>NC_056746.1:425441800-425522538 GCF_019279795.1 Protopterus annectens
CAAGGATGCATCTGCAGTCCTAACATATGGGTTGTCCTGCCTCAGGCAGCCTTGATCGGCAGGATTCCAAAGTCTGGGTCTGGCCTCGGCTGATGTCGCACTTCACCCGGCGTCATAGCTGCTGTGTATTGAGTATAATGGCATCAGCCCGCGCCATTTTCCCGAGTCTTTCTTGCCGCGGTGCCCAAGCAGAAGCTGTTGCAAGTGCCGGTCGGTCAGATCCAGAGATTTCTACTACGAAGACTTCTAAAAGCTAAGTACCCGTTGGGGACTCCTTCTTGCCTCAGGCGATGTCAGAAAAAGTAAATAATTGTTTAACTTGTGGGAAACAAATACCTCATAAGGATTTCCACTCTTACTGCCTTGCTTGCATAGGCCCAGACCACGGCGTAACAGCTTGTCTAGCCTGTGCTTCCTTCAACGATGGACACTTAGGCGTCGGTCGGAGTTTCGGAGGAGTTTTTGGTCCGCTTTTGCTTACAAAATGCCGTCGGAGACTCCGACTTCGCAATTAGCTAAAAGCGTAAGAAAAGGACCAACACTCGCGGTCCGCGGTTTCGGCCCGAAACCGCGGTTAAGCCTACGCGAGTGTCTCTGTTTCGGCTGAAACAGAGTCCTCGGTTCTTCCTTCGGCCGAAAACATACCTCCGACAGCCGAGGCCTCACACGGCATGGCTGAATCTGCTACCGAAATTTCTCCTGCTGTAACAGGCACCCAGGATTTATCAGATACTATTCCTTTAGACATATCTACTCCTGCACGTGGAGCTGCTAGGCCCCCTGCCTCTATGTCCATCAAGGCTTTTTCTAGGGCTAAAGCAGCTAAATCTTCGAAGGCCTTGCCTGCTAAAGCCCCACACAGGCCTACTTCTAGTTCCCAAATGCTTAGCCTGGCTGAAGATCTCATTTCCTTGATCAGGGGATCCCAACCTCACCCAGACAGGGCCTCTCAACCCCCTCCAGAAAAAAGGCCTAGAGCAGTGCCCCCCGAACCAGTTTCGACTGACTACTCCTCGGATGAGTCAGAAAATTCAAATCCTCCAGAAGGCCCCTATTCTCCATATGAGGATTCTGATGCAGACGACTCCATTCCTTCTGCCTCTCCTCCTGAGGAATTTTCTTTTGGGGAAACCTTACATGCTATGAGAGCATTTTTCAATGGCAGGGCCAGGATTTCTCAGATTCAAGGAAAAGGCTTAGGACCTTTTTACATTTACCACAGCATAGGCCTTTAGCCATTCCTTCAGTACTAACAGTTGTGGATGATGCATTTAATGATGCCTGTACTGCTCCTGACTCTCTTCCCCCGGCCCCTGCCAAACCCGACAGATATTACAGGGTCCCGGACACACACTTTCACTTGTATAAGGCTCCTATTGCAGATCCTGAAACCATTTCTCAGGGCCCCAAAGCTGTAGCAGCTGCCTCTGCCAAAAACCCCCTCCCCTCTGAAAGAGAATCTAGAGCATTAGAGATGGGGTAAAAAAGTTTATACTTCTGCTACTCTTTCGGCTAGGGCCTTAAACTGCCAATTCCACATGATCCAGTATCAGGAATTTTTGTTAGACCAGCTAAATAAAAAACTGTCCTCTCCTGAACCAATAGACCGTAAGTCCCTTCAGGATTTGGTACATAACACTCAGCAGGTCAGTAATCATTCTTTAAAATGCGGCTATGATGCACTGGAGGCTTCCTTTAGGTCAGCCATGACTGGAACCGTGATCAGAAGGCATGCATGGTTAAGAGCAAACCTTACCAGACCATGTCAAGTCAAGGCTCCTAGATGCTCCCATGGAGAAACAAAGTTTGTTTGGCTCCCCTGCACAGCAAGTGCTAAAGAAGGTGGAAGAAAAGCAAAATCTGTTCAAACAGTTAAGGATTTCTTACAGGTCCAACCTCCGAGGTTTAGTAGAAATTGGCCCTCTGAGACTTGGTCCTTTCCAGACACCTCCAGAGCACAGAGAGGCGAAATAGAGCCCAAGAGGCAGAGGTCAATCCAGAGGGGCCTACAGGGGACGTAAGTGGCAGCCTAACAACCAGAGAAGTACTGCCACAGATCCAGCTACTACCACTTCAACAGGACAGACACAATGACTTGGCTTTGATACCGCCTACCAGGGAACAATTGGAAGCACCCTTAGGCGGAAAGCTAGCCTTATTTTCCGTAAACTGGCATTACATTACAGGAGACAAATGGATTTTATAGACAAAGGCTACAGGTTTCACTTCCACACTCTACCAAAAAAGAGAGGAATGCCAAACCTTCCACCAAACCAAAGAACAAATGCTCTAGCACAAATCAACCACTTACTAAGAATGAGAGCTATAGAAAAGGTACCACCTATGGAACAAGGGCAAGGATTTTACTCCAGACTTTTCCTGGTACCAAGAAAAGAAAACCAATGGAGGCCTATTCTCGACCTGTCCGCTCTGAACACATATCTCATTGTTCCAAAATTCAAAATGCTGACCCTACAGCAACTTCTTCCCATGCTGGGCAAGGAGTCTTGGCTGGTGACTCTAGATCTCAAGGAGGCATACCTGCATGTCCCTATACGACCAGATTGCAGAAGATACCTCAGATTTCTTGCAGGATCAGAGCATTATCAATTCTCAGCATTGCCCTTTGGCTTATCTACTGCGCCCAGAGTATTCACGAAATGCCTGGCATCAGTAATTGCTCATTGCAGGCTTCAGGGAATTCAGATTTATCCATACCTGGACGACTGCCTGATACAAGCGGACAACAAGACCAAATTAACACAAGATTTGGAAAAAGTTATACAACTACTACAAGCCCTGGGATACACAGTCAACATGAAAAAGTCAAGACTGTTACCATCCCAGAGGATAACATTCTTGGGTGCAGAATTGGACACTTCAAATCAGATGGCTTTTCTCACAGCAGGAAAACAAAGCAACTACCACTCTATTTCAGGGCATTGACAACACAGAACCAGCTTACAGCAAGGAAAGTCCTGCAAGCCCTGGGTTACATGGCATCCTGCATAATATTGGTTCCACATGCCAGGCTGCATATGAGGAAGTTGCAATGGTACCTAAGGAATATATGGTCTCAACACAAGCACAGCCTAGAAGTTCAGATTCCAATAATTCCATGCCTGAAGCAAGAATTCCTGTGGTGGGCTCAGGCCTGTCTGTTGAACAGAGGACTGCCCTTCCACAAACCTCACCCAAGCCAGACTATCACCACGGACGCCTCGGACCTAGGCTGGGGGCACACATGGTGGACAAGTGTATACAAGGCCTATGGACACAAGACCAGCTGAACCTGCACATAAATCAAAAAGAGATGCTGGCAGTCAAACAGGCAATCCAGACATTCAGACCGTTTCTTCAACAGGGTCATTTGCTGATAAGGACGGACAACACCACAGTCATGTGGTATATCAACAAACAAGGAGGCACGCATTCATATCCTCTATGCCGGATGGCAATGGACCTGTGGAATGTAGCCCTGAACCTCAGCATTCAGCTCCAGGCCATATTTGTGCCAGGAAAAGAAAATATACTAGCAGACACCTTAAGCAGAACTACCACGGATGCCCACGAATGGATGCTGCATCCAGACATCTTCAAATCCATTACAAAGAAATGGGGACTACCAGAAATAGACCTGTTAGCATCCCCACACAACCACCAATTGAGGAAATTCTGCACAAGGACATCCCACCCACTGGCTTGGAAGGTGGACTCCCTCTCCTTCAGTTGGGTAAACCTGACAGCATATGCATTCCACCTCTTCCTTTGATGCACAAAGTGCTGGTGAAGAACAAAGAAGATCGACGAAGGATGAACCTGATAGCTCCAGACAGAGCGAGGCAGCATTGCTACCGCTGCTGAGGAGTATGGCTCGGTCACGCATGGCCTCTTCCTCTAGTTCCTTTACTGCTAACACAGAACAACTTCAAGATCCTACATCCAAACTTGAAAACACTACAGCTGGCCGCCTGGAATATTATATAAAACAAAATAACCCAGATTTATCCCAGAGGGTTAAAGACATTATACTGGAGGCTCGCAGACCCTCCACAAGGAAGACTTACTCAGCCAAATGGAAAAGATACCTCATTTGGAGTACAGCAAAAGGAGAAAGTGTATCATTACCAAACATAGCTAACATCCTGGAATACTTAGCAGACCTTTTCCACAATGGCCTGTCTTACTCCTCCATTAAGATTCATGCATCAGCAATTTCAGCAAAATACAACATGGATCCTCCAGTCTTCTCTCATCCTCTACTCAGGCAGTTTCTGAGAGGAATTAAAAATGTAAAACCTCCGAGGAAAACACCTTTGCCTACATGGGACCTCAACTTTGTCCTGGAAAAGTTAACACTTCCCCCTTTCGAGCCAGCAGCAACAGCAGAGTTACAGTTCTTATCTTGGAAAACTGCTTTCCTGCTTGCAATCACTTCAGCAAGAAGGGTTTCTGAATTACAGGCATTAATGGCAGTACAGCCCTTCCTTATCTTCCACCAGGATAGAGTATCCTTGAGAACCAACCCTACTTTTATGCCGAAGATGGTCTCCAGGGTATCATTGAACCAAGCAATACATCTACCAACATTCTTCCCCAACCCACAGAACAGAGGGGAAAGACTACTACATACCTTGGATGTACACAGACAATTGCGCTACTATCTGGAAAGAACCAAGAACAATAGAAAAACTGACCAGCTTCTGGTAGCATATGCAACAGGAATGGAAGGAAAAGCAATTTCAAAACAGACAATCTCAAAATGGATAGGAAATTGCATTAGATTTTGTTACTCTTTTCATGGAAAGACAACTCCAGAAAACATCAGGCCTCACTCCACAAGAGCTACAGCCACTACTACAGCTTTCTTACAGTGGCTACCAAAGACATTCTAGAGGCTGCTACTTGGAGCTCCGTGCATACATTTGCCAAGCATTATAATCTACCTTTATACTCCAGATCCCGAGCAGGTTTTGCAACTGCTGTTTTGCAAGGGATCTTAACTACACCATAATCATTTTAGTGCCTCCTCCCCAGTTTGGCTATGGTATTCTACCCATATGTTAGGACTGCAGATGCATCCTTGAAGGACATAGTACAGTTTTGTACCTACCATAAATGTAGATGTCCGAGAGGTATGCATCTGCAGTCAGGATTACCCACCCTCCTTCCCTCTGTGGTACTCCTAGGGTATTTGCCCATCTTGTAGCTAGCTGGGGAATCTATTATGGTGTATTTGTTGTATATATGTATATACATGTTATTTTGTTTGCTCTCTACTGTTTGGAATCATTTGCATTTATCCAAATTTAGCCTTCCTAGAGGGCACCTGGCATCTGGGGCAAGAAACACTGAGGAAAATGGCGTCGGCTGATGCCTTTATACCCAATTCACAGCAGCTATGACGTCGGGTGAAGTGCGACATCAGCCGAGGCCAGACCCAGACTTTGGAATCCGGCCGACCGAAGGGCTGCCTGAGGCAGGACAACCCATATGTTAGGACTGCAGATGCATACCTCTCGGACATCTACATTTATGGTAGGTACAAAACTGTACTTTCTTCAAAGAATCCCATTCCAGCTGACAAAGAAAGCCAAGCTTTAGACAGAATGGGAAAAAAGGTATATACCTCAGCCACCTTAGCAGTAAGAGCCTTGAATTGCCAATTCCATATGCTGAAATTCCAGCAAAATGTTCTCGATCTAATAAAACAGAAGTTAACTTCCATTCCTGACAATAGTGCTACCAGAGAATTAACTGACCTCATACAGTCTAGCTCTCAGGTAGCCAAACACTTCTTGCATTGTGGCTTTGATGCCTTGGAAGCTTCTACCAGGGCTGCAGTTACAGGCTCAGTGATCAGAAGATATGCCTGGTGAAGGGAACAACGTTTACCTGACCAGGTTAAATCCAAACTATTAGATGCCCCTTTGGATAAGGACCAGTTGTTTGGACCTAAAGTAGAAGTCATTAAGAAAATGGAGGACAAAGCCAAGTCCATGCAAACTGTCAAGGACGTCTTACAGGTGCAGCCTCCCAGGTTCAGCAGAAACTTCCCCACAAAATACTGGTCCTTTCCTTCACAGACTAAACCAGTCCAGTGGAAGGGACGCAGAGACAGCACCCCTAAACACCAATCCCACAGCCAACAAAGAACCAGGCAGTGGTCCATTGCTGCCCTTAGGCAAGGGAGTTCTAAGCCCACTCCCTTTTCTGAGGACTCTCAATGAGTCTCTCCTCTCCCCTCTGGAGGGTCACCAGACAGGCTAGGAGGAAGACTTTCCCTCTTACTAGAAAACTGGCAAGCCATCACTTCAGATCTATGAGTCCTGAAAATTATTACCAGCGGGTACAGATTCTATTTCAAAGAAAAGCCAAAAAGGTCAGGTTGCCCAAACGTCCCTGTGCCAAAGGAACAGGCAGGAAAAGGATTTTATTCAAGGCTGTTCCTGGTTCCCAGAAAATAGGGCAGATGACACCCTATCCTTGACCTCCCACCTTGAATCTGTCCCTCCTGGTTCCAAAATTCAAGATGCTAACTCTGCAAAAACTACTACCTATGCTGCTACCTCAAGCTTGATTAGTGATCCTAGATCTGAAGGATGCCTACCTGCATATCTGTATCAGACAGTCCTGCAGGAGTTACCTAAGATTCAGAGCTGGGTCCCAACACTTTCAGTTCTCTGCTGTGCTCTTTGGTTTATCCACTGCACCCAGAGTTTTTACCAAGTGCCTGGCAGCAGTCATTGCATTTTGCAGACAGAAGGGCATTCACATTTACCCCTATCTTGATGACTGCCTCATCCAGGCAGAAACCAAGGAAAGACTCTTGCAAGACTCTGTGCTTTGTGCAGACCCTACTAACCTCACTGGAATTCACCATCAACCTGGAAAAGTCCCAACTACAACCCCCACATGAAGGTTAATCTTCCCGGGTACCCTTCTGGACACCTCAGCACAAATGGCCTTCCTCCCCCCCCAGAGAAGCAGGCCTTCCTACACTCTTCACCCAGCTGGCTCACGACCCACCTTATTGCCAGAAAAATCCTGTAAGCCCTGGGATACATGGCCTTCTGCATCCTGCTGGTTCCCCTTGCCAGACTGCACATGAGAAAATTACAGTGGTACCTAAGGAACCTCTGGTGCCAACACTCTGTCACTGGAACACCAGCTTCCCGTGATTCCTTCTTTAAAGAAGGAGCTCCTGTGGTGGGCTGAGGCTTGCACTCTGAACAAGGGCCTACCCTTTGTCCTTCACCTACATGACTAAACCATAACCACAGACGCCTCAGACATAGCTTGAGGAGCGCACAAGGGAAATCTGCAAACCTAAGCTTTCTGGGAGCAAGAGGAAATTCTGGCAGTACACAGGGCAATCTTAACCTTCCAAGAGCACCTGTCTCCAGGGGTACTTTTGATAAAGACAGACAACACTACAGGCATATAGTACATCAACAAGCAGGGGGGCACTTATTCTTACCCCCTGTGTTGCTTAGCTATGAAAATATGGCAGTCAGCCTCAAATCTAGGATTGCATCTGATAGCACAATAGCTTCCAGGGAAACAAAACACCCTAGCAGATCAATTAAGCAGACACCTCCTGGATGCTTACAAGTGGCAATTGAACACAGAAACCTTCCTAAAAATCAGTCAAATCTGGGGTAACTAGACATAGACCTTTTTGCAAACTACCAGAACCGCCAACTGAACAAATTCTGCTCCAGAGTTTCATCCAGAAACTTGGAGGGTGGACGCGCTCTCCTTCCACTGGGGCAGCCTGTTTGTGTATGCTTTTCCCCCACTGCCCCTGATACCTAGAGTGCTTCTCAAGATCAGGGAGGAAGGACCAAGGGCTGTCATCATCGCCCCAGACTGGCTGAGGCAGCACTGGTACCCCTTGCTTCTCAGTCTGAGCATACACCCTCCCATCCTCCTACCCCCCACAACAAACCTCCTCACACAGCAGAGAGGAAAGCTTCTGCATGCAGGCCTTGCCACATTCAAGTTAACCGCATGGCTGATTCCACAAAGAAGGATGACACTTGAGCCATCAGCAAACAAGTGTTAGACATTATCAAGGAGGCCCGTAGACCCAGCACCAGAAAGTCATATTTCTCAGAATGGAAAAGATTCACTTGCTGGTGCAACAGCAGAGGCACATACAGCACCCCATGCCTCCCTACCACTGGTTGTGGACTGTCTGGCAGAACTTCTAGTAAAGGGGTTGTCTTACTCCTCTATCAAGACTCGTACTTCAGCCATCTCAGCCTGTGTCCAGGCGGAGTAGCCCTTGTTCCCTCAACACCTCTTGAAACAGTTCCTCAGAGGTGTGGCTCATATCAGACCACCTAGAAGACCACCTGCACCAGCCTGGGATCTGAACTTTGTCCTGGAAAAGTTGACTTTACCCCCCTTTGAGCCAGCATCCTCAGCAGATCTCAAGTTTCTTTCTTGGAAAACTGCTTTCTTGCTAGCCATCACTTCTGCAAGGAGAGTATCTGAGCTCCAGGCTCTTATGGCCACTGAGCCCTTCATCATCTTCCATGCGAACACGGTGTCTCTAAGAAGCAACCCCGCCTTTGTTATGCCTAAGGTGGTCTCTGATGTAACACTTAACCAGACCAGCCATACACCTGCCTACTTTCTTTCCAAGACCTACCAATAAAGGCGAAAGAATTCTCCATACCCTAAATGTGCACAGAATATTGAGATTTTACCTTGACAGGGCCAAATCAGTCAGGAAGTCTGACCAGTTACTGGTTTCATTCGCCCCAGGGGCAGAGAGGAAACCCATTACAAAGCAGACCATTTCCAAGTGGATCTCTCATTGCATACATCTCTGCTATGCCTTTTATGGAAAGAGTCCTCCCAAATCCGTCAGATCTCATTCCACAAGAGCAGCCTCTACCTCCACAGCCTTTCTGAGGGGGGTTCCTACCAAGGAATTTCTGGAGGCTGCTATATGGACATCTATCCACACTTTCACCAAGCACTACCAGCTGGCTATAGTTTCCAAAACCAGGGCAGGATTTGCATCTGCAGTCCTGCAGGACATGCTAGCATCCCCATAACCTGTACAGCATGCCTCCACCCACTTAATCAGCTTTGGGAATCATCCCACAAGTGATGACTGCAACAGTGAACCACAAAGAACATAGTACAGTTGTGCACACTCACCATAAATTTAGATGTTCGAGTGTATTCACTGTTGTAGTCCTATTTCCCTCCTACCTACCCCTTTTCTTATGTATATATTTTCTCAGGGGCTCCTTCCCATCTGGGGCAAGAAAAACTGATGTAATGGCATCGGCTGTCACTGTTTATAGCCCTGACGACCTGACGTGTCAGCCACAGTCCCAGAGCAGCCGGTGCAGGAGGGAATCCTTTACTCTGGTATTCAGGCTGGCTTAGGGCTACCCAGCAGGAATAACCCCCAAAAGTGATGACTGCAACAATGAATACACTCTAACATCTACATTTGTGGTAAGTGTACACAACTGTACTTTTTCTTTCCCAAATTTGGCAGAGTATAACCTTCATCTTTTAGATGTACATAGGCAACTTCAGTTTTCCTAAATCCCTTAGTCCAGTGAGGGTAAAAGTGATTGATTGTCTTATTTTCTAGTAATAAGATAGGATAGTCTCAAAAACTACACTAGTCAAATGGATAAAGGATTGTTTTTCCTGCATTTATTCCTTGAGAGGCCTAATGTGTTACCAAGATAACCAAAAGCACACTCAACTAGGTGAGTAGCTTACATCAGCTGCTTTTTGGGCTAGAGCCTCCATTGATGACATTTGGTGCAGCTGCTACATGGTCTAATGCTCTTACCTTTATTGCTCATTACAAATTGGACATCATCTCCAGAAACAGGGCTGCATTCGGTTCGCGGTTCTCCTGAACATCCTTGTATGAGGGCCACCCAAGGTTACTGTAGCTGGGGACTCTGTTCTATTTGTTGAGGAACAAGTGAAAATGACAACATCAGATATAAAAGTTATGTATTCACCATAACAATGCATCTGTGTTGAACATTTTCATTCTTCCTTAACTTTCCTCCCACCGTCACCCATCCATGTCTTTGGGAGAGACCCTAACGGAATTGTTAGGAACCATAGATGTTCTTCATGTTTCACTGTTGCAGTCATCACACTTAGGGTATCCTGCCAGGGGTAGCCCTCAGTCGGCCTGAATACCAGAGGCTTAGTATTTCTGCATTGGTTGCTGTCGTTCCAGGACTGACGTCAGATTGTCAGTGGTATAAAAACAGGCAGCCATTGCCATTACATCAGTCTTTCTTGCCGAGGAGCCCGAAGCAGAAGCAGTTCGCATGAGTGCCGGTCGGCCATTACCTGAGTTTTCATTTCCAAATTTGAAGTTGTCTTCTAAAGTTAAGTACCCCGTTGGGGATCCTTTTTTCTTGCTCTAACCTATGTCAGAAAAAGTTAACAATTGTCTCGCCTGTGGAAAGCACATACCACACCGTGATTTCCATTCTTACTATGTCACCGGTTTAGGCCCAGACCACGATGTCTCTCACTGTCTGTTTTGTGCCTTGTTCATCACCAGAACTACACGTCGTCAGGCCCTTATCATAGCTAAATATTTTCGGTCTCGCTCTCTGTATTCCGAAATGGCTTCAGTAAGCCATATGACTACCGATCTTCCGAAAAAACGTAAGGATAAAGACAGAGACAGACCGCACAGGTCCAAAACTGCTGACGATGCTTCCGTTAAGCTAGTCACCAGTTCGCTGGTACTCAGTGAGGCGCTTTAGCAGCCCCTGATGCCCGCTTCCATGGATTCACAGGCTGCTAGAGAGACCCGTTCGGAGACTGGTATGCCGCAAGACTTATTTGACTACGGAACCTACGGATGTCTCTACCTTGGATGGGTCCAGAGCTGCTGTGCAGGCACCAGCTTCTGAGGAAGTTCTTAATACTACCGATGTTCGACACAAACTGATTACTACTTTCGCTTCTCCAGTTCTTTCTAAAACTACCGAGTTTCTAAGGCCCAGAGTACAAACTACTCCTAAAAAACAGACGACCCAACCTCAAGAGCCCACTTCTTTGCCTCAATCTCAGATGCTTAAAACTGCAGAAGACCTTGTCATGGTGATTAGGGGAAGCCAGCCTACCCCTGCTAAACCCCTGCTAAAAGGAAAAGAGACTTGTCCCCAGCAGCTTTATCTGACCAAGAGTCCAACGACTCTGAGGTTTCTGATTATGAAGACATGCCCTTATCTGCCTATGAGGATTCAGATGCAGAGGAATCAATTCCTTCTGCCTCTCCTCCAATGATTTTTCTTTTGGTGAAACCCTACATACCTTGAGAGAGCACTTCCATTGGTAATACCAGGATTATCCTCAGTCCAAAAAGAGACTCTGGGAATTTTTAGATTTACCACAGCACAGACCCTTAGCTATTCCTCCTGTTCTGGATGTTGTGGATGATGTTTTTATGGAATCTACTCTAACTCCTAATACTCTACCTCCTGCTCCCAGGAAACCTGACTGGTACTACATAGTCCCTGACTCATACAAATTTCTTTTCAAAAATCCTACTGCTGACCCAAAGGTCATCTCCCAAGGACCTAAAGGAATAAAAGCAACCACAGCTAAGAATCCCACCCCTTCGGACAGGGATTCCCGAGCTTTTAGACGGAGTAAAAAAAGTATACACCTCTGCAACTCTTGCCATTAGAGCATTAAATTGTCAGTTCAAACTAAACGATATCACAAACCAATAAAATAAATGAGCAGTTCAATAACAATCCAACGAACACGGCAGATGATCCAAAAATTTATTACAAATCCAGTAAGCGTTTTCGGCCGTGCATCCAGCCTTCTTCAGACAAACAGATTGTAAATATGCAGTCGTGTGTGTGTGTGTGTGTGTGTGTGTGTGTATATATATATATATATATATATATATATATATATATATATATATATACATAAAACCCAACCTCTCAATTAATCAATTAACATTAATTGATATTTAAAGTGCACTAGTAACAAACAATATGTAAAATATAAAATATATACATCAAAAAAATATATATTAAAATACTATCTATTATAAACTTTTAATTTTAAAACACTGGAAAGCGAAACAGTATCATTTAGCCCTGGGAACTGTGTGGCATCCAAAAATACCTGCCACCAATATTCCTTAGACTCTAAAATAATTTTCCAAGGGCCTTTCCTAGTTGATGGCAGTGCCTGCTCTAATATAAAGAATTTAAACAAATGTGTTGGATTATGCATCAGGTGCCTATATAATGCATTATTATGTGAACTTTTTTTAATTTCATATGAGTGCTCATATATACGCTGTTGTAATTTAAGCTCCGTTTTGCCTATATAATAAGCTTCACAACATGAGCATAGAGCTGCATATACCACGCCTACTGTATTACAGTTATATATGATGTTCTTCATGTTTCACTGTTGCAGTCATAACTATAGGGTGCTCCTGCCGGCAGGCAGCTCGAGGTCGGCCAGAATCCCAAAGTCTGGGTCCGGCGTCAGCTGCACCAGCTAGCCCCCTGATGTCAGAACGCAGAGGTATAAAGCTGACAGCCAACGCCATCTTCTCCAGTCTTTCTTGCCGTGCGGTGGAAAGCAGCTCGCAAGTCATTGGTTGGCGTTTTCAGACAACATGCTTTGATTGTCGTCGGTCCGAAGTTTTCTACTTCTCTTCTCAAGCTA
Source organism: Protopterus annectens (assembly GCF_019279795.1). Taxonomy (NCBI): domain Eukaryota; kingdom Metazoa; phylum Chordata; order Ceratodontiformes; family Protopteridae; genus Protopterus; species Protopterus annectens. Next base: position 425,454,518 of record NC_056746.1, read on the forward strand.
AGTACCCCGTTGGGGAAACTTTTTTCTTTCTCCTCCGATGTCAGAAAAAGTTAATAATTGTATATCGTGTGGGAAACAAATACCTCATAAAGATTTCCACTCTTACTGTCTACCTTGCTTAGGCCCTGACCACGACGTTTCTTGCTGTCGGTTCTGTGCCAGGTTTAATTCTCGCACTATTAAGCGTAGGTACGATTGGGCCTTGAATTATTTCGGTAGACGATTCAATTATAGGATGTCGTCGGATACTTTACCGACAACCGGAATTCAAAAGAAACGCAAAGACAAGGATAGGCCTCCGAGGTCCAAACATGATATTTTGCAGCCGGAGCCAGCTTCGGGTTAAGCGGTCGTCAGTGAGGCACTTTTGCAGCCCCTGTCGTCCGCCACTTCGGAACCGATGGCCGACACGACTCTCATGGGGAGCCTTCTAGGCCTAGTATTTCAGCTGCTGCAGGACCTTCGGACGTCGCTCCTTCAGATGGGTCCGGAACCGCGGTGCAGGTACCAGCTTCTGAGGGGGTTTTCAGGCCTTCTAATATCACTATTTCTACAAAGACAAAGGCAAAGTCAAAGACTCCTGTTAAACCAAGGGTTTCTTTTCAAGCTTCCTCGGATACAGCGCCTAAGTCCCAGAAGCAATTACTCCGGATGGCTGAAGATTTACTTACAATGATTAGGGGGTCTCACCCTCCTCCAGAAAAAAGGCATAGACAGGATATTCCTTATGATTCTTTTGATCAGGCTTCTGTGTCTTCTGTCTCTTCCTCTGACCAGGATTATTCTTTTCCTCCTTATGAGGATTCTGATGCAGAGGACTCTATTCCCTCTGCATCCCCCCCTGAGGATTTCTCTTTTGGGGAAACCTTACATGAGATGAGGGAGCATTTTCATTGGGAAGGTCAGGAATACTCTGCTTCCAAGAAGAGACTTAGGGAATTTCTTCTTCTCCCTCAGCACAGACCTTTGGCTATTCCTCCTGTACTTGATATTGTGGATGATGCTTTTTCTGAAGCTTATCTAAATCCTGATTCCTTGCCTCCTGCTCCTTCTAAGCCTGATAGATTTTACAGAGTCCCTGACTCCCATCAATTCCTATTCAAGAACCCTTCTGCTGATCCTGAAACCATTTCTCAGGGTTCTAGGGCTGCTAAGGCCGCTTCTTCAAAAAATCCTATTCCCTCTGAAAAGGATTATTGTGCCTTGGACAGGTGGGGCAAAAAGGTTTACACGTCTGCTACCCTTTCTATTCGAGCTTTAAATTGCCAGTTTTACATGTTCAAGTATCAGCAATTTCTTTTGTCTGTTCTAAAGCAAAAGCTTTCTACCTTTCCTACTTGTGCAGAGGACAAGCAATTACAGGATGTATTGCATGCAACTGAACAAGTTAGCAAACATAGTTTACATTGTGGTTTTGATGCCTTAGAAGCTTCTTGCAGGGCCGCAGCCTCTGGTACTGTTATTAGGAGACATGCTTGGCTTCGTGAGCAGAATTTACCAGAACAGGTTAAGGCTAAACTGTTAGATGCCCATGTTCAGCATGATGTTTTATTTGGAACCAAGGCTGAGGAAGTTATTAAAAAGATGGAAGAAAAAGCAAAGTCTATGCAGACTGCTAAAGACTTTTTACAAGTTCAGCCTCCGAGATTTTCTAGAAATTGGCCCTCTAAAAATTGGTCCTTTCCCACGTCTGACAGGCCTCAAAGGGGTAGATATAGACGCTCCAGAGGTCGAGGGCAGTCTCAGACCTCTTACAGGTCCAGACAATGGAGTGCTTCTTCACCTAGAAGGGGAGAAGACAGACCTCAATCACAAAAGAAGCAGACTCAATGACTCTCTCCGTTGGGCTACAGGTCCTCCTTGCCTGGAAGCCCCTCTCGGAGGAAAACTTTCTCTTTTCTACCAAAATTGGACTCGTATTACCCAGGACAAATGGGTTTTAGACGTGATTTTAAGAGGCTACAAATTCCACTTTCATACTCCGCCAAGGTCAACGGGTTGGCCGGATCTGCCAAAACATCAATGGTCAGAGGCCTTAAATCAAGTGGACTCCTTATTGGCCATGAAAGCCATAGAACCTGTTCCACTTCCAGAGATGGGAAAAGGCTTTTACTCCAGACTATTTCTGGTCCCAAGGAAACAGAACTCATGGAGACCTATTCTGGACCTCTCGGTGTTAAATACCTTTCTGGAGATTCCAAAATTCAAGATGCTTACTCTGCAACAACTTCTTCCCATGCTCTCCCAGGATGCTTGGATGGTGACATTGGACTTGAAAGAAGCTTATTTACACATTCCCATCAGACAGGAACGCAGAAAATACCTCAGATTCAAGGCAGGTTCGAGACACTTTCAATTCTCTGTACTGCCCTTTGGTTTATCTACTGCACCCAGAGTCTTTACCAAGTGCCTGGCTCCATTAGTAGCTTTCTGCAGACTCCAAGGAATTCAAATTTACCCCTACCTGGACGATTGCCTTATTCAGGCGGACAGCTTTTACTTCAACATCTGCACTTTGTGCAGCGCCTTCTCCTACTTCTGGGATTTTCAGTAAACACAAAAAAGTCACATTTGATCCCTCTCAACAAATGATCTTTTTGGGAGCTCTACTAAACACAAGCTTACAAAGGGCCTTCCTTACTCCAGAAAAACAAGTACAGCTGGCATCAATTTTCAACACCTTGGCTACTTCAACTCAGCTCACTGCAAGGAAATTCCTGCAGGCTTTGGGCTACATGGCTTCTTGCATCCTGTTGATTCCAAATGCAAGGCTTCATATGAGAAAACTTCAATGGTACCTAAAGAGTGTGTGGTCTCAACATTACCACAGCCTGGAAACAATGATACCTCTGACTCCCTGCCTCCAAAAGGAGTTCCTTTGGTGGTCCAGGGCTTGTGCTTTGAATGAAGGGAAACCCTTTCGTCTACCTCTTCCTGCTCAGATCATAACCACAGACGCCTTGGATTATACTTGGGGAGCTCATTACCTGAACAATTGCCAGCAGGGCTATTGGGACAAGAAACATCTTCCCTGGCACATCAACTTGAAGGAAATGTTGGCAGTCCAAAATGCTCTTCTAGCCTTCCAGAATCTTTTGGAACTAGGGCATCTTCTGATTCGCACAGACAATACCACAGTCATGTGGTATATAAACAAGCAGGGGGGCTCTCACTCATACCCCCTTTGCAGACTAGCCATGATTTTATGGGACACAGCTCTAAACCTGAATCTGCATCTACAAGCTCAATTCATTCCAGGAAAACAGAATCTGTTAGCAGACAGCCTAAACAGAAATCTTTTGGATCCTCACGAATGTATGCTAGACCCCAACTTATTCAGCAGGATTACGACAGTTTGGGGTTGCCCTCAGATAGATCTGTTTGCATCCCATCTCTATCATCAGCTGCCTCTCTTTTGCACCAGGACCTTCCACAAAACAGCCTGAAAAGTGGATGCCCTGTCTTTCAGCTGGAGGAATCTTTCGGGATACGCCTTCCCTCCTCTTCCTCTTCTGCCTCGGGTGTTACTGAAAATAAAACAGGACAAACCCAAGGTTATCATCTTGATAGCTCCAAATTGGCCTCGGCAGTTTTGGTGTCCAACTTTAAGACACCTGTTCTTGGATCCTCCATGGATTCTGCCTCTGTTTCCTTCTCTTCTGTCCCAGCATCAGGGTCAGATGCTACACTCTCAAATCAAGACTCTTTGCCTAGCAGCTTGGCTCTACAAGAGCCTTTGATTCCTTCTGTTTTTCCCAAACAAGTTTTGGATGTTCTCTTAGAAGCTAGGCGCCCTAGCACTAGAAAATCTTATGCTTCAAAATGGAAAAGATTTTGTATTTGGATGCGGGATCGAGGTTCTGATCCTTTTTCACCTGACATTTCTTCCATTCTTCTTTACCTCTCCGACCTTTTGCTTAAAGGCCTCTCCTTTTCTTCCATAAAAATCCAAGCTTCTGCTATCTCGGCTCATTACAACACTGATCCCCCCATTTTCTCTCACCAGCTGGTGAGACAATTCTTGAGAGGGGCTAAGAATTTAAGACCTCCTAGAACTCCTCCTGTTCCTGCTTGGGATCTTAATTATGTTTTGGAAAAACTTACTTTACCTCCCTTTGAGCCTGCTGCTACTTCGGATATCAAGTTCTTATCCTGGAAGACAGTTATTTTATTAGCATTGACTTCTGCCAGAAGGATGTCAGAAGGGTGTCAGAGTTGCAAGCTCTCATGGCTGTGGAACCATACCTTGTTTTCCACCAAGACAGAGTTGCCTTGAGGACCAGTCCTACATTTATGCCTAAAGTGATTTCTAAGGTGGCTTTAAATCAGACTATTCACCTTCCTACTTTCTTTCCTAATCCTCAAAACAAAGGTGAAAGGATTTTGCATTCATTGGACGTACACAGACAACTATGGTTTTACCTGGACAGAACTAAAGATTTCAGAAAATCTGATCAGTTGTTTATCTCTTTTGCCTCCAGTTCTCTAGGCAAGCCTATCTCTAAACAAACTGTTTCCAAATGGATTGCCCATGGAATAAGGTTTTGTTACTCTCACTTTGGGAAGCAGATTCCAGGTACTGTTAGAAGTCATTCTACTAGAGCAGCTGCTACTTCAGCAGCTTTTCTCAGAGGAGTTCCTACCAAGGACATTTTGGAAGCTGCCACCTGGAGTTCAGTGCATACTTTTTCTAAGCACTATAATCTCCTTTTATATTCTAAGTCTAGGGCAGGTTTTGCCTCTGCTGTCTTGTAGGGTCTTCTGGCTGCCTCTTCTTCTGCATAACCTCCTCCCTTTCCACAGCTTTGGGATTCCACCCTACAGTTATGACTGCAACAGTGAAACACGAAGAACATAGTACAGTTGTGTACACCTACCATAAATGTAGATGTTCGAGTGTCTTCACTGTTGCAGTCGGTGTTTCCCTCCCACCTATCCCCTCTTATCTGCCTTTTCTTTTGTGGTGTATTTGTGTTTCCTTTTTGGACACCTTTTGGTTATTTTGGGGGACTTCTGACATCTGGGGCAAGAAAGACTGGAGAAGATGGCGTCGGTTGTCAGCTTTATACCTCTGCGTTCTGACGTCAGGGGGCTAGCTGGTGCAGCCGACGCCGGACCCAGACTTTGGGATTCTGGCCGACCTCTGGCTGCCTGCCGGCAGGAGCACCCTACAGTTATGACTGCAACAGTGAAGACACTCGAACATCTACATTTATGGTAGGTGTACACAACTGTACTTTTCTTGCTTTTATCAAAATTCCTCTAATATTAATCTGATCTGCCTCTAAGATGTATGTGCAATAAGCACACATATTACATTTTCTCATAGTGCCTGCCCTATGCTGTAAAGTATTAGAAAATTTGGAATTTTTATTACACCAATCCTTAAGATTATGATCTCTTTTATAAATTACTATAGGCTGTGCACCCAGAATATTAAACAAAGATAAATAATTTTTTATAAATGCCCAGTTTTTCTTTAACAACATCCAAATACAATCAGAGTCATATGTAGACGTAGTAATAAATGACACCTTATTAAAATCACCCTGATTATTCTGCTTTGCATTATTGCTACCACTTAAGATATCAAGTGTCAAGTTTTTTAGGTGCAGGAGCAATTGTTGTATCCACAGTATTTATATGTTGCAAATTAAATGAATTATAAATTTCAAGTAATGGTTTATAAAAACCTGAACATCTCATGTTTAACTTCATGAAATATATCTTGGATAAAATATGCCGGTTAATCTCTATTAGCAAACATTTTCATAATATATTGACATTCATATATAAATTCATCATAGATACCATTCGGGCCGCACAAACCAATTGTCCCTTTAAAACCGCTTTTTTAACATGTAGTGGATGATTGCTTGTAAAATGTAAATACTTATTAGAATGAGTTTGTTTCCTAAAAATATTAGCTTTTAACATATTGTGTGTACAATCTTTAGATATTAAAACATCCAAATACGATATACTATCAGTAGGAATTTCATGAGTAAATTTTAAAAAATCAGTAACATGATTAATATAATAAATAAATTCATCAATGATATGTTTTGGACCATGCCATATAAAGAAAAGATCATCTAAAAATCGACAATACAAATCAGTATGTTGCATAAATTCCGATTGAAACAAATATCTAATTTCCCACATGGCCATAACAATATTGGCATACAAAGTGCCTACAGGGGAGCCCATTGTGACCCCTTTTACTTGCTTGAAGTAGTGTCCATCATGATATATATAATTATTTGTTAACACTAACTCCAATAAATGTGTTATTGTATTTACATCATCTTGTGGAATGGGCTGTATATCCGTAATAAAATTTGTAAACCATGCAATACCCAAATAATGGGGAATACTTGTAAACAAATCTTTGACATCCACAGTAATAAATGTAATATTATCAACATTATTTAAATGTAAATTATTTAACATGGACAAAAAGTCCCATGAATCACGACAAATATTATGTATATTATTGACAACATGTTTCAATTGAATATCAATATACTTAGCCATAAAATACGTTTTTGAACCTTCTGCATCTACAATAGGGCACAGAGGTGGATTATATAAATCTTTATGCAGTTTGGGCAGACCAAAAATAATAGGCATTCTTGGATTTTGAACATGTGCATATAAAAGCTTCTCTAGAAATTTGTTTCTACCATAGCATATCTTCTAAATAATAATCTATTCTAGTGTTAGAGATATTAATTTCATTCAAGGAAGCCTCAGTATAAGCATCATCATATAAAATATTCAAAAGCAATTGATTATAATCCATAGAGTTCATCACAACGAGTCCCCCACCCTTATCAGGTTGCATAAAATGCAAATCACCTTGCGTTTTTAATTGCATCAAGCTGTTATAATCTTCATTAGAAAAATAATTATTATAACAACCGGACACCATGTTGTTACACTGAAGATGATGCCTAAAATCAGGTTCACATATATCCTCAAATAACTTGATTTTAGGATGCAAAGGAGGATTAAACAAGCTTGGAATACGTAATGGATTATGTTCCATAGTCTGTGCATTGTGATGCAAAACTGCCAAATTCAGTTTGCGAACAAACAATTTTAAATCCGTTATTAAATCCGTAATTCTTGCTTTTCTACCCGGGATGAAGGAGAGACCTTTACCGAAAATGTCAGCATGCTGAACATTAATAACAGCATGACTATAATTATAAACTTTAAAGTCACCCGCTGTATTATAGATAAGTTGCAAGTTATTGTTGTCCGAGTTCTCACCTTCATTGTTTATCGGAAACTGCTGGATGAACCTGTTCTCTGTCTCCTCCATGTACGAGTTGTGTTGGTCCTCGTTGCATAACCCCCTTTGTTGCGTAATCGTTCCGATCTGCGGGGATATTCTGCAGCTAAAGGGGCTTGTTGTTGATTATCAACGTTCCCCTCAACACCCTGATTACCATCATCATCATGTGAAAACTGCACTGAGGTTCTCATATTCATGTCATTGTGCTGACCACGAACCGGTCTTGGATAAGCCTGCCCCTTTAAGTAATCCAATTTATCTCTATGCAATTTCCGGGATTTTCTGTCCGTAACTATTTTACTATATTTATCAACTTATTTAAAAACTTTTTGATATTGATGTTGGCAAGCTGAAAACACAGAATGTTGCATTATTCTAGTGTCAAGTGTCTGAATTTGCATATTGAATTCATCCATTTTATGTGTATTATGTTTAACCAGTAAAGTTAAAAGCTCACATCCTTGCCGGTCAAACAATGATAACAAATCTTTGTGCAAAGCACTGTTCTCAATTAAGCCGGTGGGGAACTTCCAATAACGTAAACCTTTCGGTACTTGCTATCTTTTAATACACTCGTGAAAATAATTGTTGTCATGTAAAAGTTTACGATAATTCCAAACCAGGTCATGAAATTCATCAACCATGGTTGAAAAATTAAAGGATTGTGAATTATTGTCATTATAAGTAGGTTGTACCTGATTTAACCATTGATGTAAATGCAAATCCTTAACACCATTAATATTAGCAGCTTCGCCTTGCGATACCCTGTGTTGTTGTACTAAAGGCAAACTCTCCTCACTGTCTGTGCTGCCAATTCTATTATGTGTAGAAGCAGGTACTATCGAATGTTGTCTAACACCCATTATCCGATAATTGTTGAATTAATTACGTAAGGTTGTAAACCGATTGTTGCAATGTATCAAACTCAGCTCTCGTAACCGCCATGGTTGCGTCTTGTGAACTGCCCGAAGCCATACAACAAACTAAACGATATCACAAACCAATAAAATAAATGAGCAGTTCATTAACAATCCAACGAACACGGCAGATCCAAAAATTTATTACAAATCCAGTAAGTGCTTTCGGCCGTGCATCCAGCCTTCTTCAGACAAACAGATTGTAAATATGCAATCGTGTATACATATACATATATAAAACCCAACCTCTCAATTAATCAATTAACATTAATTGATATTTAATGTGCACTGGTAACAAACAATATGTAAAATATAAAATATATACATCAAAAGAATATTAAAATACTATTATAAACTTTTAATTTTAAAACACTGGAAAGCGAAACAGTATCATTTAGCCCTGGGAACTGTGTGGCATCCAAAAATACCTGCCACCAATATTAAATTGTCAGTTCCACATGCTAGAATACCAGCAACATACTATGGAACTTATTAAACAAAAATTATCTACCTTCCCTGTCTGTGCAGAAAATAAAGAACTACAGGAGCTTATGCATTCTGCAAGCCAAGTTAGTAAGCATACCCTGCAATGTGGGTTTAATGCCCCATACGCATCCCGCAGGGCAGCAGTCACAAGTTCTGTACTTAGAAGGCATGCTTGGCTTAAGGAACAGACCTTGCCAGACCATGTCAAATCAAAATTATTGGACGCACCAGTGAACAAAGACAATCTGTTTGGCACCAAAGCAGAAGAGGTTTTAAAAAAGATGGAAGAAAATGCGAAGTCTATGCAGACAGTTAAAGACTTTTTGCAAGTCCAGCCTTCAAGATTCAGTAGGCATTGCCCCTCAGAACATTGGTCATTTCCAGCCTCCTCAAGGCCGCCTCAGACTAGACCTAGGGGAAGCAGACCCCCCCCCCCCTCCCCAGACAGCAGTCTCAGGGTATGCAAAGATCTAAGCAATGGAATATCTCCACTTCTAAAACAGGGAGTGTTAAGCTACCCCATTATGGAAAGAATTCACAATGACTTCTGAACTCCATCTCTCACCTCTGCCCATCCGCTTGTGCCCCTAGGAGGAAAACTTGCCTCCCATGCAAAAAACTGTGCCTCCATCACCAACAACTGATGGGTCCTCACCACAGTGTCCCAGGGGTACAGATTTTATTTTCACATCCTGACAACCCCAAACGGGTTCCCAGATTTTCCTCCAAACCAGTGGGTAGAGGCACAAAACCAAGTTCAGTCCCTTCTCTCCATGAGGGCAATTCAGCCTGTTCCTGCAGAACAGACAGGCCAAGGGTTCTATGCCAGGCTTTTCCTGGTACCCAGAAAAGATGGCACCTGGCGCCCAATCTTAGATCTGTCTATTCTAAACACCTTCCTGGTGGTACCAAAATTCAAAATGCTCACCCTATAGCAGCTTCTCCCTATGCTGTCCAAAGATGCCGGGTTAGCCACCCTAGACCTAAAAGAGGCCTTATCTGAACATCCCAGTCAGAGACTCTTGCAGGAAATATCTACGTTTTAGAGCAGGATCTATGCATTACCAGTTCTTTGCACTTCCCTTTGACTTATCCACTGCTCCCAGAGTTTTCACAAAATGCCTGGTTCCAGCCATAGCCTTTTGCAGACAAAGAAATATTCAAATTTACCCCGACTTGGATGACTGCCTGATTCGGGCAGACAGGAAAAGCTGTTGTAGCACCTGACATTTGTAAAGGACCTACTAACCTCCCTGGGGTACACTATAAACTAAAAGAAATCCAAACTAGTCCCCAGTCAAAAAATATTATTTCTCTGAGCAAGCCTGGACACAGCATCCCTGATGACATTCCTTACTCCAGAAAAACAAGCCTATCTGACAGGCTACTTCTGCCAGCTGGCCACCAGAACCCAGTTATCTGCAAGGAAAATCCTACAAGCTCTAGGATTCATGGCCCCCTGCATTCTACTAATTCCGTATGCCAGACTGCATATGAGGAAACTTCAGTGGTACGTAAAAAGCCTTTGGTGTCCACATTCTCAGGACTTGCAAACTATTATACCTATGATACCTTGTCTACGGAAAGATTTTCTTTGGTGGGCAGCAGCATGCAACCACAACAAGGGACTTTCCTTTTCACAACCCCACGCCTCCCAGACCCTAACCACAAATGCATCAGACTGTGCCTGGGGTGCACACCTGGATGGCAGGTGCATTCAGGGCCACTGGAGCCCAAATCAAATTCATCTGCACTTCAACCAAAAAGAGATGCTAGCTGTTCAGCACGCTCTGACAGCTTTCAGATCCTTACTCTCTCCGTGGCCTCTACTTATCAAAACAGAACACCACATTGATGTGGTACATCAACAAGCAGGGGGGAACCCACTTTGCACGCTAGCCATGACCCTTTTGTAACATGGCCTCAGCCATGCATATTCACCTGCTAGCACAATTCCTGCCAGGCAACCAAAACTGTCTGGCAGATAACTTAAGCAGAAATCTCCTAGACCCACACGAGTGGCAATTAAACCACAACACCTTCAGCCTTGTGACCCAGAAGTGGGATACCCCGAAGGTGGACCTATTTGCCTCCCCCAACAACCACCAGTTCAGCAAATTCTGCACCAGGGAACGTCACTACAAGGCATGGAAAGTGGATGCCCTATCCTTCCAGTGGGTAAACCTCTCAATCTATGCATTTCCCCCTCTACCTCTGCTTACAACAGCATTACTCAAAATAAGGGAGGAAAGACCAAGGGCAATCCTGATTGCCCCAGACTGGCCATGCCAACACTGGTACCCACTACTGTGCAGTCTGTCACCGTTGCCTCCATGGCACCTCCCCTCAGATTCCAACTCTCCTGACTCAGCAGGAGGGAGAGTTCTTGCATCCACTATTGCAGACCCTGAACCTGGCAGCCTGGCTTATTACTTGACTTTTCCTGCAGTGGCCAGCCTAAACAAGCAGGTCCTGGACATTATTCGTGAAGCCAGACAACCCAGCACTAGAAAATCCTATGCTGACAAGTGAAAAAGGTATTGTTCTGGATCCAGACTAAAGGTGCTGACCCAGCACAGCCCTCCTTACCTTTCAACCTGGATTACCTAGCAGACCTACTCCACAGGGGCCTATCCTTCTCTTCCATTAAAATCCATGTCTCTGTCATCTCTGCACATTACAGCACTGAGCCACCTGTCTTTTCACACCCTCTCATCAAGCAGCCACTTAGAGGGGCTAACAACTTAAGGCCACCAAGAAGAGCCCCTACCCCTGCTTGGGACCTTAACTTTGTGTTGGAAAATTCACGCTATCCCCCTTTGAGCCTGCAGCTTCAGCAAAGTTAAAATTCCTCTCTTGGAAAGCAGCCTTGCTTCTGGCCATCACTTCAACTAGAAGAGTGTCTGAGCTACAAACACTTATGGCTGTAGAACCCTTCATCATTTTTCATACTGACAGGGTCTCCCTCGGGACTAACCCAACAGACAGCTCAGATTGTACCTGGATAGGACTAAGCCCATTAGGAAATCTGACCAGTTACTAGTCAGCTTTGCACCAGGGGCAGAGGGCAAGGCCATATCAAAACAAACCATTTCCAAATGGATAGCACACTGTATCCATTTCTGTTACAAACACCACGGGAAACCACCCCCTCAGGGGGTCAGAACACATTCCACTAGGGCAACTTCAGCCTCTGCAGTCTTTATCAGAGGGGTCTCTACAAGGGACATTCTGGAAGCTGCAACATGGATTTCTGTTCATACCTTCACCAAGCATTACCACCTGCCTGTGTTTTCCAAATCCAGGGAAGGCTTTGCAGCTGCAGTCCTACAGGGCATATTAGCCAGCCGCAACTTTTCTTGACTGCCTCCACCCGTTCTTCAGCTGTGGGAATCCACCCAAGTGTGATGACTGCAACAGTGAAACATGAAGAACCTAGTACAGTTGTGTACACTTACCATAAATGTAGATGTTCAAGTATATTCACTGTTGCAGTCCTGGTTTTCCACCCTCCAGCCCCCCTGTCTGTCTCTCTCTCTCTCTTTTTCACTCTTTACAGAGCTGTTGATATTTACTTTCTACTGGTGGTGTTATTCCACCATAACTTAGCTCCCTGTTTGGGGGCTGCTGACATTTGGGGCAAGAAAAACTAATGTAATGGCGTCTGCTGGCTGTTTCTATACCACTGACGACGACTTGACGTCAGTCCTGGAGTGACAGCAACAGACTCAGAAATACTAAGCCTCTGGTATTTGGGCCGACTGAGGGCTACCCCTGGCAGGATAAACCAAGTGTGATCACTGCAACAGTGAATACACTTGAACATCTACAGTTATGGTATGTGTACACAACTGTACTTTCCTGTTTGAGCTCCTGATCTTTTAGTTGTCTGTCATATCAATGTTAAGATACCTTGTTGTGATATTGTATAATACCAGAAAACTTGATTTGAGGTAACACAGTGGTTAGAGGCATTGTGGGTGAGGGAGGAGCTTGAGAATCAGATCGTAGAATCTGGAGAAGGTGGCCAAGTCGGATACGAGGATCGGATCTGAACCCCATCCGTTGAGGAAGAATGAAAATGGACAACAGCGATGCATAGTTATGGGGCGTACATAACTTTTTTCTCCTCATGTTACTAAGCATGTGTAAAAGTGTGCTGTAAAGTGCTGTTAATACGTTCCTTGGGGTGGCTGTCTCTAGGTCATTAATGACAAGATTGTCTTAGCTTTGCTCTCAAAACCTTCCTGAGGATGTTAAAGTTGAAATTATACGTTTTTCCCATAGACAAGAAAACTCTTTTTGACCCTTGTGCAGCTGATGTGCTTAAGAAGTGCGATGAAAGTTAATTAAAAGGGTGATTGATATTTATCAATCTTCCTTTAAGTAAAACATTGTCATTCCTCCTCAACTCCTATTTTCAATAAGCAGTTTAAGTGGCAAGGAGACATCAAACATGAGTTTAAAAAGCAATGACAAGAAAGCTCCAAAAAGAAATGAAAATTCTATAAAAGTGAGGATAGTCCTACCAGTCAGCATGACTGTATATGCCTATTCAAGCATCCCTCTCCAACCCTGATAACCTCTTCATCTTTTTGAGGTTTCATCTTCTCTTGTGGCACCAGACCATGGCAAACAAGTTTTAAAAGTAATTCAGAAGGGATACATGTGGCAGTGGAAATCCATCCCTCCTTTTCAGGGGATTCCTCCTTGCCCAGTGAACGACATCTCCTTAAATCACATGCTTGCACGGCGAATAATGGAACCAGTGCCTCTGTCAAATGGCCAAAGGCTTTAAAGTATTTTTCTCATACCAAGTAGAGAATGATTCTGGTGGCTTGTGATGAAAGTTTCCTTTCTAAACCTTTTTATCATGATTCCAATGTTTAAAATGTTTTCTGTTCATTCCCTTTTACATCCTGTCCCTTCTGTAGCTTTCATGATAAAGCTAGGCTTAAAGGGTGGTTATCCCATTACCATTTGCAAGCATTTCAGACATTAAGGATTTTTGTGTAGCTTCCATTATCAGCTCCCCTGTCTTACTCTTTAGAGACACCATTGATCGGAGGGTATTCACCAAGTGACTCGCTTCAGTTATTGCTTATTGCAGACTTTGAGGCATTTAAATATTTTCATATTTGAAGGATTCTTATTTGCAGATGTTTTCCTGTTCTCAGGAATTTTTAGCAGCTGTTGAAAATACTCAACTCGGAAATCTCGAGTTCCTTTTTTTCAAAGTATTGTGTTTCTGGGATGTTGGCTAGATTCTGCCATGCAAAGAGCTTTTCTCCAGACAAGATGATGTTTCAAAGGTTTTCTAATTTTTTTCAACCAAAGCCATGCATGCATGAATTTCTCAGGATTTTGCGATACATGGCATCACTTGATTTTCATGCTTAATCTGGCCAGACTCCACATGAGGAAACTCCACTGGTACCTCAGGTCAGTCTAGACTTGGCATTTGCACACTTTATATTTTCATATTCCTGATATGGTATTTGTAAACAGAGAAATTTCCTGGTGGGTAGACCAGATCTCTCGCAATCCAGTTTTCCCTTCTGACCTCTGTCCAGTGTACAGATGCATCAGACTTTGGGGGAGGGATATAGTTGACAGATGATAGTGCTTCACCAGAGATGCTCTTCTCCTGTCCCCTTTATGCTTCAAACATTGGCTAAAACTTTGATCAACCCCATATTTCATTTTTTCAGTCAGTGCCAACTGGATACATTTTCCAGCATAGCTAAACCATCTTTTTTTTTTTTAACACCTTTAATAATTTATCACTAAAGACACAATACAACATGCATTAATGTAAAAGAAAACAAACCATGTTGACATGTTTCTAGTTAGATACATTATACATCATATTTTTTTTAATAACTGTTCAGTCCAACATTACATAAATTGCTAAATTCTTGCCTTCCCTTAAACCTCACTCCCTTGGAGCATTGTTCTGCGTGTATTTTCCCCACAATTTCCATTTATTTATATGTAATTTGCTCCTTCCCTTTTCTAAAGACCCCACTTCTAGTTTCTATCTCTGTTATATTTAGTACTTCAAATACAGTTGGTTTAGACTTTGATTTCCATTTTCTAGTTAAGTTCCTTTTTGGCAGATACCAGAATTATGCTTAAGGTGTTACTTTTGTCTAGGCAATTCAGATCCTGTGTCCCAGCTCAAAAGAATCCATTCCTTAGTAACACACATTTGCTCACCCAATATTTCTGACAGAGTACTCTGTAGGTAATTTTTTAAATTTGCCAACTCATTACACTCCCAAAACATGTTTCCAGTTCTATATTTCTTCCCCTTCACACCACCAACATTTGCTGTCTACCTGAGGAAAAATTCTGTGTAGTTTGCTTGGATTATAAAAATACCTATGCAAACACTTCTATCAAAAATAATAAACCTTATAGACTTTTTCATACTCAGGAGCAATATGTATGTCGTCCCAGTGGTCTCTTGTAAATTGCTTATCCAGTTTTTCCTAACCTCAGATTCTTATAGTTATGGTGCAATATTTTATATGCCCTACTAATTATCCCTTTTTTAACATCAGCTTCTATTCTACAGTCAATTAAAAATTTACCAGAACAGGTATTTTACCCAGAATTACCCCAAATTTACCAGAACAGGTATTTTACCCAGAATTACCCCGGGCCCTTTCTCTTTGCCTGTACGCTATCAATCCCTGGTAGGGAAGACAGTTTCTAGCAAGCAGTACAGATTCCTTATTGCCCTCATCCCATTCCAGTACCTTCCCTTTATAGCTATTTGCTGCCAGTACCTTAGCTCCTTTGCCAGTTCTCTCCAGCAAATTCCAGTCCCTCCCAATCCCAGGATAATCTTGATGTGTTACCGCTCAGTGCCAGGAGGCTAAATAAGAAATTCCACTCCCTGCAAGCTCTCCTCCTGCTGGAAAGCTTAGATGTCTGTGTAGTTGCAGAAACATGGTTTAATGCTGTGGAGAATTAAGGTGGGAGAATTCCTGTTCAGCAAACTGTTTGAACTGGAGACCAAGGGAGTGGTATACTCTTCTCTTTAATCCCTTTTATTTAGAGTTTATTGGCATAGAAAATAGGGGTTTCACAAATTCAAGTGTATAACTGGTATGGTAATCACGAAACATTTGCTGTATTTGCAGACAGTATGGTTTTGTATGTGATAAGTCCAGAAAATATTTTGGTGTTGTCGGACTCTTGGAGACGGTTTCTGTCTTGTTAACAGAAATGTAGCAAAGGTGGGACAAAGTGTTAGAAGCTATGATGGAGAAGTGCATTTACTGCTTTTCTGAAAGGCACTTCACTACTTTGTGTGCTTATACCTTTTACTTTTTCTTGCTGAGGGGGCATGGATCTGGTCATAGTATAGATGATGATTGATAAAAATGTACCAATCTGCCTTTTAAAGTAAAAGCTGATTTTTTTTTCCATTGCTGTGGGAGTGTGGCATGTTATGGGCAGGCACTGGGTGCTAGTGAACCAGCTTACAACTCTCTTCAGGATATAAAGTTACTGAAGATAAAACAAAGACTGTTAGCATTTAGCTGTGTACCCACATGTGAAATGCTTCAGCAATGCCCATATTTATGGGGACTTAAGATGAGCTATTTAGGAGTATGAAATAAAAATGTTTCTTTTACGGCAATTAATTATATGGAAGGGAGTAAGTAAAAGGTAATACAGAAAGTGAGAAACTGGAAGCTCTTGGTTATGAATATAGATAGTAAGGAAAAACAGTGAAATTTTTTTTAATATCTTTTGTTTTATATGTCAGGCATGTTATCAACCAGAGAAAAGGTTATGGATGATAGAGTTGAAGGAATTAATTTGGAGGAGGAAGAGGGCAAGAGTTAAATTGAGATAAATTGACCCCTGTAGCACAAGCGGGTTTAGGATTGCTTGATTTGAATAGATACTTTAGAGATTTGCAGTTAAGGCTTATATACATAACACAAGCAGAAGGTTATAAATCAAAATGAAAAGGGATGATGAAATATGGGGGGAGTTCAAGAAATAAGGAGAGAGTTGGATTTTGGCTGTATATCTTTAAGGAAAATAATCATACAGAATATTATATTCATAAAGTCACAGTGTTCTTAGAACTAAGCCAGCATGGGAAGATGATTTTGTCAGTAAGGATGGTTGCAGATAGGCAAGGGGGGGGGGGGGCTAGAATTTGGAGAAAATTGACAAAGGAACCAATGTATTTGGAACAAATGAGAGAGAGAGAGAGAGAGAGAAAGGTAATTGAGTAGGATGAGGCCTAACAGAAGTTTGGACAGCTTGGTAAGAGACGTCCTCCTCTACCAGGGATTGTTATCAGAGTATAGACAAAGAAAAAGAGATGTGGGGGGTGCTAAGTGTATGAACAGTTATGATAATGTCTTAGTTGAGTGTAGAACAGAAGCAGCTGTTAGAGGTAATCAGTAGGGCATATTAAGTATTGCATGATAACTATAAGAGCCTTAGGTTAGAAAAGACGGAGAGACTGGAAAGGTAATTACCAAGGATTACCAAGGAACAATGGGAGGACATCTGTATGTTTCTTAAGTCTGCCACAAAATCGAGATAATCTAGAATTATGCATTTGCATAGGTATTTTTATATCCCAAACAGACATCAGAGAATTTTCCTCTGGTAAGTAGTGAATGCTGGAGGTGTGATGGGGCAGTGTGTAAATTGGGAACATTTTTTTTGGGGGGGGGGGGGGTGTAATGATTTGTCAGATTTTAAAGATTCCCAACAGAGTACTTTTTGCCAGAAATGTTGGGAGCAAACATTTGTAGCTAAGGAAGTGATTCTTTTGAGCTCGGATGAAGGATCCAAATTGCCAAAACATGGTAATGCTGTACTCAGCTTGATGCTATTGTCTGTCAAAAAATAAATAAATAGAACATTTTTAATCCAGTTATAATGAAGCATTGAATATTATAAAAGAGCTTGAGTTATGATCTTTAAGAAATTAAAGTGCAAACTACATAGAAATCAATGCAATTTGTGAAAATTTTACACAAGAAAGAGGAATGAGATTTAAGGGCAAGCAAAGAGTTGAGCAATTTGTTAGAGTGAACGAATGTTAAAAAGAAAACGTATAATGCATGAAAGTGAAACATGTTTGTTGTGGTTTTCTGTTTTATTGTACATATATCATTGTCTGCAGCATAATAATTAAATCAAAGTGTTTAAAAAGAAAAATAGATCCCTTCTGAGTGTGAAGGTGTCTGTAGTGGTTGTCTGAGATTTCAACTTCTGATGGCGCTTGCTTTGCAGTCCCCCCCAACTTTGTGCTGTGACATTACACACTGGGCTTGGAAGTGTTGTTCAACCCTGCTGTGACCACTCCGTTCTTTACTTACTCACATAGTTTGGATCTTCAAGCTAGCATTCTCATGTTCAGTACCTGGAATTCTGTAACTTTTAAAGTGTTCTTGTGGTTGCAGTTCACAAGCACTTTTCCTAATACCCATCACTACATCCATTATCTTAGAGCAGTGCATGATGTGAATAATTAATGCAAGTGGCTGGAATTCTGTAACATGGCCATTTGCAAGAGATGAATAGAAAAGCTCAAGCCATACTTCACTTCTGTCATAAGATGGCAGTTGCTTACTTAGCACAGGGACCAGCAAGAGGAGTCCCTCATAATCCTGGACCAGAATGTCTTAAGAATGCAAGAGTCTGATTTTAGAGTTCTCATTGTCCTGTTATGTTTTTCCACAAGGTGGCCCTTTCATTATGAAATGTAGCTTAAATAGCAAGGGGTCAAGCTTACACCTTTTACTGTCCGACAATAGTAGACCTCTCAATTTTAATTTAATTTGCAAGAACTTTCATTTTCAACAGCAGTCCACTGACACCAGGTTTGACATAGGTTGGTATTCATTCTTCAAAAGTTGAGGATGTGAAGTTAATAGCCTTATTTAATAAAGGTGAGAACATAAGGGCAAAGCCCAACAGTACCCTTTCATTGTATATTGCCTTCTTTTTCATGTTACTGTGTCCCCATGACAGTGAACTCTTATCAAATAAGTTTTGGTAAATGCATTAATGGAAAATTGGTGGCTGCGGTGGTGCAGTGGTTAGCGTTGTTGCCTCACAGCAAGAGGTTCTCCTGTTCGATTCTCTGCTGGAGCTCCTTCTGTGTGGAGTCTGCATGTCCTTCCCGCAGTCGAGTGACGTTAAAGACATGCAGATAGGTGCGTGCGTGAATAGGTGTGCCTTCCTTGAAGGTTGGGCTGGCACCTCAGCACCGTAAAAATCCACTGCCAATCATTAGCAGACCGGAGTTCTGCTGTGGCAACCCCTAACCGGGAATAGCCGAAAAACATTACTTTCATTAATGGAAAATTGGTATACAGCAACATAGTAATAGAATGAAACAGTTTTTCTGTCTAATCTTCCCAGTGGTGTGCATATACAGCATGGGTGCTACATCTTCCTGTCCTGTTACAGGTCCAAATGACTCCACAGCCACAAAGATCTGTTCCAAGTGTCCATAACTCTTTCAGTGGGGTGGAACTTTCTTAGGGTCCAGATCAAGTGAGTACCTTCCTGCTGCATCTGTTTGTCATAAAAAACACAAGCTCAGCATTTCCAGATTCTGCACTTGCTCCTTTTTGTCACCCCATACCCCCAAAGACCCTTATTTCCTTTTAAATAATGTTTTGTTGTTTCACATAATTTTCATTATAGGGTCTGCAGAAGCGTTTTCTCAGTATTCCAGATGTCTTATTAGCTTGTGATAGAGAATAGTGTGACCTCCCTAACCATGGTGGCTGTGTCCCAGAGAGTACAGCCCAACAATTTGCTCACTGGTCCTGCTTACACCATCTCTACTTGTACTAGGTGGTTTAGAACTGCTGTGTTTATTTCATCACCAACTCTCCTTGTTTAGCATTCTCCAACATCTATGTGGCCTTGAAATTGTGACCATATTGAAAAACCTTGCACTTACCTGCTTTGAGCTTTAGTAGTCACTTCTTTAGCCACCTTTAGAGGTCTATTTCCAGGCTTTATCCCCAGTGCAGAAGCGTGGCCTTATGTTTGACTCATTTGCAGATATGTACATTGTTAGTCACCCTCCCTATCGCACAGGAACATTTCTTATACTAAGGAGGCCCAAGCATAGCTGCTTGCATCTTTGCTTTGGTCATGTCTCTGTCAGTGACAGCCTTCCCCTAACTTCTTAGGCTTTTACTTCTCATTCCACCACCCACTTCTGGTTTCTGCCTTGTTCCTAACCATTTCATTTTACTAATTTGATTCTTAAAGTGGTGCAGAACCAGTGGCTTTACTTGGTTTAGACTGATCAAACCCACTAGCACTTTGTCATGCAGCTCTTGATTGTCCAGAGTCATGCATCTGCAGACAATTTGTTTGGCAGTTGCTGTTCATTGTGAGCCCATGGCTGCATAGCTTCCAAAGCTTCTTTCCCTTAAAAAAGCTAAAACCTTTAGGAGTCCTTCCTGGCCTCTTGTCTGCAGATGCCTGGATTGATCCTGCAAGCCTCATTTGTACAAAGAAACAGCTTGAAACTGCTTTACCTGTTTTGGTACTTCTCAAAATTTCTGGCAGATAGAGAGGTTTTCTGGGTGTAGTGCTACCAAGATACTTGTTGGATTTTTTCATTTTGTCTGACTAGTATCTCAGCAGGACCTTGTATTTTTCTACTTTCTGTCTTCCCCTGTGTTGGTCCATCCATCTCTTTCTGTATGCCTTCTTTTCGTATTCCTGCATGGTACTCTTCTTTCCTTTACTTTTTGTGAATTCTGTAATATAGAATTAGTTTGTATTTCAGCAACGTGTTAATAATCCATGCACGTCCATCTTTATCTTTTTGAATTGTTGTCCTCTTTCTTCATATCCTAAATACATGTGAAAAGTTTTCCCTACCAGCTCTCCTAGTAAGTTTCTTTTTCAGCATGTTTGCCTCCATTGATTTTTCTGTCCTACCCTTAATGTAAATTTGTTCTCTTCCTTCCCTCCATCTTAACTTGTTTCCATCATTTGAATGGATTTACATTGTTGTTAAACACCACCTTCATCCACACTGTGTGACACTTTAGTATCCTCCTGACTTGTACCTTCCTTCTTGGGAAGAGAGTCTTTGTGTGTCTTGCCTTACTCTGAGATTTTTTTCCACTACACTTCTCTCCATTGTCCTAGTTCCTTCTGCATCTCCACTCCCTCCCAGCTACATCTATTCACTCTGTCTGTAGTCCTCCAGTACTTACAAGTTCCTTGTGGCCTTCACTTTTCTGCTTAAGGTGCATACATATACTGTAGCATGGTCTTTCATGGTCAGTGGAAATCTCAGCCTTAGAAACTTTACATTACTTCTATGGTAGAGTCTATAGTGTTCGTATGGTGCCTTCTTAAACCACTTGAGCAAACTGACGAGAAAAATTTGAGGTACGCCATTGATAGCTACTTCAGAGTGAAGAACATGCATTTTCACACCCACTCATCCTGTCAGAGTGTTGGAACATACACTTGTCCATACTCCACAAGCCTAGTCTTGCAGCTTTAATCCAGTTATACACATCTGTTGTCATCTCCTCAGATGTTACCCTGGTTGTGCAGGGCTTTCAGGTTAAGGTAGAGGAGATTGCACCATGCCATCTTGTACTAATGTGGCATGTTGAGCAGCCTAAATTTTTAGACAGTAGGTCAGCTGTTTGGTTGAAACTGTCCTCTCAAGGAAAATAATTTGTCTATAGGGAACATTATACTAGCATGTGTTCACTTCTTACAGCCAAGTACCATCTCAGAAGTGTAATTCCACCTAGTGTGGGGCCCCATCACCCACTACCAACAACTTTCCTATAATATGTTGTCATGATCTTGCATCCCTAGCAAGCCTATGCCACCCCATCCCTCTCTGTCTGGAATTGGCATTAGAGGATGATTTCTTCCTTTCCTCTCATACAGACATGGCAAACTAGAGAATCCATTTTTTTATTTAATGAAACAGGCAAGAGTGAAAGTCTTTTAATTGTAGTGCCGCCCCTGTGACCGCTTTTTTGGAGGGGGTTTCAAGCTTTTAACATTCACTGGAGAATCTTTTGCCCCTCCTAAACACTTTAATCATTTTGTAGACCAGAAAAATCATGGCTCTGCTCCTGTCTTAATCCTGGCTCAATAATACTATTTCTGTTAGTTCTCCTAATTACTACCAAACTTAACTTACACTTAATCACTCTCCTACTAAGTCACCATGTATTTCACCTACTGTCTTCTAATACTTCCTTTGAATAAAATAATGCGAACTCTTAAATAATATTACTTAACCCTTTCAGTTCTACTTGACAAATCATCTTTTAATGCTATACAACAAAATTGTACTACATACAAATGTCTTTGTGTAAATTCTGTGTATCCTCTTAATTTTGTAGCTGTTATTTTTTTACTGATGTACTGTGTGTACTTCAAATGTCTGAATCTGTGTATTTTTTTAGTTATTTTAATACCAGTGTAACTTAGATGTATGTACATTTTCATCTTAGTATATTTTAACTATGTCACATTCTATCTTGGGGCTTTTCCCCAGGGCCTCCGCTGAAAAAGGGCTAACCACCCAGTTGGAATGTCCCAGTCAACAACTGTAAAAATAAATAAATAAAATAAAGAATTGAATGGTCTCTGGTTAATCCAACCCACGAACCCTACTTTGAAGGATGTTATGTATGCAGTCTGAAAGCTTTTATATTCTTGTCAGGACAGGCTGATGCCCTCTACAAACAGCCATTAAAATCATCATGTCATCCTGACTAAACATTCTAAGGCAGGCTGTACTGGGACCTATGGCCTGATAAGTGTAAGATTTTGAGTAGGATTCTGTATAATGTTTTCTCCCCTGCCATTTTGGGTCTTGTATATCCCTCAGCTTTGTCTGGTTCTTATAGGTTCCAGTCCTCCTCAATGGCCCCAGCTGTTAAAGTTGGTAGATCTAAATGAGTCAGTGATCAGGGAGAGTTTTGCAAAACTTAGCACAACTTTTACAGTGGGGTTTTATGTAATTTATTGCAGTTTTTCACTGCAGTAGTGCTTTGGTTAAGGGAACAACTGTAGAGTGTGTGCACGACACACAGTGTGGCTCAGGTATCCTCCTGTAAGGAATGGTTTAGGTAGGACATTTTGAATGCCTGCTTTCAGGTCAATTGTCCTCTTTGGTCAGGCTTCCTAAGTCCTTGTAGACCTTCAAAAGAGGGGACTTGGTACTGACTACAGTGTAGGCTGATGTCTTTCAAGGATGCATCTGCAGTCGTCACATATGGGTTGTCTTGCCTCAGGCAGCCCTTAGGTCGGCCGGATTCCAAAGTCTGGGTCCGGCGTCGGCTGATGTCGCCCTCTCCCCGACGCCAGAGCGCCTGGGGTATAAAAGCGTCAGCCGACGCCATCTTCCTCAGTCTTTCTTGCCGCGTGGTGCCCGAAGCAGAAGCAGTTCGCAAGTGCCGGTCGGCCAGCTCCTGTAATTCAGCTACCGAAGACTTCAAAAGCTAAGTACCCCGTTGGGGACTCTTTCTTGCCTCAGCCGATGTCAGATAAAGTTAATAATTGCTTAACTTGTGGGAAACAAATACCTCATAAGGATTTCCACTCTTACTGCCTCCCCTGCCTAGGCCCAGACCACGACGTCTCGGCCTGTTCAGCCTGTGCTTCCTTCAACCAACGCACTCTTAGACGTCGGGCGGAGTTTGCAGAGGAATTTTTTGGGGCTAGTTTTTCATACAATATGCCGTCGCAGACTCCGACTTCGCATTTAACAAAGAAACGGAAGGACAAGGACCGACACACGTGGGCCGCTGTTTCGGCTGAAACCACGGCCAGGCCTACCGTGAGTGTCTCGGTCTCGGCTGAAACAGTCTCCTTGGTACTTCCGACCCCCGAAACCGCTCAACCGACAACCTCGGCCCTGGAGGCCCCTGCTGAGTCGGTTATTGAATTTCCTTCAGAAACTGGTGTCTTGGAAACTTCTGACACCATTCCTCTAGACAAAACTACACCAACACGTGGTGCAGCTAGGCCTCATGCATCCATGTCCATAAAGGCTTTCACCAGGGCTAAAGCTGCTAAACATACAAAAGCTATGCCTCCCAGGGTTATTCCTCAGGGACCCTCTACCAGTTCACAGATTCTGACTTTAGCAGAGGACCTTATCTCCTTAATTAGGGGCTCTCAACCCCATCCGGACAGGGGCTCTCCACCCCCTCTAGACAAAAGGCCCAGGGTTGAGCCCTCTGATCCCCACTCCTCAGAGGAGGCCTCTGATGGCTCTGCTGTCTCGGACTACCAGGAGGAGGTTTTTTCGGCCTACGAGGATTCTGATGCAGAGGAATCAATCCCCTCGGCCTCCCCTCCTGAAGAACTATCCTTCGGGGAGACCCTTCACACTATGAGAGAGCATTTCAAATGGCAGGGCCAGGAATTCTCTGATTCCAGGAAAAGATTAAGAACTTTTCTGCATTTACCTCAGCATAGACCTTTGGCTATTCCTCCTGTTTTGACTGTTTGACTGTCATTGATTATGTGTACTCTGAGTCTAGCATAACCCCTGGCACTCTTCCTCCGGCCCCTGCCAAACCCGATAGGTACTACAGGGTCCCGGACTCGCATCTTTTTCTTTACAAGGCCCACTCTGCTGATCCAGGAACTATTTCCCAGGGCCCTAAAGGGGTTGCAGCTGCCACTACTAAAAATCCACTCCCCTCTGAAAGGGAGTCCAGGGCTTTAGAGAGATGGGGTAAAAAAGTGTATACTTCTGCTACTCTTTCTATGAGGGCATTTAAATTGTCAGTTTCATATGATACAGTACCAAGAGTATTTGTTAGATGAATTGCATAAGAAACTGTCTTCACCTGAACCCCTAGATCGCAAATCACTTCAGGATCTGGTACATAACTCCCAGCAGGTTAGCAACCATTTTTTACAGTGTGGTTATGATGAATTGGAAGCTTCATGTAGGTCAGCTATGACAGGTGCAGTCATACGTAGGCATGCTTGGCTGAAGGAACGATCTCTGCCAGACCAGGTTAAAGCTAAGCTTCTTGATGCTCCACTGGAAAAGCAAAAGTTATTTGGCTCCACTGCTCAGGAGGTCTTAAAGAAATTTGAGGAAAAGGCAAAATCTGTACAAACAGTCAAAGATTTTCTACAAGTCCAACCACCAAGATTCAGCAGAAATTGGCCTACCAAGAATTGGTCCTTTCCGGACACAGAAAGATTTCAGAGAGGCAAGAACAGGCGTGCCAGAGGTAGAGGGCAAGCTAGAGGCTCCTACAGAGGACGTCAATGGCAGCCTCCCAACCAGAGAGGTTAGTGCAGGACCTACAACTGCTGCACAAGGACAGACTCAATGACTTTGCTTTGACTCCGCCAACCAGGGCTCAATTAGAAGCACCTTTGAGCGGAAAGCTTTCCTTATTCTCAGAAAATTGGCACAGTATTTCAAGAGACAAATGGACACTGCAAATAATAGACAAAGGATACAGGTTCCATTTTCACACATTGCCAAAAAGAAAAGGCATGCCAGACCTGCCACCAAATCAAAGGGCAGAGGCTTTGAAACAAATCTCCAACTTAATGCAAATGAAAACTGTAGAAAAGGTTCCTCTTTCAGAACAAGGCCAAGGATTTTACTCCAGACTATTCCTTGTTCCAAGAAAAGAAAATCAATGGAGACCTATTCTCGACTTGTCCGCACTGAATACTTATCTCATTGTGCCAAAATTCAAAATGCTGACTCTGCAGCAACTCCTTCCCATGCTGGGCAAGGGGTCTTGGCTGGTGACTCTAGACCTCAAGGAGGCATACCTGCATGTCCCTATCAGACAAAGTTGCAGAAAACACCTCAGATTTCTTGCAGATTCAGAGCATTATCAATTCTCAGCATTGCCCTTTGGCTTATCTACTGCGCCCAGAGTATTCACAAAATGCCTGGCATCAGTAATTGCACACTGCAGACTTCAGGGGATTCAAATATACCCATATCTGGACGACTGCGTTATACAAGAGGACAGCCAACAAACTTTGGTAAAGGACTTGAATTATGCCATCCGCCTACTGCAGGCCTTGGGATATACAGTCAACATTCACAAATCAAGACTTGTTCCATCCCAAAGAATAACTTTTCTGGGTGCGGATCTAGATACAACCACCCAAATGGCTTTTCTCACAGAAGAAAAACAGACAACTACCGGATTACTTCAAGAATCTGACAAGACAAACTCAGCTGACTGCAAGGAAAATCCTGCAGGCCCTGGGTTACATGGCATCTTGCATTCTTCTGATTCCACAAGTAAGGCTGCATATGAGGAAACTACAATGGTACCTAAGGAGTTTATGGACTCAGCACAGTCACAGCTTAGAAACTTTGATTCCCACTCATTCCATGCCTCCAAAAGGAATTTCTGTAGTGGGCTCAAGGAAGCCAGTCGAACAGGGGTTTGCCCTTCAGCAAACCAATAGCCAGCCAAACCATTACAACGGACGCTTCAGACCACGGTTGGGGAGCACACATGGAGGGCAGATGTATTCAAGGACTATGGTCACAAAAGGAGCTACGCATGCACATAAACCAAAAGGAAATGCTGGCAGTGATGCATGCAATCGAGGCCTTCAAACTCTTTCTGCATCAAGGCCACCTGCTAATAAGGACAGACAACACCACAGTTATGTGGTACATAAACAAGCAAGGAGGCACCCATTCCTACCCTCTTTGCAGACTGGCAATGAATCTATGGGAACTTTCCTTGAAACTCAATATAGAGCTGCAATCCCAGTTTGTGCCAGGAAAAGACAATATACTGGCGGACAGCTTAAGCAGAAATATCATGGATGCACACGAATGGATGCTGCACCCAGACGTCTTCCTACAGATAACACAATCATGGGGAAGGCCGGACATAGATCTTTTTGCCTCCCCCCACAATCATCAGCTGAAGAAATTCTGCTCAAGGACATACCACCCACAAGCATGGAAAGTGGACGCCCTATCTTTCAGCTGGAGAACAGTGTATGCATTTCCACCTCTTCCATTAATGACCAAGGTCTTACTGAAGATCAGGACAAAGCAGCCAAAAGTGATTCTGATAGCGCCGGACTGGCCAAGACAGCACTGGTACCCACTGTTAAAAAGCATGTCACGCACGAAACCTTGGCCTCTTCCTCAATGGCCACTTCTCCTGACACAGCACAATTACAAAACTCTGCATTCCAACCTGAAAACCTTGCAACTAACAGCCTGGAAAATGCCTCGACTCCTCCCCAGGATAAGCTATCCAAGAGAGTGAAGGATATCATCATGGAAGCTCGCAGGCCTTCCACAAGAAAGGTATATTCAGCAAAATGGAAAAGATTTCACACTTGGAGCACCACAAAGGGCCTAGATACCACAGTGATGAACATGGCACATATCCTGGAATACTTGGCAGAAATGCTCCATAATGGCCTGTCTTACTCTTCCATTAAAATTCATGCTTCAGCAATTTCAGCAGAGTACAATACTGACCCACCTGTCTTTTCTCATCCTCTCCTAAGACAGTTTCTAAGAGGAATTAAAAACATCAATCCTCCAAGGAAACCTCCAGTGCCAATTTGGGACCTGAACTTCGTGTTGGAAAAACTAACTCTGCCTCCCTTTGAACCAGCAGCATTTGCAGAACTACAGTTCCTGTCTTGGAAGACCGCCTTCCTTCTGGCTATAACCTCAGCAAGAAGAGTATCTGAGTTACAGGCCCTCATGGCAGTACAGCCATTTCTTATTTTTCATCAGGACAGATTCTCATTGAGAACCAATCCTTCATTTATGCCAAAGGTGATATCCAGGGTCTCATTAAACCAAGCTATTCACCTGCCTACCTTCTTTCCAAATCCACAAAACAAAGGGGAGAAACTAATGCACACCCTGGACATACACAGACAGTTGCGCTACTACTTGGACAGAACTAAAAGCTACAGAAAAACTGACCAGCTGTTGGTGGCGTATGCTGCTGGTGCACAAGGAAAAGCAATTTCCAAACAGACAATTTCAAAATGGATAGGGAATTGCATACGTTTTTGCTATTCCTCTCATGGAAAAACTGTGCCAGCTAACATTAGACCTCATTCCACCAGAGCCACCGCCACCTCCACAGCCTTCTTAAGAGGGGTGGCTACCAAGGACATTTTAGAAGCTGCTACATGGAGCTCCGTGCATACATTTTCCAAGCATTACAATTTACCTTTATATTCCAGATCCAGAGCAGGCTTTGCTACGGCAGTCCTGCAGGGCATTTTAGCTACACCATCCTTTACATAGATCCTCCACACCCAGTTTGGCTATGGTATTCTACCCATATGTGATGACTGCAAATGCATCCTTGAAGGACATAGTACAGTTTTGTACCTACCATAAATGTAGATGTCCGATAGGTATGCATCTGCAGTCAGGTTTACCCTCCCTCCTTCCCCTCTTGGGTATTTATTGGGTACTTTCCCCTCTCATAGCTAGCTGGGGTTATCTATTATGGTGTATTTGTTTTATATATATATATATATATATATATATATATATATATGCATATATATATTTCTGTGCATGTTTGGAATTTATTGCATTTCTCCAAATTTAGCCTTCCTTTGAGGGCACCTGGCATCTGGGGCAAGAAACACTGAGGAAGATGGCGTCGGCTGACGCTTTTATACCCCAGGCGCTCTGACGTCGGGGAGAGGGCGTCATCAGCCGACGCCGGACCCAGACTTTGGAATCCGGCCGACCGAAGGGCTGCCTGAGGCAGGACAACCCATATGTGATGACTGCAGATGCATACCTATCGGGCATCTACATTTATGGTAGGTACAAAACTGTACTTTTGATGCCCACCTGACTCCTCCCATTGGCATTATTCTTGTCTAAGAAGAGGAAACCACCTAATGTTCTTCGTGTTTCACTGTTGCAGTCATCACTTTTGGGTTATCTGCTTGCAGTAGCCCTCAGTCGGCCTGATTAACAAAGTCTTGGGTCCTGCGTCGGTTGCTGTCCCTTCTTCCTTGGCGTCAAGTCGTCAGGGGTATAAAACATGCAGCCGACACAATTACATCAGTCTTTCTTGCTGTGCGGTGCCCGAAGCAGAAGCAGTTCGCAAGTGCCAGTTGGCCGACTCCTGAAATTTTCGTTTTTGAGTTTCAGAACTGAAGTCTTCAACAAAACTAAGTACCCCGTTGGGGAAACTTTTTCTTGCTCCTTACCAGTGTCAGTAAAAGTTAATAATTGCATTACTTGTGGAAAGCAAATACCTCATAAAGATTTTCATTCGTACTGTATTCCTTGCGTAGGCCCTGACCACAACGTACAGTGCTTTCGGTTTTGTGCTTTATTTAATCAGCGCACTATCCGTTATCAGTATATTTTCGCCTCAAAATATTTCGGTTTTCGGTTTAATTATCCAGAAATGTCATCGGTTAGCCATCCGACTACCGGGATTCCAAAAAACCACAAGGATAAAGACAGAGACAGGCCACCGAGGTCCAAAACTGCCGACGACGCTTCTCCTAAGCCAATTCACCGGTACTCGGTGAGGCGCTTTTGCAGCCCTTGATACCCGCTACTTCTGATTCACAGGCCTCTACTGAGACCCATTCGGAGTCTGGTATGCCGTGAGATGCTTCAACTATGGAACCTGCAGATGTCTCTACCTTGGATGGGTCCAGAGCCGCTGTGCAGGCACCGGCTTCTGAGGGTGTATTCAGGCCTATGGACTCGCATATTAAACCACCTCTTTCTTCACTTATGCCTAAATCTTGAATCATGCCTAAAAAACCCATGCTCAGGCCACATGCTCAGGCCTCTGTGCCTAAAAAACAAATGATAAGAATGGCTGAAGATCTAATAACTGTAATCAGGTGAAGCCAACTCCCCCCTTCTAAGAAGCCTAAGACTGAAGTTGTTTATGAATCTTCTGAGCAGGATTCTGTTTTTTCTGATTCTTCTGATGATCTGGATTTGCCCTTATCTACTTATGCAGATTCCGATGCAGAGGACTCTCTTCCCTCTGCTTCCCCTCCAGAGTTTTTTTCTTTTAGTGAAACCTTATGTACTCTAAGGGAGCATTTCCACTGGGAAAGCCAGGATTTTTTTGATTCAAAAAAGAGGCTCATGTATTTCTTACTCCTGCCTCAGCATAGGCCTTTAGCTATTCCTCCTGTACTAGACATTGTTGATACTTGCTCGGAATCTAGCTTGGCCCGTGATTCCTTGCCAACTGCTCCCAGAAAACCTGACAGATACTACAGGGTCCCTGAGTCACACAAGTTCCTTTTTAAAAATTCTATTGCGGATCCAGAGAGTATTTCTCAAGGGCCCAAGGGGATTAAGGCTTCTACTTTCAAAAATCCTACCCTTTCTGATAGAGACTCCAGGGTGCTGGATAGATGGGTAAGAAGGTTTACACTTCTGCAACCTTGGCCATTAGGGCTTTAAACTGCCAGTTTCATATGTTAAAGTATCAGCAACATGTTATTGGATTGCTTAAACAGAAAATGATGTTGATTCCTGATTGTGCTGAAGACAAGGATTTACAGGATTTAATGCATTCTGCTTGAACAGGTTGGAAAACGTACTTTGCAATGTGGTTTTGATTCTCTAGAGGCATCTTGCAAGGCTGCTGTTACTGGGTCTGTACTTTTAAGACATGCTTGGCTTAAGGAGCAACCCTTGCCAGATAATGTTAAAGCTAAATTGCTGGATGCTCCCTTAAATCAGGACTGTCTGTTTGGCAACAAAGCAGTTGTTGTTCTTAAAAAGATGGAGGAAAAAGCTAAATCTATGCAAACTGCTAAAGACTTCCTACAAGTACAGCCTCCAAGATTTAGTAGGTATTGGCCCTCTAAGAATTGGTCCTTTCCTGCCTTTTCCAGGCCTTCTCAGTCCAAATCCAGAACCAGCGGAACACCCATTCTTCAGTCCCAGGGTACGCACAGGACTAAGCAGTGGGGGCTCCCACTTCCAAATCAGGGAGTAATAAGACTCCTCCCTATGGTAAACTGTCTCAATGACTTAATTTTGAAACTTCCAAGCACTTCTCAACTGACTGCTCCTTTAGGGGGAAAGATTGCTCTGCAGGCAAAAAACTGGGAACTCATTACCCCAGGACAAATGGGTTTTAAATACCGTCTCCCAAGTATACAGTTCACTTCCACACATTACCAACCCCAAATGGTTGGCCAGATCTACCCCCAAATCAGTCGACAGAGGCTCAAAAGCAAGTACTCTCTCTCTCTCAAGCATAAAAGGCTATTCAGACTGTACCAGAAGAGGAAAAGGGACAAGGTTTTTACTCAAGACTTTTCCTGGTACCCAGCAAAG
This sequence comes from Protopterus annectens, assembly GCF_019279795.1. Classification (NCBI taxonomy): domain Eukaryota; kingdom Metazoa; phylum Chordata; order Ceratodontiformes; family Protopteridae; genus Protopterus; species Protopterus annectens. Next base: position 425,485,575 of record NC_056746.1, read on the forward strand.
GCAACTCATGGCATCCTATCCTGGACCTTTCTACATTAAACATCTATTTGGTGATTCCAAAATTCAAGATGCTAACTCTTCAGCAGTTACTTCCTGTGCTAGGCAAGGATGCCTGGTTGGCAACACTGGATTTAAAGGAAGCCTACCTGCGCATCCCAGTCAGGGAATCTTGCAGAAGATACCTACGTTTCAAAGCAGGCTGCATGCAGTATCAGTTCTCTGCACTGCCCTTTAGCTTATCTACTGCACCCAGGGTATTCACAAAGTGCCTAGCTCCAGTTATTGCATTTTGCAGGCAAAGAAATATTCAAATATACCCATACCTGGACGATTGTCTAATTCAGACAGAAGGCCAAGACATTCTTCTAAAACATCTGGCATTTGTACAAAAGGTGTTAACTTGTCTGGGGTACACCATAAACGAAAATAAATAACATCTGGTACCCTGTCAACAAATTATATTCCTGGGAGCAAATTTGAACACAGCTTCCCAGATGGCTTTCCTCACACCAGAAAAACAAATTCATTTGACAACTTACTTCAAACTAGTAGCCACAAAACCCTGCTATCTGCAAGGCAAATACTGTAAGCTTTGGGGTTCATGGCCTCATGCATTCTACTAATTCCATATGCAAGACTGCATATGAGGAAACTACATTGGTATCTAAAAAGCCTATGGTGTCAACATTCTCAGGATCTAGAAGCAATGATTCCTGTCATACCTTGCCTACGGTTAGAATTCCTTTGGTGGGCAGAGGCCTGCCACCAAAACAAGGGACTGTCATTCACTCTTCCCCCTGCTGTCCAGACACTAACAACAGATGCATCAGACTATGCATGGGGGGCTCACCTGGCAGGGAAGTACATTCAGGGAAAATGGAACCCAAATCAAATGTACCATGCATATCAATCAAAAAGAAATGTTAGCTGTACAGAATGCTCTGACAGCCTTCATGGACCACATTCTTCCAGGACAATTAATGGTAAAGACAAGACAACACCACAGATTAGCCATGGCTCTGTGGAACACAGCCTTGAGCTACCATGTGCATCTACAGGGTCAATTTGTACCAGGAAAACTAAGTACACTGGCAGGTGAACTAAGCAGAAATCTCATGGACCCATACGAGTGGAAACTGGAACCAAAGACTTTCAACATGTTGATCAACAAATGGGGGAGCCCAGATATAGACCTGTTTGCGTCCCGCAAGAACTACCAATTGAACAAATTCTGCACAGGGACTCCCCAGAAACAAGCTTGGAAAGTGGATGCTGTGTCCTTCAGCTGGAAAAATCCATGAGTTTATGCCTTTCCTCCTCTGCCTCTCCAAAGTACTACTAAATATCAGACAGGACAAACCAAGGATGATACTGATTGCACCAGACTGGCCACGCCAACGCTGGTACCCCCTCTTGCACAGTGTGTCATGGCTAGCCCCATGGCACCTGCCTCAGATCCCTACCCTACTGTCTCAGCAGGAGAACCAGATTCTGGACCCCCAGCTTCAAATCCTGAACCTGGCAGCCTGACTAATTACCTAATCTCTCCGTTACCATCCCTCAGTAAACAAGTGTTAGATGTCATTTTGGAGGCAAGGAGGCCTAGTACTAGAAAGTCTTATGCTGAAAAATGGAAAAGATTCTTTGCCTGGAATCAAACTCAAGGGATTGCCACAGCAGTGCTCAACCTACCTCCTATTCTTCAATACTTAACTGAGTTGCTTCACAAGGGCCTTTCCTTTTCCTCCAAAATTCACGCCTCAGCCATTTCAGCTCATTACAACACAGAACCACCCCTTGTCTCTCACCCACTGCTCAAGCAGTTCCTCAGAGATGTCAAAAACTTAAGACTACCCTGGAGAACCCCAACTCCAGCCTGGGACCCTAACTTTGTATTGGAAAAACTCACTCTTCCTCCTTTTGAGCCAGCTGCAAGTGCAGAGTTAAAATTCCTTTCTTGGAAAACAGCCTTCCTTTTAGCAATCACTTCAGCAAGAAGGGTATCTGAATTACAGGCCCTTATGGCAGTGGAGCCTTTCATCATCTTTCATGCGGACAGGGTGTCCCTCAGGACCAATCCCTCCTTCATGCCCAAGGTGGTATCCAGTGTGGCTCTTAATCAGGCCATTCATTTGCCAACCTTCTTTTCTAATCTACAGAACAAAAGGGAATGCATACTGCACTCTAGATGTGCACAGACAACTTAGATTTTACTTGCACAGGACAAAAACTCAAAGGAAATCTGAACAACTGCTGGTGGCATTTGCTGCAGGGGCAGAGGGGAAGGCTATTTCAAATCAAACCATTTCTAAATGGATAGGCCATTGCATTCATTTTTGCTATAAGCACCGTGGAAAACCTATCCCACAGGAGATTAGACCCCATTCAACCAGGGCTGCATCTACCTCTACAGCCTTTCTCAGAGATGCCCCTACCAGGGATATTCTAGAAACTGCTACCTGGAGTTCTATACATACTTTCACCAAGCATTACCATTTGCCAATTTTCTCTAAATCCAGAGCTGGTTTTGCCAATGCAGTCTTGCATGCCCTTATAGCTGGTCCTAATGCTATCTAAATTCCTCCTCCCATCCTTAGCTTTGGGAATCTACCCAAATGTGATGACTGCAACAGTGAAACATGAAGAACGTAGTACAGTTGTGTACACTTGCCATAAATGTAGATGTTAGAGTGTATTCACTTGCAGTCCTGGTTACCCTCCATCCAGCCCCCTGACTTCTTTTGGCTATACCTCTATTCCTCTTTTACTATACCTAAAAGCTTTTTGGTGTATTTGCCTTTTTGTTGTTGTTGGAGGTATAACCTTGTGTGTGTGTGTGTGTGTGTGTGTGTGTATATATGTATATGTATATATATATATATATATATATATATATATATATATATAGATATATATATATATATATATATAAAAATTGCTTCCCATTAGGGGTGCACTTGACATCTGGGGCAAGAAAAACTGATGTAATGGCATTGGCTGCATGCTTTGTACCCCTGAAGACCTGACGTTGTGGAAGATGAGACAGCAACTGACGCAGGACCCAAGACTTTGATAATCAGGCCAACTGAGGGCTACTGCAAGCAGATAACCCAAATGTGATGACTGCAACAGTGAATACACTCAAACATCTACATTTATGGTAAGTGTACACACCTGTAATTTTTTCCACTTCCAGTAATTATAAGAAAGTCCAGGCTCACTCCTTCTGCCCATGATATTATCCTGCCCTCTCAGAGGGCTTCCACTAAAAGGGTCCACTACAGTAAGTGGAAGAGATTTTCTATTTGGGCCTCTAAAGTGAATATCAATCCTTTCTCAGCTCCCACTTCAGGTATTCTCCTTTTTTTCTTAGTAGTCTTTTTAAAGAAGGAGCCAGTTTCTCTACCAATTTTCATGCTGGAAAGGGGTCATCATCTTTTTTTCTTCCAAGTTATGCAAGGCTTTCTTGAAGAGCATTTTTCTTCTTTGACCTCCAGTTAAAGACCTTCTCATTGGGCTCTCACGTTAGTACTGCAAGGCCTTATCCAGAAGCCCTTTGAACTAGTGGATAACTGTGAAATGAAATTTCTGTCTTGGAAAGCAATTTTCCTAGTAGCGATTACTTCTGCTAAGAGAGTAATGGAGGTTCAAGCTTTGTCAGTGAAACCTTCTTGCATCATTTTTTATAAACATAGGGCATCACTGAGAACAAATACCTCCTTTATGACTAAGATATCAGACAGTAACTAGTCAGTTCAGTTACCATTTTTTCCCTACTTTTTCAAAGGAGAATATATTTTGCATCTTCTAGATGTTCACAGGCAATTACGTTTTTATCTCCACAGGACAAAAAAGTGTAGGAAATCTGATCAGCTGTTTGTATCTTTCTCTGCAAACCATTCAGGTCAGGCAGATTCAAAGATTACTTTAGTCGAATGGGTTACGGATTGTATTTCCTTCATTTATTCACAAAAAGGTATACCATTACCTCAACTACCCAAGGCTCATTCCACCAAATCTATGGCAATATCGTCTGCATTCTCTTTCAGGACCTCAGTTGATGAGATTTGTGCTGCAGCCACTTGGTCTAAGACTCGCACCTTTGTTTCTCATTATAAATTGGATATTGTTTCTAGGAGCAGGGCATCCTTTGGCTCAACCATGCTGTAGCACATCCTTGAAGGCTGCCCAGGAGTTGCTTAGCTGTTCACTCTGACCCATCAGTGAGGAAGAATGAAAAGGGCATCATCAGATTTAAAAGTTATGTACTTGCATAACTCAGTATCTGTGTTCATTTTCATTCTTCTTCACGTCCCTGTCAGTCATACCCCGGCCTTGTGCCTTAGAGAAGTTCATGGAGGAAATTCAGAACCCTTAGGTTCTGGGTTTGAGATTAAATTATTTTCTATTTTCTGTACATTTACTATAACCTATTGAACTTTAGGGCAGCAAATTCGATCTAGAGAATTAGAGAATTTGTAATGTATTATGGGAAGAAGGAGGAGCTTAAGTCTGGTAAAAGCAACCAAGTTAGATCCGATGTTGCCTCCAAGACCCATCAGTGAGGAAGAATGAAAATGGACAATACAGATGCTGAGTTATGGTAAGTATATAACTTTTAATTCTGAGCTCTAGGCCCCATCAGTTAAGCCTCCTTGTATTGTTTTCCGTGAAGGCAGGGTGTCTCTCTGGACCCAACCCTTCCTTTCTTCCTAAAGTGGCTTCTGAAAGTAACATTAACCAGTCCATACAATTACCAGTCTCCTTTCCAAATTTTACGAATAAGGGAGAATACATGCTTCATCTCCTTGATGAGCATAGACAATTGTTTTTATCTTCACAGAAGAAAGCATTTCAGGAGGTCCGATCAGCTTTTTGTATCCTTTTCCCCCAAATCACTTGGGTCAGGCAGCATCTAAAATTACTCTAGCCAGATGAATTACTGATTGCATTTCATTAGTTTATTCTCAAAAAGGACTACATTTACCACAACCTCCTCCAGCTCATTCCAGTTTGTCCATGGCTACTTCATCTGCTTTTTGATCAAAGACTTTCATTGATAACATTTGTGCTGCAGCTACTTGGTCAAAGACTTATACTTTTGTTACACATTACAAATTGGACATCATTTCCAAAAGTAGAGCTTCTTTTGGTTTGACAGTGCTCCGGCATGCCTTTTCATGAGGGCCTCCCTAGGGCTGTGTAGCTGGGCAGTCCATCCCAGTGGTGAGGAAGAATGGAAAGGACATCAGATTTATAAGTTATATACTCACCATAACTTGGTATCTGTGTTGTACATTTTCATTCTTCCTCGCCTTCCCTCCCATCCATACCCCATCTTGTCGGTCCTAGAAGTACTTGTTAGACTGTAATGGACCTTTCACTTCCAGGTTTCTGCCTTGACTTTTTTCCGTCTATGTCTATCTCTGTTATAAAGTGGGAGATTAGGCAGCAAACTTGATCTGAGGTGTTAGGGATGTAATAGAGCAGTATGGGTAGAGGGAGAAGCTTGAGAGCCGGATCTGAAGTCTCTTGTATGCGGCGGAGTTGGATCCGAGTATCTGATCCGAAACCTTTGGTAAGGAAGAATGAAAATAGACAACACAGTTGCCAAGTTATGGTGAGTACATAACTTATAATTCTGCAAACACTGCCTTACTGGCATATGGATAGTAGCAGTGCCCTGCTCCCTCCCACCAACACTATGCCAAAGCCCAGAAAAAACTACCAGTGTCTGTCTCTGAGGGTGAAGAACCAATCACCTGGCTGGACCAGGCCAGCCCTTCACACTCACAGGACCTTTTCAGTTTTCTTTTGCCATAGTAAGAGAAATATGTCTTCAGATACTGCTTCTCCGAAACTGGTTGACATCAGCTGTGGAACTCCGATAAAAAACTCCTTTTGGGTTTTATTTCCTCCCACTGCATTTTGTGTCAGTGGTTGCAATTATTTCTTTAGGGTTAGGATTATTTGAGGTGAAGCGAGTAGGATTACAGTATCTTAAACATTTTTGCATGTAAATTGCAATTTTGGTGCCATTTTGCATGGTAAACATTTGACAGGAATTTTTCATCCGTTTATTTCTTGTCTAGTATGTTTAGGCTGTATCCGTTCATTTTGAATGAAACTAGCCTTTTTTAACAGAATTATGGGACTTTTCTACATGAGTTTTCTGCTTGGAACTCTTGTTACTAAAAATGCTATCTTTTTCTCAGTGCAGTGTTCAGAACAGAGGAATAGAATCCCTACAGAAATGGACTTTAGATTGCTGTTTAGAGGGGAAAATAGCAGGATTTGTCTATCTTCTTGCTGAGCTGACTGTGCAGCCAGTATTTAGTATTGAGCTTGCTAGTTTCTTGTCCTGTGACTTGATGGACTCAAATCCTCTACCACCACCATCTTTCCCAGCTGCACCTATAAAACAAATAAAAAAAAAATGCCTCAGCCTGTGGATTGTGATTCCACGGTAGCCTTGGGTTCAGGCAGGATATCAGACCACTTGCCTTTTGTTACCTCCAGGTCCCCTGATGTGGTTGTAGTACCACAACTGTGCGTGACACAAGGGTCAGTCTCCCTGGGCTGTACCATTCTCTGCTGCAGGTATGGGAGAGCTAAACTGTTTAAGTGCAGGAGAAGTCGGGGGTGTCGAATCTGTTGCCAGTATTGATAATTTCTCCAGGGGAATCTTCCAGTATTGTACTGCATGCCAGAGGGGGACAAAAGACCCTCCACATGGTGGGACAGTGGTCGCTGACCACTTTCCCATCTCAGATGGCCATGGATAGATCCAAGACGCAGGCAGTTGGTTATGGGGTGCATGCCCAGATTTTAATGATGCCAGCACTTCCACCCCAGTCATTCTGCTAAGGATCCTATTTTTGAAGGGAATCCTGCATCTGAGGACTCTGATTTGTCTGTGTCAGATTATTTGGCTGTTCTGATGAACCAATACAATGACCCAAACAGATGATGTGAAGTTGTTCTATCTCGTCGTTCATTCTTACAGATGGGTTCGGAGCAGATCCTCTGCTCCGAGTCGGCCTACTACAAAGCTCAAGGTCTTCAGATAGCTCGCGGCCAAGTCCCTATCCCATGATGCACCTAGAGTTCCCTCACATCTAGTTTGCCTCTGCAGTAGATCGGAGGATGTTCATCGTGTTTCACTGTTGCAATCATTACACTTGGGTTATCCTGCTGGCAGGCTACCCGCAGTCAGCCAGAATTCCAATGTCTAGGTCCGGCGTCGGTTGCTGTCACCTCTTCCCTGACGTCCGTGCGCCAGGGGTATAAAAGATGCAGCCAACGCCATTTTCCTCAGTCTTTCTTGCCACGCGGTGCCCGAAGCAAAAGCAGTTCGCAAGTGCCAGTCGGCCAACTCCTGAGATTTTCAAAATTGAATTTCAGAACCGAAGTCTTCAATAAAGCTAAGTACCCCGTTGGGGAAACTTTTTCTTGCTCCAGACCTATGTCAGTAAAAGTTAATTGTATTTCTTGTGGGAAGCAGATACCGTACAAAGATTTTCACTCTTACTGTATTCCTTGCCTAGGCCCTGACCACAACGTTGCTAGTTGTCAGTTTTGTGCTAGATTCAACCAATGCACTATTAAATGTCTGTTTGATTTTGCTTTACATTACTTTGGCAGAAGATTTAACTACATAATGCTGTCGGAACAACCGATGACCGGAATTCATAAAAAACGCAAAGAAAAGGACAGGCATCCGAGGTCCAAAACAGACAACGAAGCCTCTTCTAGGCCAGTCGCCGGTTCTCAGTGAGGTGCTTTTGCAGCCCCTGACACCCGCTACCTCAGAGCCACAGGCCGCATCCGACTCCCACGTGGAGATTACTCAGGCATCTGGAAACTCAAGGTATTGGGCCTGCTAAAACTATTCCCTCAGATGGGTCTGGAGCTGCTGTGCAGGCATCGGCTTCTGAGGGTGTTTTCAGACCTTCACAGCTTACTATTAAGTCCACTACAGCAGCAAAGGCAAAGTCAAAAACACCATTAAAGACAAGGAAACAAGTACAGCGTTCTCCTGTACAGTCATCCATGCCAAAGAAACAGATGCTTAAAATGGCCGAGGACCTAATTACTTTGATCAGGGATTCCCATCCCCCTCCTGATAAGAGGCCTAGGCAAGACACCGACTATGACTCCTCTGACCAGGTTTCTATTTCCTCTGATTCCTCTTCAGATCAGGGATATTCTCTACCTCCCTATGAGGACACTGATGCAGAAGAATCTATACCTTCAGCCTCTCTGCCTGAGGATTACTCTCTTGGGGAAACCTTGCACACCATGAAGGGAGCATTTCCATTGGGAGAGCCAGGATTATTCAGAATCCAAGAAAAGGCTCAGAGACTTTCTTTTATTGCCTCAGCACAGGCCCCTGGCTATATCCCCCCTGTGCTTGGTATTGTTGATGATGTTTTCTCTGAATCCAGTTTGTCTCCTGATTCTTTACCCCCTGCACCAGTCAAGCCAGACAGGTATTACAGGGTCCCAGACTCTCATAAATTTCTTTATAGAAACCCTGCTGCTGACCCAGAAACAATTTTTCAGGGTCCCAAAGGGGTTAAGGCTTCCACTGCAAAAAACCCTGTCCCCTCTGATAGGGATTCCAGAGCTCTGGATAGATGGGGGAAAAAAGTTTACACTTCTGCTACTTTAGCTGCAAGGGCTTTAAACTGCCAGTTTCACATGCTTAAATATCAACAATACCTAATGTCTTTGTTAAAACAGAAAATGCTTACAAACTCAGAATGTCCTGACAATAAGGAAATGCAGGATTTATTGCATGCAGCTGAACAAGTGGGAAAGAATACTCTGCAATGTGGATGTTCTTCGTCTTCCATTGCTGCAGTCCTGACTATTGGGTATAGTCCGCGTCCAGTCGGCCCGAATACCAGAGTATAAGGCTGACGTCGGTCAGGGCGCATTAGACTGACGTCAGTACGTCAGGGTACTCGCGCATGACCGACGCCATATCCTCAGTCTTTTGCCGCATGGTCCGATGCAGAAGCAGTTTTGCGAGTGCAGGTTGGCGATTGAAATATTTCCGAAACCGGAGTTTCAGACCGAAACAGAGTTGGCTGGCAAGTACCCGTTGGGGAACATTTTAGTTTTTTCTTGCCTCAGTATTTTACCGGATGTCAGAAAAAGTGAATAACTGTATTTCTTGTGGGAAACAGATACCTCATAGGGATTATCATACCTTGTGTATACCTTGTTTAGGGCCTGAGCACGACGTTGTTGGTTGCCGCTCTTGTGCTAGGTTTAACAAACGCACTATTAAGAGGAGGTTAGACTGTGCCAGGTTAGTGTTTGGGAAGCGTTGTAATTATAAAATGCCGCCGGATGCTCCGCCCGCCTCCAAGAAGCGCAAGGATAAAACAGTGAAGCCTAGGGTTGAGGAACCGGCAGTCCCGGACGTCGGTTCTTTAGAAGGCTCAGTGGAGCCGGAGGTTTTGCCAGGAGTTTCCATGGAGTCCCAGGCAGAAACTATACTCTTGCAGGATGTGCCTTCCCAGGAGGTAGGCCAGGCTGAGGGGGCTTCTCAGGTGACTGTTCTTCCCCCCAAGGTAGTTAGGGCCTCTCCTTCTGTTGCCAAAACTTCTTTGAGAGGTAGGCCTACTTCAGCTTCAGTGGGGGCTTCTCCTAGCATTTCCGGTTCTGTACCTAAGAAACATATGCTTAAAATGGCAGAAGATTTGATTACTATGATTAGGGGTTCTATGCCCCCGCCTGATAAGAGGCCTAGGGTGGAACAGGAGTTTGATAGTTTTGAACAGTGTTCAGAGGCTTCAGAATCTTCTGTGGAAGATTTGCGGGAGTATCCTACCTATTCTGACTCTGATGTGGATGATTCCACTCCTACAGCGTCTCCACCTGAGGATTTCTCATTTTCAGAGACTTTGCATTCCATGAGGGAGCACTTTAAATGGGAAGGCCAGGATTACTCTGACTCCAGGAAAAGGCTTAGGGAGTTCTTGTTTTTACCCCAGCATAGGCCTTTAGCTATTCCTCCTGTGTTGAATGTGGTGGAAGATGTTTTTGCAGAGGCTTCCTGAACCCTGACTCTTTGCCTCCTGCTCCTGTTAAGCCTGATAGGTATTATAGGGTGCCCAAGCTCATAAATATTTGTTTAAGAGTCCTAGGGCGGACCCAGAAACTATTTCTCAAGGGCCTAAGGGTGTAAAGGCTTCTGTGGTTAAAAATCCTGTCCCCACTGATAAAGAGGCAAGGGCTTTGGATAGGTGGGGAAAGAAAGTGTATACTTCTTCCACTCTAGCCATGAGAGCTTTGAATTGTCAGTTTCACATGCTAAAATATCAGAATTATCTCCTTTCACAATTGAAATCTAAGGTGGATGCTTTGGCATGAAGGTATTGAGTGTAAAGAGTTGCTGGATTTGGTTCATGTGTCTGGACAAGTGGGTAAGCATTCTTTGCAATGTGGTTTTGATGCTGTACAGGCCTCCTCGAGGGTGGCTGCTACCAGTTCTGTTCTTCGCAGGCATGCCTGGTTGAAGGATCAGAATTTAGCTGAGCATGTTAAGACAAGGATTTTGGATGCTCCTTTACAGTCTGATGTGTTGTTTGGTTCGCCTGTGGAAGCTGTTTTAAAGAAAATGGAGGACAAAGCTAAGTCTATGCAAACTGTTAAAGATTTTTTGCAGGTGCAGCCACCGAAGTTTAGTAGAAATTGGCCTGCTAAGGGGTGGACGTATCCTGCTTATGATTCTTAGTCTAGGGGTAGGTCTAGACGTGGTAGGGGCAGGGCTCAAGGTTCTTTTAGGCCTAGAACTGGGAGTTCACCTGCTCAGACTTCTGGTGAGGGCAGGGGTCAGTCCTTTCGTAAACAGACCCAATGACCTGTTTTTTCAGCTGCCAGCAGATTCACGTCTGGCAGCTCCTTTGGGAGGAAGACTGTCTCTTTTCAAAGAAAATTGGGATTTAATTACTCAAGACAAATGGGTGTTGGATATCATTCACCACGGTTACAGATTTTATTTCCATACAATGCCCCCTTTCAAAGGCATGCCAGACGTTCCTCCTCTACAAAGAAAAGAGGCTCACAAGCAAGTTTTACAGTTACTTCACATAGGGGCCATTCAGCCAGTCCCTGTGTCAGAGAGGGGCCTAGGATTTTATTCTCGCCTGTTCCTTGTACCAAAGAAGGGGAACACGTGGTGACCAATTTTGGATTTATCTCTCCTCAACACGGTTTTGGACATTCCCAAGTTCAAGATGTTGACGTTACAACAGCTTTTACCTCTGCTGGGCAAAGATCACTGGATGGTAACTTTAGATCTCAAGGAAGCTTACCTTCATGTGCCTATAAGGCTAAGTTGCAGAAAGTATCTGCGGTTTCGAGCTGGAAATTCTCATTATCAGTTCTCTGCATTGCCCTTTGGCTTATCTACTGCCCAGAGTATTCACAAAGGTTCTGGCTCCAGTGATAGCTTACTTCAGGCTTCAAGGAATTCAAATCTATCCTTACTTGGACGACTGCCTGATTCTGGCTCAAGAAAAGGAAGACCTTCTACAGCATCTGGAATATGTTATAGCAGTGCTAAGATGCCTAGGGTATTCTGTGAACGAAATAAAGTCCAGTCTAGTACCCTCTCAAGACATGTGCTTTCTGGGCGTGAGACTGAATACAGCAGCCCAGATGGCCTTTTAACCCCGGACAAACAAAAGAGTCTGTCACTTTACTTCCATCAACTATCTCATCAGTCCGTGCTGACTGCAAGGACAGTCCTTCAAGCATTAGGTTCATGGCATCTTGTATTCTGGTGCTTCCCAATGCCAAACTGCATATGAGGAAGCTACAATGGTATCTCAAAATGTATGGACACAGCACTGCCAGGATTTGGACACTGTCATTCAAATAATACCTTGCCTTCAAAAAGAATTCTTGTGGTGGGCTCAGGAATGTCACCTAAACAAGGGACTCTCTGTGACCCGGCCAGAGGCAAGTCAGATTTTAACGACAGATGCCTCGGACATTGCTTGGGGAGCTCATCTAAATGGAAAGTGGATACAAGACAAGTGGCCTGCCAGACTACAGCATCTACATATCAACATGAAGGAGATGTTAGCAGTCCAGTTTGCGTTAATGGCTTTCAAGGAGTTACTTCTTCCAGGGCAGGTGTTGATTCTAACAGACAACACAACTGTCATGTGGTACATCAACAAGCAAGGGGAACACATTCTTATCCTCTATGCAGGCAAGCAATGATTTTATGGGAGACTGCGCTAAGCTTGCAACTAACTCTTCAGGCAAGGTTTCTGCCAGGAGCACAGAACTCCTTAGCAGATGTGTTAAGCAGACAAATCATGGATCCCCACGAGTGGAAACTGATCTTCATGTATTTCAGAAACTGACAGTGTCATGGGGAACTCCAGACATAGATCTGTTCGCTTCTCCACTAAACCACCAGCTGCCAAAGTATTGCACAAAGGGGTTTCATCACACAGCTTGGAAAGTGGATGCTCTGTCTTTCAGTTGGAAAAACCTTCATGTGTATGCCTTTCCACCTCTACCTCTTCTTCCAAAGGTACTATTAAAGGTCAGACAAGACAGGCCAAGGATGATTTTGATAGCTCCAGATTGGCCTCGCAACACTGGTACCCACTACTACGGAGTCTGGTAAAGAAGCCCATGGCCTTTACCTCTGATTCCTCATCTTTTATCTCAGAAGGACGGTCATCTGCTCAATGTCAAGCTTCACTCTCTTCATCTAACAGCCTGGCATATTCTGTGTTGAAACACAGCAGGTCTCAACTTCCTCAACAAGTTTTAAATGTGATTATGGAAGCTAGAAGACCTAGTACAAGGAGTGTACAGAAAAATGGAAGAGATTTTATTTTGGAGTACAGCAAAGAATTTGGAGATTTCAGAGCCTAATTTGAGTGTGGCTCTTCAATATCTTACTGAATTATTGGACAAAGGTTTGTCCTTCTCTTCCATAAAGATTCATGCTGCAGCAATTTCAGCTCACTATGATTGTGACCCACCTTTGTTTTCGATCCTTTGTTCAAGCAGTTTCTTAGAGGGGCAAAGAATATAAGACCCCACGAGAGCTCCTACTCCTGCTTGGGATCTCAATTTTGTGTTGGAAAACTTACTCTACAACCTTTTGAGCCTGCAGCTACTGCTGAATTGAAATATTTGTCATGGAAGACTGCTTTTCTGTTGGCTATTACTTCTGCAAGAAGGGTGTCTGAGTTGCAGGCCCTTATGGCAGTAGAGCCCTTTTGATTTTCCATAAGGATAGGGTATCATTACGCACTAATCCTTCTTTTATGCCTAAGGTGGTTTCTAGTGTGGCTTTAAACCAAACTATTCATTTGCCTACGTTTTTGCAGATCCTCAAAATAAAGGGGAAAAGATTTTGCACACTTTAGATGTACACAGGCAATTGCGTTATTATTTAAGCAGGACTAAGGATTTTAGGCAGTCTCAGCAGTTGTTTGTTTCTTTTGCTTTGAGTTCTCAGGGCAAGCCTGTGTCAAAACAAACTATTTCTAGGTGGATTGGCTTTTGCATTGCATTTTGTTATTCCCATCATGGCAAGGAGATTCCAGCTGGGATTAGGCCTCATTCCACTAGGGCTACTGCCACTTCAACACCATTTCTAAGGGGCCTGGCAACTAAGGATATTCTGGAAGCAGCTACTTGGAGTTCAGTGCATACTTTCTCTAGGCATTATCACCTTCCTATCTACTCTAAGTCTAGGGCTGGTTTTGCCACAGCTGTTTTACAAGGCATGTTGTCAGCTCCTACTACTTTATAATTTGCCAGCCTCCCTTACCTCTGCTTTGGGATTCTACCCAATAGTCAGGACTGCAGCAATGGAAGACGAAGAACATAGTACAGTTTTGTACCTACCATAAATGTAGATGTTCGAGGATTCCATTGCTGCAGTCCAATTTACCCTCCCTCCTTCCCCTCTGTGTTTAGGGGTGGTTGTGTAGGTGAGTTTACATGCTTATATTTTTGTATATATTCCTGTATATATTGTACATGTTTTTGGTGCAGGTATTTTGGGACTTGTCTTTTTAGGGTCTTCTGACATCTGGGGCAAGAAAAGACTGAGGATATGACGTCGGTCATGCATTAGTACCCTGACGCATTGACGCCAGTCTAATGCGCCCTGACCGACGCCAGCCTTATCTGGTATTCGGGCCGACTGGACGCGGACTATACCCAATAGTCAGGACTGCAGCAATGGAATCCTCGAACATCTACATTTATGGTAGGTACAAAACTGTACTTTTTGATTCATTAGAGGCTTCTTGCAGAGCCGCAGTTACAGGCTCTGTCATTCGAAGGCATGCTTCGTTAAAAGAACAAAGTTTACCTGATCATGTTAAAGTAAAATTATTGGATGCTCCACTACAGCATGATACTTTGTTTGGTGTTAAGGCAGAAGAGGTGTTAGAAAATGGAGGATAAAGCAAAGTCAATGCAGACAGTAAAGGATTTCTTACAGGTTCAGCCACCTAGATTTAGCAGAAACGTGCCTTCTAAAAATTGGTCCTTTCCGGTGTCAGGCAGGCCACAAAGAGGCAGATACAGATGCCCAAGAGGCAGATCTCGGCCCCAAGGCTAATACAGACCTAAACAGTGGGGTGCTTCAGCCCCCAAAGGAGGAGAAGACAAATCACAACCTTATAGGAAACAAACCCAATGACTTCCCTCTACAAATGCCAAGCACTTACCTTTTGGCAGCACCCTTATGGGGAAAGCTAGCACTTTTCTCACAAAATTGACACATGATCACCCAGGACAAATGGGTACTGAATATTGTTTCTCAGGGTTACAGGTTCCACTTTCACACCCTTCCAAAATCAAAAGGTATGCCAGACCTGCCACAAAACCAATGGGCAGAGGCACAAAAACAAATTTCTGCTCTCATGGACATGAGAGCTATTCAGAGTACCACAGCAAGAACAGGGGCAAGCTTTTTACTCGACTTTTCCTAGTACCCAGAAAGGACAAAGCCTGGAGACCAATACTGGACCTGTCAGTCCTAAATACTTTCCTGGATATTCCGAAATTCAAAATAAGTCTTTGCTAGTTACGTTGGACCTCAAGGAGGCATACCTGCATGTCCCAATCAGACAATCTTGCAGAAGATACCTCAGATTCATAGCTGGTTCGGTGCATTACCAATTGTCTGCACTGCCTTTTGGCTGCTTATCTACTGCGCCCAGGGTCTTCACAAAATGCCTGGCACCAATAATTGCATTCTGCAGACAAAAAGGAATTTAAATATATCCCTACTTGGACGACTGCCTTATTCAAGCAGAGAGCAAGGACATTCTACTAAAGCATCTGGTGTTTGTAAAAAGATTACTAATTTGCCGAGGGTACACAGTAAACGAAAAGAAGTCAAAACTAGTGCCCTCTCAAGAGATAATATTCCCAGATGGCTTATCTCACACCAGACAAGCAAAGTCAACTGACTCATTACTTTCAAATGATGGCAACAAAGACCCAGCTCCCTGCAAGAAAAATTTTGCAGGCTCTGGGCTTCATGGCATCCTGCATTCTACTAATTCCATATGCAAGACTGCATATGAGGAAACTACAATGGTATCTAAAAAGTGTTTGGACTCAACATTGCCACAGCCTGGAAACAATAATAACTCTTATTCCCTTGCCTACAACAGGAGTTTCGATGGTGGGTACTGGCCTGTCACCACAAGGGACAGCCTTTCACCATACCCACAGTCAGGCAGACAATAACAGATGCATCGGATTATGCCTGGGGGGCACACATGGCAGGAAAATGTATTCAGGGCACGTGGCCCAAGGAACAAATGCATCTTCACATCAATCAAAAAGAGATGCTAGCTGTACAGCATGCCCTGACAGCCTTCAAGGATCTACTACATCCAGGACAACTATTACTAAAGATGGACAATACCACAGTTATGTGGTACATAGACAAGCAAGGGGGCACACATTCCTACCCCCTCTGCCCGCAAGCCATGACTTTGTGGAACACAGCACTGACCTATCAAGTACATCTGCAGGCACAATTCCTGCCAGGAAAGAAAAATACTCTGGCAGACGAACTAAGCAGAAATCTCATGCATCCTCACGAATGGAAACTAAATCCACAGGTCTTCAGCATAACAACAAGGAAATGGGGACGCCCAGATGTAGATCTTTTTGCCTCCCCTCACAACTGCCAACTACAGAGATTCTGCACAAGAACTTATCACTCACAAGCATGGAAAGTGGATGTTCTATACTTCAGCTGGAAAACACTGACAGTTTATGCCTTTCCTCCACTGCCTCTTCTTCCCAAGGTGCTCCTAAAAGTCAGACAAGAGAAGCCAAAAATTATTCTGATTGCCCCAGACTGGCCACGCCAGCACAGGTACCCAATCCTAAAGAGCTTGTCTCAAGGTCCAGCCTGGCCTTTACCTCAAATTCCTCATCTTCTGACTCAACAAAACAATCAGATTCTGCACAGTCAACTCAGAACCTTAAATCTGGCTGCATGGCAGATAGTATAGCCACTCAGACCACACCTCTCTCTAAAGCTGTTATGGATGTCATTTTAGAAGCCAGGAGGCCCAGCACTAGGAAATCTTATGCAAAAAAATGGAAAAGATTCTGTGCTTGGAACCAGGCACAAGGACTTGAAGCACTTGTTCCAAATATACCTCAGATTTTACAATACCTTACTGAGATGCTGGACAAAGACCTATCCTTCTCATCAATTAAGATCCATGCCTCTGCCGTCTCGGCTCATTACAACACTGAACCTCCTATTTTCTCTGATCCACTACTAAGACAGTACTTCAGAGGGGCAAAAAGGAGAGCACCGATACCTACATGGGACCTCAATTTTGTTTTAGAAAAGCTCACACTGCCTCCTTTTGAGCCAGCCAATATAGCTGATATAAAATTCTTATCATGGAAAACTGCTCTGCTCCTAACAATAACTTCAGCAAGAAGAGTCTCAGAGTTACAGGCATTAATGGCAGTGGAACCTTTCATCATTTTTCATCAGGACAGGGTTTCTCTGAGGACAAACCCAACATTTATGCCAAATGTAGTATCCAGTATGGCTCTTAACCAAACCATTCATTTGCCAACATTTTATCCAAATCCCCAGAATAAAGGGGAGAGACTTCTGCACGCTTTGGACATAAACAGACAGCTATGCTTCTATTTGGACAAAACAAAAGCTTTCAGAAAAACTGAGCAACTGTTTGTAGCTTATGCTGCAGGATCACAAGGAAAGCCTATTTCAAAGCAGACTATTTCAAAATGGATAGGACACTGCATTCGTTTCTGCTATTCACAACATGGCAAATTAGTGCCTAAGGGCATTAGGCCACATTCAACCAGAGCAGCAGCCACTTCAGCAGCCTTCCTCAGAGGAGTACCAACCAAAGACATTCTAGAGGCTGCAACCTGGAATTCAGTGCACACTTTCACCAAGCACTACCACTTACCTCTCTACCCTAAATCCAGAGCAGGCTTTGCCACTGCAGTTCTGCAGGGCCTTGTAGCCTTTCCTAATCCTGTTTAGGCCCAGCCACCCAACCTCAGCTTTGGGATTCAACCCAAGTGTAATGACTGCAGCAGTGAAACATGATGAACATAGTACAGCTGTGTACCTACCATAAGTGTAGATGTTAGGTGTATTCACTGTTGCAGTCCAGGTTACCCACCCACTATCCCCCTTTTCTTGCTGGGACTTTTCTGTACTTCTCTATTCTATACAACCTATGTGGTGTATTTGCTTGTAGATGAAGAAAATGCTTATTTTAGTACATGCATGCTTCTTGGCATAATTTTTTAGCCTACCTATTTGGGGGCACCTGACATCTGGGGCAAGAAAAACTGAAGAAAATGGTGTCTGCTGCATCTTTTATACCCCTAGCGCACTGACGTCAGGGAAGAGGCGACAGCAACCGATGCCGGACCTAGACTTTGGAATTCTGGCCGACTGCGGGTAGCCTGCCAGCAGGATATCCCAAGTGTAATGACTGCAACAGTGAATACTCTCGAACATCTACATTTATGGTAGGTACACAACTGTACTTTCTCGCTAGCTCGGGCCAGTAAAACCTTTCTTTATTCAAAATATTTGATAAATAATTTCTGTTTTGTATCTTAGATATTTAGATGAGCTCTTATAGTTTTTGTGTAGTTCCCTTCCCTTAGTCTTCTCTTTATCTAGTATTTAGCTCTTGTGGCCTTTTTTTTTTTTAATCCTTGTTTAGTGCTTAAATTAGTTGTGTGCTGATAGCTTTAGGTTAGTGTTAGAGTTAAAAACTGACTTTTCTATCACAACTTTGAATTTCTTTACCTTAAAATTTAGATAAAAGCATGGGAATTAGTACTTATATTATAGTTGTGTGCCTTTGTATAATGATTTCTGTCACAACTTGTGTATATTTACTCTTTACCATTTAAACAAATAGTTTTGTGTGTGTTCTTGCTGATTAATATTTAGCCTGTATTTTTAGAAAGGGTTGTTGTTGTTTAATTGTTGTTGGATGTGTCTATTTTTTTACAGCACCCTACTAACATTGTGCTTTTTGAAATGGCTGATAAGGACAAACACCCTAAGTCAGGGTTTAAAAAATGTCCTAAGTAAATGTGGGCAGAAAATGTCTGTCACTGACAATCACGTAAATTGTGTTTGTTTGGGAACATTGCATTTCCAGGAAAGCTGCTCCATCTGTCATTCTTTCTCTTCTAGGGTTCTCCAGGAAAGAGAGAGAAAATTGATAGACAGAGGTTTACTTAAACCTTCATTCCAAGAGGCTTTGAGCGACCAAGATGGATCCAGTAAGTCCTCAAAGTTTTCCAAGTCTTCTACATCTGAGGCTAAGAAATCTAAAATGTCTTTGACGTCTGCTCCACAGACCTCAGAGCCGACTGTCTTATTATTTTGGAGCCGGTCACCAGTTTTGGAACCGGTATCCGAAGTGCCTAAATCTCCAATCTTACACCTTCTATCCACTTATCTCAGTCTTGGATTAGCCTTTCCGATTTGGATGTGGATCGTGTGGTGCAGAAGCTTTTACAGGCCCCAGCCTTTGCAAAATTCTTATCAGCTCCGACCCAAGTGGCTTCAGAAACAAAGACCCTTTTACCAGCTAATACTCTTCCTCCTAGTCATACCGGTCCTTCGGAGCCAGAGAAGTTGAACTTGCTGATCCTGGAGCCTTCGGAGCCGATGCCTGCTCCAGTGTCTTCGGCTCCGATTACTCTGATGTCCTCGGCACCAATCGAGGAATCTAGGAGCCGACACTCTCTGGCCGGGTCCAGGGAGGATGGTCGGACCGACTTGGTTCCGAGACTGCCTCTCGGCGCTTTGGCTTGGATGAGCTCAGCTCCTACCTCTGGCTCGGAGACCACTATCCCGGTGATGGGGGGACGGTTTCCTCGGATCCGTCGGTCCCTCCACATCGGAGCAGAGGTGCCTTCAAAGTCATGAGGATAGTTAGGTCTCCTAAGACATCTTAGACTTAAGGACCAGCTTCCTCCTCCCCTAAAGCACCTGTCTGCTTCTGCTTCACAGAACCTTGCCAAGTGTAGAGACCCAAAGCCTCAAGATGCCCCATTGGGTGGTCCCTGCTCTTCCAAGACCTCACCAGAAGCCCCCACTGATGAGGTTCCCAGGAAGAGAATCTGTAAGACGAAGCATCTAGACTCCTCACAGGAGTCCCTGATATATGATACTGACTTGGATGAATCAGAAGGGTCCCCATGGTCCCCCTCTGAGGATATCTCATTTGCTGAGGTAATAGAAATCCTTAGGCAGAGGGGCGAGTTGCAGTCCACCAACCATACTGAAGACGAGTCTGTTCTGCTGAAGGCTTTTGGGTCTCAGCCCTCCACCTCTTGTGTGTCTCCGCCCTTCGATGAGCTTATGCAGCTGGTCTCACGAAGGACATGGGAGTCTCCAGACACCATGGAGCCTGTCTTCATAAGGCCTAATAAATATCTCTACTCCCCAGGACAAATCTTTTCTGACCAAGGGTATGCCAGTTGATGTCATGGTGGTGGCGGCAGTCACCAAAAAGGAAATTTAAGAAACATCCTCTTCTATCCATCCTCATAACGGAGATTCTATGATCATGGATAGATATGGGAAGCGCACTTACAGTTCAGCGACCTTTGCACTGCGTTCGCTGAACTATCTAACCCATTTTACTAGACTGCAAAGAGATCTCCTTAAAGAGCTAGGAGATGCTCTTCAGGGTACAGTAGCTGCAGGAGCTTCAGATAAAGTTGCCTCCCAGCTTGCTATCCGCAATTCCATAGTTAACTCGTCCATGCGCCTCATTTCATATGCAGTTGATGGAACGAGCAGGGCAGCGGGTACAGGAATTGCTCTTAGGAGACACTCCTGGATGCGCTTGTGTTCCTTTGCAGAGCCCTTCAAGTCCTCCTTTGTAAATACCCCTTTTGATGGCTCATCCCTTTTCAGGCCCAAAGTTAAAGAAACTTTGACCAGGTGTGAGCAGGTCTGCCGTCGGAGTCCATTTTTCCACCCCTACCAGACCCTACCACAAGGGTCAAAGGGGAGGAAAGATGTGGTTCCGAAAATCCCAAGGAGCCTTTCAGGACACACGTGATGAACCCCCCTCCAGGGGCAGAGGAGGGGCAATAATGGAAGATGCCACCCTCAAGGCAGAGGGGGTCCACAAAACCAGGGCGACAGAGATCACGTCTTTGGGAAGCCCTACCAGCACTCCTGAAAGGAGGCCTGACTGTTCTACTCTGGAGGCAGCCGGGGGTTGTTTATCTTTGTATCCAGACACCTGGCTTAAAATAAACGACTACTGGGTACAAAGTATAATTTCCAGAGGATATTTCATTCCTTTTGCCACACCCCTCCAATGACAAGAAAAATCCCGGACATTGCACCCAGTTACAGGGAACAGGCAACAATAGAGGTCTGATCGTCCAACCAGTCCCAGCAGACCAGATAGGATCCGGAACTTACTCAAGAGTCTTTTTAGTTCCAAAAAAGACAGAGGATTGGAGACCTATATTGGACTTCAGCAGACTAAAGAAATCCGTCAAGAAAGAGAAGTTTCAAATGGTCACGCTTCAGTCGATACTTCCCTTTTTTAGGGAAAGACAGTTGGATGTGCTGTGTAGATCTCCAGGATGTGTACTACCTCATAAAAATGGCCAGACCATCCAGGGATCATCTATGTTTCTGGCTGGGAGCCAGTCACTACCAGTTTCAAGCCCCTGCCCTTTGGTCTCAGTACAGCTCCCAGAGTGTTCATCAAATGCATAGCAGTGGTCATGGCTCACCTGAGACGTTTAGGATTCCAGGTGATTTCTTACCTAGACGATTGGCTCCTCACCGCCACCACCAGGCATCAACTCATTCAAGCCAGGGACACCACTCTTTCACTCTACAGTCAGCTGGGCATTACAGTAAATTCAGAAAAATCTGCCTTGTCGCCATCGCAACATACCATTTTTATCGGAGTAGAATTGGACACCACCACCACGTTAAGCCTTCCTGTAGAAAGAGTCTTAATACACTGTCAGCAGGTCCGCAATCTGATATCCAAAAACAAGGCTCCACCATCAGAAGTACTAAAATTGTTGGGCATGATAGCAGCTGCAATATTGGCCAATACCGATTGGTCGCATGCACATGCGGATTCTGCATTGGCTGCTGTTCACTCAATGGTCCTTACCAAGAGCTCCCAATGTCTCACCTTATGATCATGAACTCATGCAAAAAGGATCTTCATGTCATGATAGGTCATCCTTTTGTCTTACCCCCACCAGCGGCCACAGTGACCACGGATGCTTCCCTGATGGGGTGGAAGGCATTTTCAGGGAAGAACAGCCCAAGGCACATGGACTGATTAAGACACACATCTGCAGATCAGTGTCCTAGAGAGGAGAGCAGTACTTTTAGCGTTGCAGTACTTCCAGGACTCTCTTCCTCTGGGTACAATTGTGATTCAGACAGACAACATGTCAGTGGTCTGGTACTTGAACAAACAAGGAGGAATCGGGTCCTACCCCCTTTGTCGCGAGGCCCTAAGAGTATGGCAGTGGGCTATAAGCCACCCAGCGCTTTCTGTTAGGAACCCATATGCCTGGAAAATCCAACATAGCAAACATGCTGAGCAGAGCAATTCTGTTGCCTCATGAGTGGTCCCTCAAGAAAGAAATAGCAGACAGGATATTCCACAGGTGGGACCAGCCTTGCTGCGACCGTTTCGCCAGCCACATGAACACGAAATGCAGAAGCTACTTTGCCCTGATTCCCCCTCCGAGAGAAGCCACAAGGGATGCACTCATACACGATTGGCCTCCGGGTCTCCTCTGTGCATTCCCACCAATCCCGTTGATACCCAAGGTACTACAGAAAGCAAAAACTCTAGCAAGGACCATCATTTTAATAGCCCCTCATTGGCCTTGTCAGATTTGGTTCCCCTTCCTTTGACTTCATCTTTTGGAGGACCCTTGGATTCTGTTCCAGATCTTCTGACACACTCGTCGGGGGAACTTCATCCCTCTCTTCAGTCCCTGAAACTGACAGCTTGGCTGCTCCAATTCCCATCATAGCCAGGTTCCATAACCTTTCTAATGAGACAAAACAAATTCTCATACCCTCTCATAAATACTCTACGAGGAAGCTGTACCTTAGCAAATGGAAAAAATTTCTATATGGGCCTCTCAAAACAACATTGATTCCCTACCAAGCCCCTATGGCCTCCATTTTAGAGTTCTTGACTATGATTTTCAACAAAGGAGCTGCAGCAGCAACAGTTCGTGTTCAACTTGCTGCCATTTGTAATTTTCACCTTGGATTTGAAGGATTGAACATTTTCACACAAACTATCCAAAGCCTTTCTCAAAGGGACCTTTCATCTCAGACCACCTGTGAAATCTCCCTATACCCCATGGAATCTAAATTTTATACTTTTGCACATTATTCTCCCTCCATTCGCACCAGCCTCCTCACATGACCTCACACTTTTGTCATGGAAGACTATCTTTTTAGTAGCTATCACTTCTGCCCGCAGAGTGTCAGTTTCAAACCTTGTCCATTAACCTCATTTGATTTTCTATGCTGACAGATTCCCACTTTGAACGAACCCCTCCTTTTTTGCCTAAAGTTTGCACTGAAGCTAACCTTAATCAAATTATTGATTTGCCAGTTTTCTTCCCCAGTCACTCCAACAATTTAGACTATATGCTCCACAAACTTGATGATCATAGATAGCTTTTACTTGGATAGAACAAAAGATTTTAGAAAATCTGAACAGCTTTTTGTTTCTTTTTCAGACTCCAGAAAAGGTATGCCAGTGGCTAAAACAAATCTAAGTGGTTATCTGATTGTATCACATTTGCTTATTCAGCTGCTAATATGCCCTTACAACATAAAATTAAGGCTCACTCCACCAGAGCCGTGTCTACATCCTCTGCCTTTTCTGCCAGACTTCCTATAGATAACATTTGTGTAGCAGCCACTTGGTCAAGACTTCATACCTTTATCACTCATTACAAAGTTGACAGGGCCTCCTTTGGGTCTACTGTCCTGAAAAAATACTCCCGTGAGCAACCCGAGATAGATGGTGCTTGGGATGCTACTCATCTGTAAGAATGAACGGCAAGATAGAACTTCACATAAAGAAGTTATGTACTTACCATAACATTCCATGCGAGTTGTTCATCTTGCCTTCATTCTTTCTTCCCACCCTCCTACCCCTTCCAGGGTTTTTTTGAAGACCGATATGCTGGATTCTTCCTGTTTGCTCAACCCTTTTATAGTTTTTTCTTATGGAGTGATAAAATGGCATATATGGTATTATTATACGCAGCAAACAAGATCTGAGGTAACTCTAGGTGCATCATGGGATAGGGACTTGGTCTTGAGCAATCTGAAGACTTCGAGCTGTGTAGTAGGCTGACTCGGAGCCGAGGATCGGCTCCGAACCCATGTGTAAGAATGAAGGCGAGATGAACAGCTCACATGGAACGTTATGGTAAGTACATAACTTCTTTTTTTTTCTTTTCTCTCCTTTGATCCCCACTTTGGGAGAGGTCTAGAAAACTTGTAGTTCTCCTCTGTTCGTTGAAGGTTTGGTTAAGAAAGGGTTTAAGAAATTTTGGGTATGCTTTGTCTTGCCTGACCTCCAAGCCTTTTTGTCTGAGGTCACTGCTTCGGTGTCTCCAGCGACCTTTGCTAATAAGACCATGTCTTCTTTGTGCCCAGTCCTTCTCATTAACTAGGCAAGTGGCTTGAATTTTGTGGAAAGTAACTGGTGCAGTCTAGCATGGTAACTTTTAAAGTATTTAACTACCAGAGTATTATTTGGAAGATTGTGTTGAGATTAATGTGCAATTTAGTTGAGTTTGCTATATTATTGCCTATAGAACAAAAGGTTTCTGTTAAAGATGATATGCTTGGTTTCAGTCCCAGAATTTTTCTGATGAGTTAAAAAATGAAATTATGAATTCTTTTGAGTTTGTGTTTGGTACAGAAGCCAATCAGATCCTTAAACACTGGGGAGGAAAATTGATGTGTAAGGAGTATTGAAAATGTCTCGTATTCCTAAGATCGCCTTCTTTTAAGCAAGATCATTTTTTTTTTTTTTTGCGGCCTAACAAGCAAAAGTCCCAGCTGAACAAATATCTAAGGTAAAAAAAAAGGAAATGGCAGGATGACAGTTCCACCAAGCCTAAAAAGAAGGGTTCCCTGCCCTTCCTAGAAAGATAACTCCAACTTAATGACTATGTCAATGCATGGCACCTGTCTTTATCAAGTCCCCTGTCGGGTGCCTTATGCCTCAAATTCGTCGTCTACAAGGCTGCCTGGCAGTCAATGTTTTCTGACAGATGGGTGCTAAACTTCATTGGCAGGAGCTTCAGATGGAAGTGAAAAGATCCTCCTCCTCCATTTGGGGGGGGGGGGGGTCTCTTCTCATCTTGTGGACCAGACTTTGTTGATGTTCTTTGTGTTTCACTGTTGCAGTTATCACACTTGGGTTATCTGCCTCCAGGTAGCCCTCAGTCGGGCCGAATACCAGAGTCTTGGGATTTCTGCGTCGGATGCTGTCGCCTCTTCCATGACATCAGGTGTATAAAACATGCAGCCGACGCCATTAAATCAGCTTTTCTTGCCAGACAGGAGCCTGAAGCAGAAGCAGTTCGCAAGTGCCGGTCGGCCCACTACTTGAAATTTTCGTTGTTCCAATTTCAGACCTGAAGTCTTCTAAAGCTAAGTACACAGTACAGTGGGGATCCTTTTTTCTTGCACTAACCAATAGAAAAAGTTAATTGTCTTGCCTGTGGAAAGCAAATACCTCAGAGATTTGCACTCCTACTGCGTCACCAGTTTAGGCCCAGACAACGATGTTTCTCGCTGTAGGTTTTATGCCCTGTTTAATGCCCAAACTATTCGTCATTGGGCTATCTTTGTCGCTAAATTCTTTCGCTCTCCGTATTCCAAAATGGCTTCGATAAGCCATCCGACTTCCGAAAAAACATAAGGAGAAAGAGAGAGAGAGACTACTCAGTGAGGTGCCTTTGCAGCCCCTGATACCCGCTTATACAGATTCACGGGCTTCTGCTGAGACCCATTCGGAGTTCGGTATGCCGCGAGGTGCTTCTACGAGTATGGAACCTGCAGATGTCTTTACCTTGGATGGGTGTAGAGCCGCTGAGCAGGCACCGGCTTCTGAGGGTGTTGTTTGTGACTAAAACTATCAAGTTTCTCAGGCCCAGAGTTCACACTACGCCTAGAAAACCGACAACTAAAGCACATGCACAAGCCCCCCATGCCACATAAATGCTTAGAAAGGCTGAAGACCTTATAACTTTAATTAGGGGAAGCCAGCCTCCCCCCTCTATAAGACAAATGATTGATTTTTCTTCTGATTCTACAGACCATGAGTCCGATGGCTGTGATCCCTCCGATTACCAGGACATTCGCTTATCTACCTATGAGGATTCAGATGCTGACGATTCTATTCCCTCCGCCTCCCCTTCAGAGGACTTTTCTTTTGGTGAAACCTTGCATACCTTAAGAAAGCATTTCCGCTGGGAATGCCAGGACTACCCACAGTCAAAAAGAGACTCGGAGACTTTTTAGACTTGCCTCAGCACAGGCCTCTAGCTATATACCCCGTGTCCTGTATATTGTAGATGTCTCCATGGAATCCAGTCTTACTCCTGATACTTTACCACCAGCTCCTAGAATGCCTGACAGGTACTACAGAGTACCTGACTCTCTCAAATTTCTTTTTAAGAATCCCACTGCGGATCCAGAGGCCTTTTCCCAGGGACATAAAGATATTAAGGCTACTACAGCCAAACACCCTACCCCTTAAGACAGGGATTCTAGAGCTTTAGACAGATGGGGTAAGAAGGTATATACTTCTGCAACTCTTGCCATAAAGCCTTTAAATTGCCAGTTTCACATGTTGAAGTACCAGCAGCATGTTATGGAACTAATTAAACAGAAAATGTTGTTGCTTCCAGATTGTGCAGAGAATAAAGATTCACAAGAGTTAAGGCATTCTGCAAACCAAATTAGTAAACATACTTTGCAGTGTGGCTTTCATGCTTTAGAAGCAGCTTGCAGGGCTGCTGTCACTGGGTCTGTACTGAGAATGCATGCTTGGCTGAAGGAACAAACCATGCCAGACCATGTCAAAGCAAAATTACTAGATGCTCCATTAAACCAGGAGTGTTTGTTTGGCACAAAAACAGAAGTCGTTCTTAAAAAGATGGAGGAAAAAGCTGAATCTATGCAAACTTCAAGATTTCTTACAGGTAGAGCCACCTAGATTCAGTAGGCATTGGCCTTCAGAAAACTGGTCCTTTCCAGACCCTCTCAAGCCTTTTCAGTCCGAGCCCAGGGGCAGTGGACCACCAAGACTACAGTATCAGGGTATGCAGAGATCTAAGCAATGGAGTGCTCCCACCTCAAAAACAGGGAGTGGTAAGCCACCCCCTTATGGAATAAGTTCACAATGACTTGTCTATCATCTTTCCCAGCCATGCCCTTGTACTGGCACCTCTAGGAGGAAAATTCGCCCTGAATGCAAAAAATGTGATGCCCATTACCCAGGACCAATGGGTCCTAAGCATTGTATCCCAGGGATACAGATTCTATTTCCGCTCACTGCCAGCCCCAAGCGGGTTGCCAGACCTTCCTTCAAACCAGTGGAGAGAGGCTCAAAAGCAAATACTTTCTATTCTCAGTGTCAGGGCTTTTCAACCTTTTCCAATACAGCAAAGGGGACAGGGTTTCTATTCCAGACTGTTCCTGGTGCCCAGAAAAGAGAGCTCATGGTGCCCTATTCTGGATCTGTCCATTCTCAACACCACCCGGGTGATCCCAAAATTCAAAATGTTTGCACTTCTACAGCTGCTTCCTATACTAGCCAAGGATTCCTGGTTAATTACCTTAGACTTAAAAGAATCTTATCGGCACATCCCCATAAGGGAATCTTGCAGGAAAAATCTACGTTTCAGGGCAGGCTGTATGCAGTGTCAGTTCTCTCCACTTCCCTTTGGCTTATCTGCTGCACCCAGGGTATTCACAAAGTACCTGCCTCCAACCATTGCATACTGCAGGCAGAGAAATATTCAAATTTACCCTTACTTGGATGAGTGCCTGATTCAGGCGGACATTCAGGAATTGCTACTTCAGCACCTGGCATTTGTTAAGAGACTTCTAACTTCTCTGGGGTACACCATCAACAAAATAAAATCACATCTGGTGCCCAGCCAACAGATTGTATTCCTGGGAGCAAGCTTGAACACAACTTCCCAGATGGCGTTCCTTAATACAGAAAAGCAGATTCATTTCATAGGTTTATAGGTAGGTACTAGGCTATTGGCCCTAGGGCCTATATAAGCCTAGCCAAACGGTACCCTGGCTTTTGCCACCCAAGAAAATTATTTTCCTGTGCCCCTGTCAAGCAAAGCCACAGAAGTGATCCCCGGGGTGAATTTCCTATCTCCCATCCAATCATCAAGATTTTTCTTGAGTGCTAATGAGATTATTTGTTTGATATAGATAGGTAGTTTGTTCCAGAGTATGAGAAGTCTCTGAGACAGGAATCTATCCCTCCAGCATGTTCTGTTTATTGTGGTGACAAGGTTTAGGTCCCTAGAGCATGTAGCGCAGAGGGATTGCGATTTCTTTATGTGGAGCATGTCCCAGCAGCTCTGGGTTTGACATAGCTTTGTATGTTAGGCAGAGATCGCCTTTGAGTAGGCGATATGCGACAGTAAAGCTGGAGTTTTTAGAGACGGTCTGCGTAGGACATCTGTTTGAGGCCAATAATCCTCTTTGTGAGGTATTTCTGTGGCCTTTCCAGTTGTTGTAGATGTCTTGTGAGGTACATACCAAAAGGGGCGTTGTACTCTATAATGGGTCTAATGAGTGATGAGTAGAGGGGAACTATGACCTCCTTTTTCCTGGATGACAAACCTTTTGTGATGAGGTGTGCCACGTAGAAGGATTTCCCGACTACTGTGGCGATGTGATTATCAAAGGAGAGACTACTGTCCACCTGTGTCCCAAGGTCTCTTATCACACTTCCGGTGTTAAGTATTCTACCGCCTATGTAATAGTTCATGGGTACAGAGTTTTTACCAAAAGGGATGGTGCACTTTTTGGCATTGAGCTTGAGGCCATGGCTTTGACACCAGGCATCTGTCTCAGTGAGGCCCGTTTGTAGGATGTCCACATCAGTAGAAGATTTGATTATGGCTCCTAGTTGGCAGTCATCTGCGAACTTTGTTAGCCAAAGACCTTCTGTGTTAGCCTGTACTTCAGAGAAGTAGATACCAAACAGGAGAGGACCTAGGACTGAACCCTGTGGTGCTCCACTTGTCACTGGTCTGAAGTTGGATTTAGAGTCTGCTACTTTCACAGTCTGGGTTTGGTCAGTGAGCCAGTTGACAAACCCATCTTGTGAAATAGGGATTTATATCTAGTTAATGAGTTTGTCTACAATTCCAGAGTGGGGGGATGGTGTTGAAAGCCTTGAGATCTAGATAGGCTGTGTGTACCACCTTACCCTCATCTACAGCTTTGGTGACCGCTTCAAAGAAGTCTGTCAGGTTTAGGAGACATGATCTGCCCTTTACAAACTTGAACTGGGTAGGGTCCAGCGTTTGGGGATTACCAATGTCATTGTTTATAAGTTCCATGATGATACGCTCCATAGCCTTGCAGACCAGGCTTGTCAGGCTAATGGGGCGGTAGTTCCCTGGGTCCGTGGTGGCTCCCCCTTTGTGGAGTGGCATAACCGTTGCTGTGCACCGTTCAGTGGGCACAAAGCCTGAGGTGAGGTAATGATTGAACATGGTACTTAGGTGGGGTGCTAGTGCGTTCTGTAGTTCATGTAGAACGCAGCCTGGGATGTTGTCAGGTCCCATGGATGCTGTGTTCATGGCTTTGGAGAGTCTGTTTTTTACCTGTGCAGCTGTGATTACAGGTACTTTGCATTCTTTCAGTATAGCGATGGACCCTTTAGGGGATGTGAGAGGGGTAAAAATAGCACTGAACCTATCTGCCAGGATGTTGGCAATGTCAGTTGGTTCTGTATATTTAGTGCCATTGTGCTGCAACTCATAGCAGATCTGAGTGTCGCCATTGAGATTCTTGACATAGCTATAGAATGCTTTGTGGTTGTCTTCAGAATCCGTGGCGATTTTGTTTTCGTAACTAGCTTTGGAGGATTTTATGAGAGATCTCGGCTTCTTACTGAAACTGACCATGGAGTTCCTCCAGTCATGGGATTTTACTCTTTTTTGCAACAGTTTCTTTCTTCTGTTGTAGAGTTTGTTTATAGCAGGGGACCACCAGATTGGCTTCCTTCTTTTAGAGGATAGCATCTTGGTTCTGTTAGGGATTGCATGATCCATGCACTCGTGTAAGTGCTTATAAAGTGCAATTGTATAGGATTCAGCAATCGTATCCCTACTGTCCATCGCCATGAGTTTTGTGAAGTTTGCCACTTCTGTCTTAAGAAGCGTGAAGTTGGTTTTGGAGAAATTTTTTACGGTGGTTTCCCTAATGGGGGGGTGGGACTGGGATGTGGATGTCTAGCGTGATTTGCTTGTGGTCGGATCTGACCAACGAGAAATTGACCATGTTGGTAATGACAAGGTCTAAGATGTTGCTGTCCCTGGTGGGTGTCTGGATAAGTTGATCGAAGGCATTAGAATTTATGAATTCTAGAAAACGTTGAGCACAAGAGTTGGTAAATGAGTAGTTTTCCCAGTTAATGGTGGGGTAGTTGAAGTTTCCCATTATTAGGGTGTTGGGTTGTACCCTAATATTTTCCAGTGTATCAGGAAATGAGGAGTGGGAATCCTGGGGCATGGTGGGGGATCTGTAGCAAGCTACAATTTGCATTGCTGTCTTGCCCAGAGTTAGTTGCACTTGGATAATCTCAGATGCATTATGCCGAGCAGCTAGCCTGGAGGTGTGGATATCCTTAATGAATATTGACACGCCTCCACCTTTAGTGCTTCGGTCCAAGTTAGGTGGCCAAAAGATGTGATATGAATTATAGCCTGGTAATGCAGGGGTGCTCTCTGGAGCCTTGAACCAGGTCTCTGTCACTGCACAGATGTCGATGTTCTGCATTTTAAGGAGTGCCTCGAGTGAGTGCATTTTGAGGTTTAGACGTCTAGCACTGAGTAGAATTACCCTCAGATTTTGCTTGCTTGTACCTGTTACAGTGATGAATGTGTCATTTGAATCTTGCCTAAAAAAGGCACTTTAGGGGTGGCAAGAGCCTTAGCCAGTATCCGGAATCCCAATGGCGACAGGTGCAGGCCATCTCTGGCAAAGCATCGTGGTTTGTCGATCATGTCATCCCAGGCAGACAGATACTGGATCCCCTTAGAATGACACCAGAAGCTTAGCCAATTGTTGAAGTCATTCATTTTGTCCTTGTACTGTGGTATCATTCTGGTTGATGGCAGGATGTTACTCAGGGCTAGGGTCATACCTGTCTGGGCTACAAGATCAATAAGCTCCTCCATGTCTCTCTTCATGTAGTCCAGGAAGGTATGTCTCGGGTCATTCACACCAACATGAACAATGACAGAGCCATATTTGTACTTGCTGTGGAGTGACCTGAGTGCATGCGTTATGTGGCGGATCCTGGCATCTGACAGACAGCTGACAGTGACTTTCTCCTTGTTTAGCCTGGTGAGTGGAACATCAGAGTGCCTGACTATAGAGTCACCTATGATTAGAGTGTTAGGTACATTGGTATACCTTATTGGCTGTGGTTGAGTGGCAGACTGAGTCTGTGGGCTGTGTGTCATTTGGGTTGTGTTGGTGGGGTGGAGGTTGCTTACGTTTCTGCTTTGGAGATCCCTGTTGCTTGGGTAGATTTTTTTGAGAGCCTCCACGAATTTAGGTGTGTGTTTTGTGTTTCTGTGTGTCTTTTGGTGGTGTAGGTTTTGAGGGACTATGTGATGAGTGTGGTGTGGTGCAAGTGTTTACCTACTCCTCTTGACTGTCTAGTCCAGTCTTGGGTGAAAAGAGCTTTGCTTCCAGTTTGGTTATATAAGTGCATCTCTCACAGGTTGTAGTGTTGGGTGGTAGGAGGAGAGGGTTGTCTGTGTACATGAGGCAATTGCTGCATTGCCCTAAGATGCCCAGATTCATCAGGTAGACAGGAGAAAACATCGGGAGCTGACCCTTAGACATGCCTGGATAGGTGCTTATTTATTAAGTACTAAAAACTATTTTCCTCTAGACAAGTGAGGAAAGTTGAGTGCTTTAGTAATTTGTAGCTTTAGTGCCTACAATGAGTTCTGAACAAGTGCTGAGCTCAAAGAAACAGATTTGAGTGCTGAAACTAGAAAACTGTCTAGTTCTAAGAAACAAAATTAAGCTAGAAGGCTTCCCTCCAACACAGAAAGGCTTGGGGGCTCAGAAGCTTAAAAACAGTCCTGGATACAGCAAATCTGTATCTGGACTAGACAACTTATAGGAAAGGCAGGAAATAAGCTGAGAAAATTTTGTAAGGGGGGAAAGGAGGAGCAGAAGCTAACTGGGTTCGCCTTCTGAAATGTTCTCCCTGGAATAGGTAGAATGAGGTAATGACACTAGACTGGGAGGAGTGTCCCAGATGAAATTACAGTAGGGGTGGGCAACTGCAAAGCCACCAAGTATAAAAACAGGATACCAAGAGGAAGGGAGGGTGGGAAACAAAAATCAGAACAAACAAACCCAACCAGATGCTTGACAAACTACTTCAAACTAATGGCCACCAAGACCCAGCTATCTGAAAAGAAAAATACTGCAAGCCCTAGGGTTCATGGCCTCATGCTCTGTTTCCATATGCAAGATTGCATATGAGGAAACTTCAGTGGTACTTAAGTCTCTGGTGTCAACACTCTCAGGACTTGGAAACACTGAATGTTCTTCGTGTTTCACTGTTGCAGTCATTACATTTGGGTAATCCTGCTGGTAGGTTGCCCTCAGTCCGCCTGAATTCCAAAGTCTTGGGTCCTGTGTCAGCTGCTGTCGCCCCTTCCCTAAAGTCAGGATGTCCTTCAAGGATGCATCTGCAGTCATAACATATGGGTTGTCCTGCCTCAGGCAGCCCTCGGTCGGCCGGATTCCAAAGTCTGGGTCTGGCCTCGGCTGATGTCACACTTCACCCGACGTCATAGCTCCTGGGGTATAAAGGCATCAGCCGACGCCATTTTCCTCAGTCTTTCTTGCAGCGGTGCCCGAAGCAGAAGCTGTTCGCAAGTGCGGTCGGTCAGGTGCAGAGATTTCAGCTAGGGAAAACTTCTAAAAAAGCTAAGTACCGCGTTGGGGGCTCTTGCTTGCCTCAGCCGATGTCAGAAAAAGTAAATAATTGTTTAACTTGTAAACAAATACCTCATAAGGATTTCCACTCTTAGTGCCTTCCTTGCTTAGGCCCAGACCACGACGTATCAGCTTGTTTAGCCTGTGCCTCCTTCAACCGACAGACACTTAGACGTCGGTCGGAGTTTGCAGAAGAGTTTTTTGGTCCCGCTTTTGCATATAAAATGCCGTCGGAGACTCCGACTACTCATTTAGCTAAAAAGGAAAAGGACCGACACTTTCGGACCCAGCGGTTTGGCTGAAACCACTGTTAGGCCTACCGCGAGTGTCTCAGTTTCGGCTGAAACCCAGTCCTCGGTTCTTCCTTCGGCCGAAAGCATGCCTCCGACGACCGAGGCCTCAGAGACCCCAGCTGAGTCGGCTACAGAAATTCCTACCGAAGAAGCAGGCTCACAAGAATTGTCCGACACCATTCCGTTGGACATTTCTACTCCTGCACGTGGGGCAGCTAGACCCCCTGCTTCTATGTCTATTAAGGCCTTCTCCAGGGCTAAAGCAGCTAAACTTTCCAAGGCCTTACCTACAAAAGCTCCCCCTCACAGACCTTCCTCAAGTTCTCAGATTCTCAGCCTGAGGACCTTATTTCTTTGATCAGGGATCCCAACCTCACCCAGACAGGGCCTCACAACCCCTCCTGAAAAAAAAGGCCTGGGACTGAACCCCTGAACCTCTTTCCTCTGACTATTTCTCGGATGGATCAGATTTATCAGACCATCAGGAAGGCCATACTCACCTTATGAGGATTAGGCTGCAGAAGACTCCATTCCTTCTGCCTCCCAGAAGAATTTTCATTTGAAACTCTTCATTCAATGAGGAACATTTCCAATGGCAGGGTCAGGATTTTCCGATTCTAGGAAAAGGCTAAGGACTTTTACACTTACCACAGCATAGGCCTCTAGCCATACCACCTGTACTATCAGTTGTTGATGATGCATACAATGATGCCTGTTCAGCCCTGATTCTCTTCCCGGCCCCTGCCAAACCTGACAGATATTACAGGGTCCCAGTTCTCATTTCCACTTGTACAAGGCCCACGCTGCAGACCCAGAAATCATTTCTCAGGGCCCAAGGGTGTTGCAGCTGCCTCTGCCAAAAACCCCCTACCCTCTGAAAGAGAATCACGAGCATTAGAGAAATGGGGTAAAAAAGTTTATACATCTGCTACTCTTTCTGCCAGGGCTTTAAACTGTCAATTTCACATGATACAGTGCCAGGAATTTTTGTTAGATCAGCTGAATAAAAAGCTTTCCTCTCCTGAACCTTTAGACCGTAAGTCCCTTCAGGAGTTGGTACATAATTCTCAGCAGGTCAGTAATCATTTTTTAAAATGTGGCTATGATGCACTGGAGGCTTCATTTAGATCAGCTATGACTGGAGCAGTGATTCGAAGGCATGCCTGGCTAAAAGAGCAATCCTTGCCAGACCATGTTAAGTCTAAACTCCTAGATGCCCCTATGGAGAAACAAAGTTTATTTGGCTCCCCTGCACAGGAGGTACTAAAGAAAGTGGAAGAAAAAGCAAAATCTGTGCAAACAGTCAAGGATTTTCTGCAGGTCCAACCTCCGAGGTTCAGCAGAAATTGGCCTTCAAGGGTGGTCCATGTCCTTCAAGGATGCATCTGCAGTCCTTACAAATGGGTTGTCCTGTCGTCAGGCAGCCCTTGATCGACAGGATTCCAAAGTCTTGGTCTGGCCTCGGCTGGTGTCGCACTTCACCCGGCGTTATAGCTGCAGTTCTTGGTATAAAGGCATCAGCCGGCGCCATTTTCCTCAGTCTTTCTTGCGTGGCGCCGAAGCAGAAGCTGTTCGCAAGTGCGGTCGGTCAGAACCAGAGATTACTACTACCGAAGACTTCTAAAGCTAAGTACCCATTGGGGACTCTCTCTTGCCTCAGCCGATGTCAGAAAAAGTGAATAACTGTTTAACTTGTGAAACAAATACCTCATAAAGATTTCCACTCTTACTGCTTACCTTGCTTAGGCCCACACCACGGCGTAGCAGCTTGTCTCCTCTGTGCTTCTTTCAACCGGCGGCTTAGGCGTCGGTCGGAATTGCTGAAGAGTTTTTCGGCTCCGCTTTTGCTTACATTATGCCGTCGGATACTCCACTTCGCAAATTCTAAAAGCGCAAGGAAAAGGACCGACACTTTCGCGGTCAGCGGTTTCGGCTTGAAACCCACGGTTAATAACGCTGGTGTCTCTGTTTCGGCTGAAACAGAGTCCGCAGTTCTTCCTTCGACCAAAAACTTACCTCTTACCGAGGCCTCATCTAGCTTGGCTGAATCTGCTACTGAAATCCCACCTGCTCTTGCAGGTTCACAGGATTTATCTGACACTATCCCTTTGGATATATCCACCCCTGCACGTGGGGCTGCTAGGCCTCCTGCATCCATGTCGATTAAGGCCTTTGCCAGGGCTAAAGCAGCAAAACCTACCAAAACTGTGCCTGCTAAGACCCTCTCACAGGCCTAGCTCTAGTTCACAAATGCTTAGTCTAGCAGAGGATCTCATTTCTTTGATCCGTGGATCCCAACCACATCCAGACAGGGCCTCTCACCCACCTCCAGAGAAGAGTAGAGCCCCCTGAGCCAGTTTCTTCAGATGACCCCTCTGATGATTCAGATAATTCAAACCCTCCAGAGGGCCCTTTTCTCCTTATGAGGACTCTGATGCAGAAGATTCCATTCCTTCTGCCTCTCCGCCTGAGGAATTTTCTTTTGGGAAACCTTGCATGCTATGAGGGAAAAATTTCAATGGCAGGGGCAGGATTTTACAGATTCTAGAAAAAGGCTTAGAACCATTTTGCATTTGGCACAGCTAAGGCCATTAGCCATTCCTCCAGTACTTACTGTTGTGGATGATGCATTTAATGATGCTTGTACTGCTCCTGATTCTCTACCTCCGGCCCGGCTAAGCCCGATAGGTACTACAGGGTTCGGACACACATTATCATTTGTATAAGGCCCTTTTGCAGATCCCAAAACTATCTCCCAGGGACCCAAGGCTGTAGCAGCTACCTCTGCCAAAACCCCTCCCCTCTGAAAGGGAATCTAGGGCCTTAGAGATGGGGTAAAAAACTTTACACTTCTGCTACTCTTTCAGCTAGGGCCTTGAACTGCCAATTCCACATGATTCAGTATCAGGAATTTATGTTAGACCAGTTAACTAAAAACTAACCTCTGATGAACCATTAGATAAAAATCTGTACAGGAAATGGTACATAACATTCAGCAGGTCAGTAATCATTCCTTAAAATGCGGCTATGATGCACTGGAGGCTTCCTTTAGATCAGCCATGACTGGCACAGTGATCAGAAGACATGCATGGTTAAAAGAGCAGTCCTTACCAGACCATGTTAAATCAAAGCTCCTAGATGCTCCCATGGATAAGCTCAATTTGTTTGGCTCCCCTGCACAGCAGGTGCTGAAGAAGGTGGAAGACAAAGCAAAATCTGTCCAGACAGTCAAGGATTTCTTGCAGGTCCAGCCTCCAAGGTTTAGCAGGAACTGGCCTTCCAAGAATTGGTCCTTTCCAGACACCTCCAGAGCTCCGAGAGGCAGGAATAGGCGCTCAAGAGGCAGGGGTCAATCCAGAGGTGCCTACAGGGGACGTCAGTGGCAAAATAACAACCAGCGAGGTGCGGCCTTCAGATCCAGCCACCACCACTTCCACAGGACAATCACAGTGACTTGGCTCTGGCACCGCCTACCAGGGAACAACTAGAAGCACCCTTAGGCGGGAAGCTAGCCTTATTTTCAGTAAACTGGCATTACATCACAGGAGACAAATGGATTTTACAGACAATAGACCAAGGTTACAGGTTTCACTTCCATACTCTACCAAGGAAGAGAGGAATGCCAAACCTACCTCGAAATCAGAAGACAGAAGCTCTAGAACAAATAACTCCCTTACTGGGATGAGAGCTGTAGAAAGGGTACCATCTATGGAACAAGGGCAAGGATTTTACTCAGACTCTTCCTGGTACCAAGAAAAGAAAACCAATGGAGACCTATTCTCGACCTGTCGCTTTAAACACATACCTCATTGTTCCAAAATTCAAAATG
>NC_056746.1:425523038-425525538 GCF_019279795.1 Protopterus annectens
GCATGATCCTTGACGTCTCAGGTGAGCCGTAACCGCTGCCATACATTTGGTGAACACTCAGGGGGGGGGGGGGCTATAGTGAGACCAAAGCGCAGGGCTCTGAACTGGTAGTGACTGGCTGCCAGCCGGAAGTGGAGAAACCTTCTGGAGCGCCTGTGCATTTTGATGTGATAATACGCATCCTCAAGGTCCACTGAGCACATCCAATTGTCCTTGCCCAGAAAGGGGTAAAATGGACTGTAGCGTGACCATCCGGAACCTCGTTCTTTTTACAAACTTGTTTAGTTTGCTGAGATCCAATATTGGCCTCCAGTTCCCTGTTTTTTTTGGTGCCAAAAAGAACTTTGAGTAGACTCCGGATCCTAGCTGGTCTGATGGGACTGGCTGGATGGCTCTCTTTTTTAGCAGCTTTGATATTTCTAGTGTGCTTGTTCCCTTAGACTGGGTGGAACGTCTGGAAGAGACCCCATTCGAATCGTTGGGGTTTGGATAAAGGGGATTTTGTAACCCTCGGATATGATCGATTGCACCCATTTGTCTTGAGTGAGGGAGAGCCAGGCTTGTGGGTACAGTGATAATCTTCCCCTGACTGCCTCCGAAGGTGGACAGTCGGGCAGCACCTCAGGGATGCTGGAAGGGTTTGTCAGACAGGATTTCTCTGCTACCCTAGTTCTGCGGAACCCCTCTGCCTCTTGGACGGCGTCTGTTGTTGTCCCCCCTCTGCCTCTAGGGGTGAACTGACCTCTTGCGTCAGGCATGACTCCTTGTGATTTACGGAACCACATTTTTTCCACCCTTTTGACCCTTAAGATATGGCCTAGATGGGGTTGAAAAACGGACTCCTACGGCAGAATGAGTCTTGCCATCTTGTTCGCATCTGGTCAAAGTATCTTTCACTTGAGGACCAAACAATGCTTAACCATCAAAGGGGGAGTTAGTGAAAGACGCCTTGAAGGGGTCTGCAAAGTTGCAAAGCCGCATCCAGGCATGACGCCTTAAAGCCACACCTGTGCCAGCGGCCCTACTCGCTCCATCGGCTGCATATGAAATAAGCCGCGTGGAGGAGTTGACAATAGAATTCAGGGTTCCTAGCTGTGAGTTAACTTTGTCCTGAGACCCAGCAGCTGATGGATCCTGTAGGACCTCACCCAGTTCTTTAAGAAAGTCTCTTTGAAGACGGGTGAAGTGACATAAGTAGTTCAGCGACCGCATGGCAAAGGTCGCTGACGAGAACATCCGCTTGCCATACCTATCCATTGTCCTAGATTCCTTGTTAGGCGGGTGGATAGGCACTGAAGGATCAGCCAATTCCTTCTTAGTGGCTGCCGCCACCACCATGGCATCAAATGGGACACCTTTAGATAAAAATTGCTTATCAGAAGGGGCTGTTATAAATTTAGAAGGCCTCCGTGGAGTGGGTTCCATCGAATCAGGGCCGTCCACGCCTTCTGTGCCACCACTTCCATAAGGGGGTCGAAGGGCGGAGACACACAGGAGGTGGAGGGTCGAGAACCAAAAGCCTCCAGGTAAACTGACTCATCCTCAGAAGGATTAAGGGAAGACCAGTTCCCCCTCTGTTTAAGGATTTCAAGGATGTCAGAGAAGGAGACATCCTCAGAGGGGGACCTTGGGGATCCCTCCGACTCATCCAAGTCGCTATCAGATGCGACGGACTCAGGGGAGTCCACATGCTTCCTCTTACATGTTCTCTTACGCACGGGTTCACCTGATGGATCAGGCGAAACCTCGGAAGAGGAGGATATTCCCAATGGGAATACCTGAGGCATTTGATCTCGATGGCTGGGGTCTAGAGAGTGGGAAGAGACCTCAGCAGGCACTACTGTGGGAGGAGCTGATGGAGCTGACCGTAGAGCAGGCACTGGGGCCAGTGCGCGCTCCTCATGACCTCGAAGGCGTCCCTATCAGGCAGGCTAGAGAGCTCCCACTCCGAAGAGCTAGGAACCCCAGCAGGCACTGACAGGGACGGCTCCGAAGCCGATGGGGCCGAACTCACCAACGCCGATGCTCCGAGAGGGAGAACGGGGTCGGACAAGGGTCCGATGCCACTTGCCCCCCCCCCCTGAGCCGGCGAGAGAGTCCAAGCGCCCGGATCCCTCCAAAGATGGCACCATGGAAGAGATCGGAGCAGATGGCTGAGCCGAAGGGGGAGGTATCGGCTCCGACGTCAAAATGGTCACGGCTCAGAACACTGGGGTAGAGTCGAAGGAGTAATAGTATGTTGTATGGACGTAGCCGCTGTCTGATGAAGACGGGCTGTGAAGCATTTGGGCCAGTGCCTGAGACTTTAATAGTCTGCTTACCACCCTGTCAAGGTCATGATCGGAAAGCCTGGAAGACCGAGAGGAATGGCTCCGATGGCTCCGCTCCGAGAGTAACGGTGACCTCTGAGCCGAACGGATAGACTCCAGAGATGGAGATCTGGACCTCTTGCGTGTGGAGGCCATCAAGGTTGATGGAGCCGTAGACACGTCGGCTCCAG
>NC_056746.1:425530538-425703038 GCF_019279795.1 Protopterus annectens
CAAGAAAATGCGGTCATGGATGACTTAATTTTGCCAAGTTTAGAGGGAGGCAAATTTCAACAATTAATAATGAAGACAAGAAAAGACCAGTCAAAGGAGAGTAGCCTTCAAGAATGGACAGTATACTTGTAAAAGTTAAGGAAGAAAGTGAAAAATTTGGCAAGCTTTGTTTAACAATATTTTCAAAGGAGGAGGGGGTAAATACCAGAATCTTGTATGAAAACTGAGATGTCTATGCCATGCAAAGTGGTTAAAGACCCCCCTAAGATCCAGCTTTTATATAAACCCATTACAGTTTTAAACCATCATTATAAAGTGTTAGCTTTGAACGGCAGAGGTTTTACCATATGGACAGAGATGGATCATTGTGGTGGGGATTCAAACACTATTATTACTAATATTAACAGAACAGTGATCCAGAGAGAAGCAGAGTATAAGAAAGCAATACTGTTGTTGGAAAATCTTGATACAGCAGAAGAATTCAATACAAATAGGGATTTTGAGTAGGGCAATAGTAAGACTTGAATTCTGTAATAGAGTAATAGGGTTACTGTGGTTATAGTAAGGGTCAGAGGCGAGAATGAAAGTGGGGGTGGGTTCCTCTCTGACATCTGTATTTGAACAGAGGAACCAGGCATCGATGTTCTTTCCACTAAATTTGCTTTATTTAGAGCCATTAGCAACAACAACAAAAAATTATATAAATGTTATAGTAGTCAAGAAAAACATTTACTTTATTTGTAGATATTTTATAATTGATAAATCCAGAGGAAGACAAGAATATAAAACAATGGCTGCAGTGGTAAACTATGTACCGAAGCATGAATTGGTTTAACAGTACCCATATGTATGAGGAGGCAAGATGAAGTGTTTAGGTGTCTGGATTGAAACAGATTCTCTTGTGGCAGCTAAGAATATGTAGGAAGAGACTAAACAAAACATAAAAAAATTGAGATGCTGGAAGCTCTTGATTCCAGATAGTAATAAACAAGCAATAAAAATGTTAATTAATTTAGTTTTACATATAGGTCAGGCATAGTTTTATCAACCAGAGGTGAAGTTAAGTGGTGTTAAGTTGATTCCCCCATTGAATAAAGTACTTTAGCATTTCAGAGCTATGCAGTTAATGCTTATGTGCATAACACAAGCAGAATGTTGTAAGTCAAAGTAGAAGGGGATGATGAAACCGGGAGATCAAGAAATGAATGTAGGAGTTTGGATGTAGTATCTTAAGAACAGTATCAGCCATCATACAAAGTATGCTGTCCATAAAGTCTACACCAACATGTGACAGGATAAAGAAGATTTTTAAAAATAAGGACGATTGTAAGTAGAGGTACATAAAATAGATAGGTGGGGGCTGGAATTTACTGGAGATTTGCAGAGGAGCTAAGGTTCTGCAAGCAAGTAACTAGGAAAGTGGAGTTAAAGTGGGATGAGGCGAAACATAAGTTAGGATTGCAGGTTAGAAACTGCCTTCTTTAACACCGATTTATGATGGAGTACAGACAAAGAGAAAGGAATATGGAGAATGCCAAGTAAGTGAAAGACTAGTTCTGGTAGAGTGTTTGAGTATAGAACAGAAACTGCTGTTCATTCATTCATTCACTCTAGTGGAGCTTCTGGGGTTTTGACTCAAAATTCCAATGATTGGATCTTGAGCCTTTTGACAAAATTAGGTTGTTCTCACATGTTTAAACAAATTTTCATATTTCTGGAGTCATAATGGTTACTAAAGAAATACAAATTGCAAACTGTTAAGCAAAAACAAATCTTTACAAAGGTAGTGTTCATTAGATTTAGGTCTTGAACTGGATTTTATATGTCATGTACACCATAAATACTGACTTTGTAATATTTTGGATTCAGCTTGCACTATTTAATTATCTGAGATTACATGTGAGGTTGTGCAGTTCTTTCCGTTTCTTGGTTGTTGAGATATTTAGAAAAATATGAATATTAACCATATAAATATTGTGGGGCTGCGGTGGTGCAGCTGTTAGCGTTGTCGCCTCACAGCAAGAGGTTCT
Source organism: Protopterus annectens (assembly GCF_019279795.1). Classification (NCBI taxonomy): domain Eukaryota; kingdom Metazoa; phylum Chordata; order Ceratodontiformes; family Protopteridae; genus Protopterus; species Protopterus annectens. The sequence goes on from NC_056746.1 coordinate 425,532,569, forward strand.
CCAGTTCATTTCTCAGCTGGAGCGCCTTCTCTGATGAATCTGCATGTCATACCCGTGGTCGAATTAATTTAAAGACATGCAGGTAGGTGCGTGCTTGTTGCCTTCTCTGAAGGTTGGGTGCTGGGCTAGCAACTCGACGCTGTAAAAATTCACTGCCAATCATTAGCGGACCAGAGTTCCGCTGTGACGACCCTTAACCAGGGAAAGCTGAAAGTTTAACCATGTAAATATTGTATGAACAGTAATCTCTATAGCAGTAGACAGAGGTCATATAGTGATTTGTGTAGTCCTTCATACAAGTTTTAAGATGAAATCTCTCAGTCACTTACATAGCATTGTTTTGGAATTAATACGTATATGATCAGGCTGTATTAAACACCTAGAGTAGACAGGATCCAACTACAGAAGCACTTGGTGGCATGACTTGGCTGTAATGAGAGACTGTAAAGGGGAACTTATTAGGCACATAAAATAGTGCATGACAGCTGTAAGAGTCTATCAGAGGTGGTTAGAAAAGAGAATAGAAATGCAGTTTACAGAGGTATAATGGGACATCAGTAGGACTCACAAGTATGCAAGGAAGTCCAGAAGGTTTAGGACTTTTTGGAAATTTGCATAAGTATTTTTATACCCCAAGCAGACTTTAGATAATTTTTCCACAAGTAGATAGCAAATGCTGAAGGTGTGTTGGAAGAGAGAAAGGTAATTGGAAATATAACAAATTGGCAAGTTTTAAAAATTCTCTGCAGAATACTTTGTCAGTAATTTTGGGAGAGCAAATTGTTGTAATTAAGAAATGTTTTCTTTTTTAAATATGATGTAGGATTTGAACTGCCAACACCATGCCAAGGTCTTTCTAAGTTTAATAGTATTGGATGCCAAAAAAAGCAATTACTAGAAAACGGAATTCAAAATCTAAACCAACTGTAATTGAAATATTTGTTACTGTACAGAAGTTAAAAACTGGTGGTGAGATCTTTAGGAATGGAGCAAATTACATAGAAATGGAATTTATGAGAACATTACATGCAGAATAATATTCAGGAGGTTGTGGAGTGAGGTTTAAGGGAAGTAGAGAAATTGAGCAATTTGTTTAATTTATAAAAATGAAGATGGAAAATGTTACAGTTTTGTTTTCTTTTACTGTATTTATACTTTTATTTTAAAAAAATTCTGTGAAAATGCTTAAAAATGAATTCTGCAATTAACGCCTCATTCCAACTTTGCTTAACAGCTTTCATAGCCCATAAGCTGTCCACCTGACACTGATCATCTCTTGTAATTAAATGTTAGACACACGAGCACGGACTAAATTTAATATCTTCCAGAAGTAATATTAATTTGCTGTGGTCATTGTTGCCTCTAGTGCTGAGAGGTACAGCAAAACCAATATGATTGTGATAAGCACGTTTGTCTATCATTACTCAAATAATCTGCAAGACTGCTTCCAACATGCAGTCTGTAGATCATGGATAGCTTAAGTGTCTTCATATTCAAATACTCCAAGTTTCCTAGTCTAGCCTTACAGCAGACAGGTATGTACCACAATCCAAACTTCATCTCAAAACTTTACTATTTCCTCGACAGTCAAACATATTTTACAATCACCAGAACACTTGTATAATACGCCATCTGTGACCATCTGCTCACATTTCTTCAGAGCTCTCTAGGTCAACTGTTTCTGTGTTTTAGCAGTTATCACAACACAGTCACTTTTGCTAAGGTAATCACCTCCACATCGATCTTGTTTTTAATCACCCAAATTGTAGTTACTCATGACACACCATACACGGGAGAATATGCTACCTACTCTAGCATTGAGATGGATCTCCCGCATGCATTTCTCTAACCTTTCATAAATGCAGTGTTTGGGTAGAGTAATTTTCATTCTTTAGCTTGTTAAACTTCTGGATTGGAGACTAAAAGCTTGTCCCTTTAGATTCCCAGAAACCTAACATCCATGGAGAAGGCAAATTTTTCCAATGTACTTTCATCTCATTGCCTTTTTGGAGATAAACACCAAGTATCATGTTTTGAACACTGCATGGTTTTAAAAAAATATGCCCTTCTTTCTGTGTAAAAATGTTTACTTAGATTAGACAAAACTTGAGGCTTTGGAGTGGGCATCCACCCATGCTCAGGAAATATCCTCCAGCAGTGCCATAAAGACCAAAAAGCCCTGAAAGATGGTGTTAGAATATTTTCTAGGTATTTTCTTGTCTCTTTAAAAGATGGCCAGTGGAGATCCATTGTGGATCTGTCAGGGTAAAAGTTGTTTTAGGCGACCAAGTTCAATATGCTGACTCCTCAGTCACTTCTGCACCCGAGAGTGTTTTTGGGCATTTTGGACCTAAAAGAGGAATATCATCATGTTTCCATCCAGAAGGTATATAGCATCTGAGGTTCAAGGTGAAACAAAGCCATCGGTTTACTTCTCTGATTTGTGACTTTTCCACATTCCCCATGGTGTTTACAAAATGCTTAGCTACAGTGTTCATCTATCTGAGGACATAAGCAGAACTGCCCTTAACTGGACTACTGTATGTTCCAAGAACCATCAAGAGAGGACATCTGTAGGTCACCAAAGCTCACTGTCCACTGTTTTTAATCATCTAGACTTCTTCCTGAGCCTATCAAAATCAGTCCTGGTCCAAGAGTGAGAAGGTATTTTTATGAAGAGCTCTGTTGGAATATAGAGGAGAGCCAGCTTTATTTTCCCCAACACAGAGCACACCGTTTGAGTGCTTGTGTTGCAGATCTCACAGAGAAATCTCAGATGTCAGCTGGAAGCTGTTCATTACCTTAAAATGTGCATCTTCCTTGATCCTAATGGAATATTTTGCCAAACTTCATATGAGGAAAATTTACTGGCACCTCAGGAAGCTGTGGCAGCAATACATTTACCCTGTGCACAGTGTAGTTGCCTTTGTCTCTGTAAGGAAAGAGTTTCACATCCCCAACACATTTTGAGGGTGCCCCAGAGGACACAGACCCTTACCACAGATGCCTCAGTCTTTGCCTAGATGTGCAATTACAGCAGCTGAAGGTCCTGGGAATTTGTAGTACACCAACTTGAAGGAAAGTATTGTCTTAATGTTGGCCCTAATAGTCTCAGGTCAGTTTTGAGCCTGAACTTCTGGGACTAATGGAAAATACCATAGTGATATAGTTTGTAAACAAAGGCTACTTGAAGATTCTACAGATTTGCATTTATTATGGGAACTAGCTTCCCATGTAGGATAACACCACCATATCGTGTACTTGCAGAATGCAGTGGCAGTCAAACTAAGCAGGAACACACTAAGTGGAAACTGTATTCCAAATATTTTCATTTTCTAATTACAAGATTACTCACTAAGTAGTATTTTAATTAGTTGAAAAGGCAGACAAGCTCAGTGGTTTAGAGGTATACAGCCCTTACATTTTAGTCAAATTTGATCGAACGTTTGCTTGCTTGTTTGTTTAATTTAACTGTGGAGGCTGCCCACTAAAGTGTGCTAGCCTGTGTAACTAATTTATCACTGTCTCTGCATTTTCTGTGTGTTTCTACCAAAAAACAAAAAAATAATCCTTGTTTTCCCGCCTTCCTCGACTAGTTTAGACCAGTTTACAGGCATTGCTGTATTCTGGGCTGTGGTGTAGTTCCTGTGTTGTCCATTACCTTACTTGGATAGAAGGAAGTTTCTTTGTTCACCAGTGGGAGTGGGGAGCCTTGTGCAGCCTACCTGCCCTTGGGGGAAGTGACCTCAGCACAAGAAGCTGTAGTAATTGGTTGTTTGGGACCATTTCCAGCTCTTTTGTAGTTCACTGTTTAAAATCCGCGTTTGCACGGCTTTGCACGGTCGTACGCATAGCGCAGCGCCGGTTAAACAAGGTTAAACTTTTTCTGGTTCCGCCAAGTCTGTTCTTCAAATTTTCCCTTAAGGAAGCTCTACTCTTAGTATAACCAGACTACTCAATGTATTATAAGCCTAGCACTTGTTCTCAATACTTCTCTACTAAGTAAGCACTCTCGTACTAAGTAAAGCACTACATCTACTTACCACCCCTGTGAATACCCACTTCCCTTAAAGGTATACCACTCCCTTATACTGTTCTAGCATGTCGAGTGGTAGATTACTGGCGTCTCCAGTTCAGCTGGTCAATCTGGGCATCTTGCGACAATGCTACAATTGTCTCATGTACACAGACAACCCTCTCCTCCTCCCAACAAACACAAATACATGTGAGAGATGCAACTATATAGCCAAACTGGAGGCTGAACTCTCTCAACTCAGGGCTGGCATGACCAGACAGGAGGAGATGGCAGCCACACACACAACAACCCCAGTCCCACATAGACCTACCACAACTGCAAACCAAACACATAAAAACACAGAGACATACTCGGAGGCTCTAATAAAAAACTTACCAAAACAACAGAGGCTCACAAAGCAGACATCCAAAAATCCACCACCTCAAAACAAAACACATGCAACACATACTTCAATAAATCAATGTGTCGACCAATCGCAGCCCTTAAGGCCAAACACCTTGCCTGATACACTAGTAATAGGTGACTCCATAGTCAGACACACTGATGTCCCACTGACCAGACTGAACAAGGAGAAGGTGACTGTGAGCTGTCTATCGGGAACTAGGATCCGCCACATAACACACGCACTCAGGTCACTCCAAAGCAAGTACAAATATGACTCCGTCATTGTCCATGCTGGTGTGAATGACCTGAGACGTACCTCCCTGGACTACATGAAAAGAGACATAGAGGAGCTCTCCGATTATGTAGCCCAGGCTGGTATGACCCTGACCTTGAGCAGCATCTTGCCCTCACCAAGAATGATACCACAATACAAAGACAAGATGATCAGCTTTAACAATTGGCTCAAGTACTGGTGTCATTCTAAGGGGATCCAATGTCTGTCTGCCTGGGATGATATGTTGGACAAGCCACGCTGCTTCGCAAGGGATGGCTTACACCTGTTACCACTGAGCTTCCGGATATTGGCTAAGGCTTTTGCCACCCCCATAGTGCCTTTTTTAGGCAAGGCTCAAAAGACAAACCCACCTCCTTAGAAAACAAAAATGGAAAAAAAACTAAGGGTAATGCTGCTCAACGCCAGAAGTCTAAATCTCAACATGCAGGCACTTGATGCACTCCTCAGCATGGAGAACATCGACGTCTGTGCAGTAACTGAAACCTGGTTCAAGGCTCCTGAGAGCACCCCAGCGCTACCAGGTTATACCTCGTATCATGCTTTTCGGCCCCAAAACCCAGGCCGAACCACAAAGGGAGAGGGGGAGTGTCCATATTCATAAAGGACACCCACACCTCCAGGTTAGTAGGAAACACTTGAAGCATCAGAGACCATACAGGTGCAACTAACCATAGGCAAAACTGCTATACAACTGGTAGCATGTTACAGACCACCCTCCCAATCTCAAGAACCCCACTCAGCCTTCCTGAAGACATTGGAGGATATGAATGTATCACAAAATACCATCATACTGGGAGACTTCAACTACCCAAACATAGATTGGGTACATTATTCTAGCCCTAATACCCTAGCCCAAAGGTTCCTGGAATTCAAAAATTCAAATGCACTGGAACAACTAGTCACCTCTCCCACTAGGGGAGATAATATACTAGACCTGATCATCACAAACATGGGGACAAAATGCTCCACACCGGAAGTATACCCCTCACTAGTGAGATCTGACCACAAACTAATCACCCTGGATATATATATGTCCCACCTCCACCCCCAGCACAAAAGACCACAGTGAAAAACTTCTCAAAAGCAGACTTCACTCTTCTTAAGACTGAGATGGTATCCTTTAAGGCCCACTGTGCCAGTGGATACCACATCCCACAATGCCGAATCCTTCACAAATGCTTTCTATGGACATCTCCAAGAATGCATGGATCATGCAATCCCAAACAAATCCAAGTCCCTCTCCACCAAATGTAAGCGTCCTGTCTGGTGGACCTCAGCCATAAACAAATTGTATAACAAAAGAAGGAAGCTACTGCACATCAGAGCAAAATCCCATGAAGGGAAGACATCTCTGATCAACATTAGCAGAAAACTACGTTCTCTCATAAAAACATCCAAGGCAAACTTTGAGAGAAAAATCGCTAAGGACACTAAAGATAACCACAAAGCCTTCTTCAGCTATGTTAGAAACCTGGGCGGAAACCCTCAGATATGCTCAGAGTTGGTTCACAACAACAAAAAATACACTGAACCCACAGATATTGCTAACATTCTGGCTGACAGGTTCAGTGCAAATTTCTCGCCTCCTTCACCCCCAGAAGAAGAAATACTTATCCCAGCTGAATGTAATCTCCCTGTCATCTCAGATGTCCAAGTGAGAACCGCCCTAAACAAAGCAAAAAACACAGCATCAATGGGACCTGACGGTATCCCGGGGTGCGTGCTATGTGAACTCCAAGAGGAGCTAAACCCACACATAAAAATGCTATTTAACCTTAGCCTTACTTCAGGATATGTACCTGAACACTGGCGTACAGCAGCAGTGGTCCCACTCCACAAGGGGGGTGCCTCTACAGACCCTGGAAACTACCACCCCATAAGCTTGACTAGCCTGGTCTGCAAAGCTATGGAAAGAATCATTATGGAACTCCTAAACTGAGACATAGGGGACCTACAGATGCTTGACCCCACCCAGTTTGGCTTTGTAAAGGGCAGATCCTGCCTTTTAAACCTGGTTGACTTTTTCGAAACAGTCACTAGAGCCATTGATGAGGGCAAAGCAGTCCATACAGCATACCTGGACTTGGCTAAGGCCTTCGACACAATACCCCACTCAGGCATCATAGATAAGCTAAACAGCTTAAAAGTAAAACCTTATGTCACTAGATGGGTTGCAAACTGGCTAAAGGACAGAACCCATAAAGTTAAAATCGCTGGAGCACTGTCAGACTCAAAGCCAGTCACAAGTGGTGTCCCACAGGGATCTGTCCTGGGACCCCTCTTGTTCGGCATTTATTTCTCAGATGTTAAAGCAAACATGGGAGGGCTGTGGCTGACGAAGTTCGCAGATGACTGCAAACTAGGCGCCATAGTCGATACACCAGCAGATACACACAGCCTACAAAAAGGCCTCACTGAAACGGACAACTGGTGCCGTAGTCACGGCCTTAAACTAAATGCCAAAAAATGTATAGTCATCCCTTTGGAAAAAACAAAGTACCCACAAATTATCACATAGACAGCAACCCACTGAGTACGGAAAAAGTAATCAGAGACCTAGGTACCCAAGTAGACAGCAACCTCTCATTTGACACCCACGTTGCCAAAGTGGTTAGAAAAACATTCTACCTTGCACACCTCATCATGAAGGGTTTCACATCCAGATCCAAGGATGTCATTGTACCCCTATATTCCTCCCTCATCAGACCCATGATTGAGTACAATGCCCCATTTGGTATGTACCTCACCCGGCACTTGCAACAGCTGGAGAGACCACAAAAGTACCTCACCAAAAGGATCAAGGGTCTCCAACATATGTCTTATTCTGCTAGACTAAAAAAACTTCAGCTCTATTCAGTAGCATACCGCCTGCTCAGAGGTGATCTCTGCCTGACGTAAAAGGCCATGTCCAATCAGGATCTGATGGACATGCTCCACCTCAAAAATCCAAATCCATCAGGACCACGAGAGCTAAAGACTTAAACCTCGGCACAAGTATGAATAGGACATGCTGGAGGGATAGATTCATAACCCAGAGGCTTCCCATGCTTTGGAACAGGATCCCAGTTCGTATTAGGCAGAGCCCCTCACTGACTCTCCTCAAGAGAAATCTTGAGTGGATGGGAGATCGTAAGTTTATCCCAGGGGTCACATCTGTCTCACTGCTAGACAGGGGCACAGTAAACTAATTCTATTATATAAGGGGACCTTCACTGTCACTACTAGACAGAGGCACAGTATTTTAGATTTATTCTGTACATTTTTGTACCACTTCATGGGGTGGCAAAAGCCACATCACTATGGCTAGGCTTACAAATGCCCCAGGGCAGATAGCCTAGTACTATACTATGAAACTATGAAACTGTTACCTTTGCCTTAAAAGACAAGAGTTCGATTAGCAACTCTGGTACTGAAGAAGTTGGCATGGGAGAAGTGGGAATGCAACAGAATCTGGTTTGCTTACCTTAAGAGGGAGAGGATGTTCTTTGCGTTTCACTGTTGCAGTCATTACATTTGGGTTATCTGCCTGCAGGTAGCCCTCAGCTGGCTTGATTATCAAAGTCTTGGGTTTGCGTCAGATGCTGTCTCTTCTTCCATGACGTCAGGCCATTAGGGGGTATAAAGCATGCAGCCGATGCCATTACACCAGTCTTTCTTGCCATGCGGTGCCCGAAGCAGAAGCAGTTCGCAAGTGCCGGTCAGCCAACTCCTGAAATTTACATTTTCGAGTTTCTGAACTGAAGTCTTCAAAAAAGCTAAGTACCCCGTTGGGGATCTTTTTTCTTGATCAAAACTCATGTCAGTAAAAGTTAACAATTGTATTACATGTAGGAAGGAAATACCTCATAAAGATTTTAATTCGTACTGTGTTCTTTGCTTAGGTGTAGACCACGATGTCCCTCGCTGTAGTTTTTGTGCCTTATTCAATCTTCGTGCTATTCATCGTCAGTTCATTTTTGCATCAAACTATTTCAGTACTCGATTTAATTATCCAGAAATGGCTTCGGTAAGCCATCCAACTACCGACATTCCGAAAAAATGTACAGAGACAGACCGCATAGGTCCAAAGCTGCCGACGATGCTTCCATTAAGCTAGTCGCCAGTTTGCCGGTACTCAGGTGCTTTTGCAGCCCCTGATTCCCACTACTTCAAATTCACAGGCCTCTACTAAGACCCATTTTGAGTCCGGTATGCCTCAAGATGCTTCTTCAACCGTGGAACCTGCGGATGCCTCTACCTTGGATGGGTCCGGAGCCTCTGTGCAGGAACTGGCTTCTGAGGGTGTATTTAGGCCTGCAGACTTGCATTTCAAACTGATACATCTTCTTCTTCAAGGATTAAAACTCAACCAACTCCTAGAAAATTGACGTCCAGACCGCATGGTCAGGCCCATATACCTAAAAAAGCAAATGACTAAAGATCTTATTACTTTAGTTAGGGGAAGCCAGCCTTCTCCCTCTAAGAGACCTAGAACTGATTTTCCTTCTGATTAGGATTCTGAAATTTCTGTTTATTCTGATTACCAGGATTTGCCCTTATCTACCTATGAGGATTCTGATGCAGAGGACTCCATTTCCTCTGCTTCCCCTCCAGAAGATTTTTCTTTTGGTGAAACCTGGCATACTCTTACGGAGCATTTCTACTGAGAAAGCCAGGATTACTCTCACTCCAAAAAGAGGCTTAGGGAATTCTTACTTTTACCTCAGCACAGGCCTTTAGCTATCCCTCCTGTCTTGGACATTGTAGATGAGGCCTTCTTGGAATCTAGCCTGGTCCCAGACACTTTACCTCCTGCTCCCAGGAAATCTGACAGGTATTACAGAGTACCTCACTCTCTCAAGTTCCTCTTCAAGAATCCTGCTGCGGACCCAGAGACCATTTTCCAGGGACCTAAAGGCATTAAGGCTACTACTGCCAAGAACCCTACCCCCTCTGATAGAGATTCCAGGGCCTTGGACAGATTGGGTAAGAAGGTATACACCTGTGCTACTTTGGCCATTAGGGCCTTAAACTGCCAGTTTTTTTATGTTAAAGTATCAGCAGCACATTATGGGACTACTTAAACAGAAAATGATGTTGATTCCTGACTCTGCGATTTACAGGATTTAATGCATTCTGCTGAACAAGTTGGTAAACATACTTTGGAATGTGGTTTTGAGACTCTAGAAGCATCTTGTAGGGCTCCTGTCACTGGGTCCGTTCTTAGAAGGCATGCCTGGCTTAAGGAGCAAAGTTTGCTAGATCATGTTGAAGCTAAATTACTGGATGCTCTCTTAAACCAAGACCGCCTGTTTGGCAACAAAGCAGAAGTCGTCTTAAAAAGATGGAGGAAAAAGCTAAATCTATGCAAACTGTTAAAGATTTCCTGCAAGTACAGCCTCCCAGATTCAGTAGACCTTGGCCTGCTAAGAATTGGTCCTTTCCTGTCTCTTCCAGGCCTTCTCAGTCCAAACCCATGAACTGCAGACCACCTAGGCTATAGTCTCAAGGTACTCACAGGCCTAAGCAGTGGGGGGCTTTCCACTTCCAAAGCTGGTAGTAGTAAGACACTCCCCTATGGAAAACTGTCACAATGACTTAACTTTAAACCTTCCAAGCCCTGCTCAGCTGCCTGCTCCCTTAGGGGGAAAGATCGCCCTTCATGCAAAAAACTGGGAACTCATTACCCAGGGCAAATGGGTTTTAAATATAGTTTCCCAAGGATTCAGTTTCCACTTCCACACCTTACCACCCCCAAACGGTTGGCCAGACCTACCCCCAAATCAGTGGCAGAGGCTCGACAGCAGGTTGTCTCTCTTCTAAGTATCAGGGCTATTCAACCCGTCCCAGCAGAAGAAATGGGACAAGGTTTTTACTCAAGACTTTTTCTGGCATCCAGAAAAGACCGCTGCTGGTGTCCTATCGTGGACCTCTCTATTCTAAACTCCTTTTTGGTAATCCCAAAATTCAGAATGCTAACACTTCATCAGCTGCTTCCTATGCCAGGCACAGATGCCTGGTTGGCAACCTTAGACTTAAAGGAAGCTTACCTGCACATTCCAATAAGGGAATCTTGCAGGAAATACCTACGCGTCAGCGCAGGCTACATGTGCTATCAGTTCTTTGCACTTACCTTTGGCTTATCTACTGCACCCAGGGTATTCACAAAGTGCCTAGCTCCAGTCATTGCATTTTGCAGGCAAAGAAATATTCAAGTATACCCATACCTGGACGATTATCTAATTCAGGCAGAAAGCCAGGACATGCTACTAAATCATCTGGCATTTGTAAGGAAACTTCTAACCTCACTGGGGTACACCATAAACGAAAAGAAATCTCATCTAGTATCCTGCCAACAACCTGTATTCCTGGTAGCAAGCTTGAACACAACTTCCCAGATGGCTTACCTCATGCCAGAGAAACAAGTTTGACAGCCTTCTTCAAACTACTGGCCACAAAGACCCAGCTATCTGCAAGGAAAATCCTGCAAGCCCTGGGGTTCATGGCCTCTTGCATTCTATTAATTTCATATTCAAGACTGCATATGAGGAAACTACAATGGTATCTAAAAAGCCTATGATGTCAACATTCTCAGGACTTGGAATTAATGATTCCTATCATTCCTTGTATAAAGACAGAGTTCCTTTGGTGGGCAGAAGCCTGCTACCACAACAAGGGACTGCCATTCACTCTACCCCCTGCCGCCCAAATCCTAGCAACAGACGCATCAGACTATGCATGGGGGATCACTTGGCAGGGCAGTGCATTCAGGGCAAATGGAACCCAAGTCAGTTGCACTTACATATCAATCAAAAAGAAATGTTAGCTGTGCAGAATTCCCTGACAGCCTTCAAGGACCACATTCTTCTAGGACAGTTATTGGTAAAGACAAGAAAGTACCACTGTTATGTGGTGCATAAGCAGGGGGGAACCCACTCGTATCCTCTCTGCAGACTAGCCATGGCTCCGTGGAACACAGCCTTGAGCTACCAAGTGCACCTACAAGCTCAATTCCTGCCAGGCAAGCTAAAATCACTACCAGACGACCTAAGTAAAAATGTCATGGACCCACACGAGTGGAAACTGGAACCAAAAATATTCAACTTTTTGAGAAACAAATGGGGGAACCCAGAGGTAGACCTGTTTGCCTCCCATCAGAACTACCCAGTTGGACAAATTCTGCACAAGGACTTCCCACAGTCAAGCTTGGAAAGTGGATGCCCTGTCCTTCACCTGGGAAAGCCTCTCTGTTTATGGCTTTCCCCCTCTGCCTCTCCTCGAAAGTTCTGCTAAAGATCAAACAAGACAAACTAAGGACAATAGTGATTGCACCAGACTGGCCACGCCAGCACTGGTACCCCCTCTTGCGCAGTATGTCACTGCTGGAACCAATGCACCTGCCTCAGATCCCTTCTCTGCTGTCCCAGCAGGAGGGCCAGACTCTGCACCCCCAGCTTCAAACCCTGAACCTTGCAGCCTGGCTAATTTCCTGAGCTCTCCAATAGCATCCCTTAGTAAGCAGGTGCCAGATGTCATTCTGGAGGCAAGACAGCCTACTACTAGAAAATCCTATGCTGAAAAGTGGAAATTATACTGTTCCTAGAGCCAGACTCCTGGGATGGGCACGACAGTGCCCAGCTTACTGCATATTCTTCAATACTTAACAGAGATGCTCCACAAGGGGCCTTTCCTTCTCATCAGTTAAAATTCATGCCTTAGCCATTTCAGCACATTATAATACTGAGCCAACCCTCTTCTCTCACCCCCTGCTGAAACAATTCCTCAGAGGGGCCAAAAATTTAAGACCACCCAGGAGAAGCCCCTGCTCCAACCTGGGACCTTAACTTTGTATTAGAAAAGCTCACTCTATCTCCTTTTGAGCCAGCTGCAACTGCAGAGTTGAAATTCCTTTCTTGGAAAACTGCCTTCCTTCTAGCCATCACTTCAGCAAGAAGAGTGTCTAAATTACAGGCCCTCATCATGGCAGTGGAGCCCTTCATTATCTTCCATTCTGACAGGGTGTCCCTCAGGGTCAATCCTACCTTTATGCCCAAGGTGGTTTCCAGTGTGGCCCTTAATCAGTCCATTCATTTGCCTACCTTTTTTCCTAATCCACAGAGCAAAGTAGAACGAATTCTGCACTCTTTGGACGTGCACAGACAATTTAGATTTTTTTTGGACAGGACTAAGCCTCTCAGAAAAACTGAACAGCTGCTAGTTGCCTTTGCTGCAGGAGCAGATGGGAAGGCCATTTCAAAGCAAACCATTTCTAAGTGGATAGGCCATTGCATTCATTTCTGCTGTAAGCACCATTGAAAAACTGCCCCACAGAGGGTAAGATCACATTCCACCAGGGCTGCATCTACCTCTACAGCCTTTTTTAGACGTGTCTCTACCAGGGACATCCTAGAAGCTGCTACCTGGAGCTCTGTACATACCTTCACCAAGCATTACCACTTGCCTATTTTTTATAAATCCAGAGCTGGTTTTGCCACTGCAGTCTTGTAGGGCTTAATAGCTTGTCCTAATGCTGTCTAACTTCCTCTTCCCTTCCTTAGCTTTGGGGATCTACCCAAATGTAATGACTGCAACAGTGAAACACGAAGAACGTATTACAGTTGTGTACACTTGCCATAAATGTAGATGTTCGAGTGTATTCACAGTTGCAGTCCTGGTTACCCTCCTTCCAGCCCCCTGACTTCTCTTGGCTATACCTTGCTTCTTGATAAGTGTATTTCAGCTTTCTGGTGTATTTGCTTTTTGTTGGAAGTGTATCCTTATATGTAATTGCTTCCCATTATGGGGGCACCTGACATCTGGGGCAAGAAAAACTGATGTAATTGCATCGGCTGCATGCTTTATACCCCTGACGATCTGACGTCATGGAAGAAGAGACAGCATCCAATGCGCAGGACCCAAGACTTTGATAATCAGGCCGGCTAAAGGTTACCTGCAGGCAAATAACTCAAATATAATGACTGCAACAGTGAATACACTCTAACATCTACATTTATTATAAGTGTACACAACTGTACTGTATCAGAGTTGGTCCAGGTTGAGAACTTTGACCCAAATTTGTATTAGTGGTAGGTAGTTCCGCAGCCAGCTGCAGCATGAATGGGTTTGCATATGCGTTCTCAGATGCAAACTCATCATATTAGTCATTGCCACGATGAGGGACACTAGGGATTAGAAAAGAAAATCGCATTCCTTAACATGGATGGTGGCACCACTCCCAGTTCATAAATGTTGCCCCAAGGAAAGGCAATGAGTTGTATGATTATCCCTCCAGGCTGGAGGAATGACTAGGTTAGTAAGGTGTGGGGAATGGGCAAAGATTGTCAGTGGTAAGGAATTGGGGGGGGGGTTATCATGAGAAACAGATACTGGCCACCTGGCAAGACCTGCACCTGTGTACTTTTATGTCAATATTAAAGGAATCTTCACTGGTACTTACAGAGGTGTCGTAAAAACAAAAGTTGCTAATGTTTGCAATTGTCCAAAATCAGAATTGGATTTTTGCACATTTCAGGATACATCATCAATTTTCCAGATGTTCCATGAAGGCTTGACTTTTTTTTGGGGGGGGGGGTGCATAATTTATTGAGAGAATATTTCGAATGGCCCTTTGGGGATACATGTTCACTTTAAATGTAGGTAACTGGAATTGAGCCTCAAACAGAAAAGCAGTCTGTTTCCTCTCTGACACATTCAAAGATGCGATTCCACAGTCAGCCTAAGTAAAGGAGCAACTTCAGGGTTCCTTCATTTCTTCTATCCTCTTGTGTTTTAGTGAATTATCAACCAGTCTTCTGCAACTTCTTATATTATACACAGCATGGTGATCTTAAAGCTCTAGTATTTCATACAGTATAACTAATACAAAAATAAAACATCAAGGAGGATCACTAACTACTGTCTACATGACTTGACAGAAAGCTAATTCTGAACGCTAAGAAAAAGCAGACACTTATCTTTGGAACACATCAACAGCTATCCTGTTTCCCACCTAACCAGAATGTGCTATGGAGAAATCATACCTCATATGAAACCACCAGGCATTTCAGATACTTTGGCTAGAACAACAACAAGACAGCCATGTAGAAAAAAATAAAATCAGTCAATTTTCAACTGTTCTGATATTGGAAAATATTTCAGTTTTTCTCCAAAGAAGCAGTGATGACAGTTTGAAGAGAAGTACTCTTTTCACAACTTGAATACAGCCTTTCATGAATTGCCTCCATTTCAAAAAAGAACTCTTTCTGTAGCCTGCCTCAAGCAATACTTGCAGATGTCCTTCCATATTACTGTTGCATTATCCTTTACAATAGGAATCCCCTGCCAAGGGCAGCCCAACGTCCGGCCAGTGTACCAAAGCCTTTAGGTTGTAATGGGTATGCTGTACATCACACATGTGCCCCCTGTGCACTGTGTAGGGCATAAAGATGATGTCCAGAAGTACTATCCTCAGAACTTCTTTGCCGCCAGTCTGAACTCCATCTTCGATTGTTGGTCTAAAATCTTTTTCCTCTGCTGGTTACCAAGCCGCATTCAGATAAGTGCCCTGTTTTTTTTTTTCTTTCTTCTCTCTCTCTATTTGGTTGTTAGTTTCATATCATCCAGAAAGGGAAAATGCCAGCATGGAAGATAAATTCCCCATAAAGATTGTTAAGAGCTGTGTATGTCCTTTTCCCATGTTGCAGTATTCTGCAACATGGGAATAGAAGGACATGCACTCAAGGCTGGTGCATGCCGATGTCACCTTTATGGCCCACGAAATCTCTTCCACCTCTGACGTAACACAGAGGGGCTGAAAGCTTTTGGATGCTGGCAGTACATACGCAAGACTGAAAGGATAAACCTATATGCAGAATACTGCAACATGGAAGAGGAGGACATCTATGGTTATGGTAAGATTTTACACAACTTTTATTTATTTTGCTTGGGTAGCCTTTGTTCCTAAGATGTTACGTGGTCTGCTATAAAACCAACATCTTAGGTTGTTGGTTAGACACTATAGAAGCATCTTCCCAGCCTCTGAGGGTCGGTCATCTGTGAAAAAGACAAGGCTCAGTCGTAGTCTTCTGGTGTACCACCTCTGCTGGGCATCTGTCCCGAGGCTGGTGAAAGCCTGGAGAACCGTCCAATTTCTCAGTCTGATTACTCTGCCATGACTGCTTCATAGGCCATCATGGATCTGGCTTCATGCACATCCATGGAGGCCTTGCAGATGTCTGCTTTGAATGTTCTTGGGGAACCGTGGCTGATGATTTCTGAAGGGCCAAGGGCTGCTCTTTAAATTTGGTACAGGAAGAGATTCCAGCTGCACTGATAGACTGCCATCAGGGGTCTGAGCTTCCTAGGTTAATTAAGGTTGATGTCCATTGGAAAAAGCAAAAAAGTAAGCATATTTCTCCCTCACCCAATGATCCTCTGAGTCGATGGTAAAATTTCACTGAAGGCCCGTTTTAATGCCCTTATGGCTCTGAAGCCTCCTCAGGGTGCGTCAGTTCATGTTCCTCCTCCATGTTCTACCCATCTTAAGATGCATAGGGAGCAGGTTTCCTTTGAAGATGAGGATTCTAATGAAGGATCTCTGACTTATTCTTAAATTCCTTCTCCATTAGATTATGGTTCTGAGGAAGATTAGTGTCTGTTAGGCCTGAATCTCCTTTTGAGGAGATTTTTTTTGGGGAGACAATTTTGTGTATGTTGGATGTTTTTAAGTGGACTTGTGCTGCGGTCTGTGTGCTCAGAGGAGGTACTATGAGCTTCTTCCCGCCACTCTTAAAAAACCTGTTGGGTTTTATAAGGTGCCTGAGAATGCAAGTTTATTTAAGTGCCCCTCTTCTCACCCTTTTGTGGTGTTGGTTGCTTCTGACAAGTCCTCTAAACTTTTGCCTTCCACAAAGTTCCTTCCCTCTGACAGGGACAGCAGAACTATGGTGAGGTTGGGTAGGAAAGTATATATTCTGGTACCCTGGCCTTTAGAGGTGTAAACTATCAGACCCATATGACCAGATATATTTTAGCTGTTCTATCTCAGGTCTGCCAGGGTATTTCAGATCTTCCTGAACTCTGAGGGGAAGACCTCAGCTCTTTCTTTGCTAGAAATGTCTTCTCAGGTTGCTTGCCATTCTATTAAATACAGCTATATGAGGCAGCTCATGCCTTGTCTAGGGCTGCTGCCTTTGGTTCTGTTTTGAGGAGGTATTCCTAGTTTTGGCTTCAACCTTTACCTGATGACATTAAGGTTAAGTTGATGGATGATGCTGCGGAGTTTAAGTTCCTCCAGGAAAAGGGTAATGTTTTACATGATTTGAAACTCATTTTTTTTACGTGCCCCTAGTTTCAAAGGGATTAGCCTAATAAACTTGCTTTTTTTCTGAAAACAGTCTCTCCCCCTCTCCCCCTAAAAGACAAGAAAAGGTGGTAGAAGGGCTGCTCCTGCTGAGTCTGCCCAAACCCCTTCATCTCAGAACCCGCCTCTTCCAGACAAGCCAGGTGCTGTCTGACTGTCCTTGCCCTTCTCTTCTCGGTCACATGCCCCTCTCTCCATCTTTCCCTGACCTTTCCTATTTGGTTAAAGAATAATGCCTCAATACAAACAGAAAATGATTGACTTTAACAATTGGCTTAGTTTCTGGTGCCATTCCAAGAGGATCCAGTACCTGACAGCTTGGAAAGACATGATCGACAGACTGCAGTGCTTTGCCATAGATGACCTGCATCTTTCTCCCTTGGGCTTCAGGATTCTAGCAAAGGCTCTTGCCTCCCGCATAGTGCCTTTTTTAGGCAATGTCATGAGGTCAAAACTACCAACATGAAAATTTCATCAAAATGCAAATTAAAGGTCATGCTGCTAAACACTTGGAGTCTAAACGTGAAACTGCACTCATTGCAAGCATTATTAACCCTGGAAGATGCTGACATTTGTGCAGTCATCTACCTGGTTCAAAGCTGCAGAGTGCACCCCAGCCATATCAGATTACTCATCCTATCATACATTCAGACCCCACACCATAGGCAGCAACGCAAAAGGAGATGGCGTTTTAATATTTACACGCCTCTAGGCTGGTCAAACAGTATGACCCACAGGAGACACACTAGGTGCAGTTAACCATTGACAAGACTCCTAATCAAATCATAGCTAGCTATGGGACCCTCAATTTGGCTCAAGATGCCCACTCCACCTATCTGGATCTCTTTGAATCTATCAAGATTCAACCCTTTACCCTGATCCTGGGCGAATTTAAGTGTCCAGCCATAGATTCGAAGAACTACTCATGCCAAAACACTAGTGTCCATAGATTCCTTGATTTTGTCAGTGCAAACGTCTTGGACCACCTGGTTGAGACCCCCACAAGAGGTGTTGTCTTGGACTTTGTATTAACCAACATGAGTAACCATTGTAGCATCCCTGCAGTGTCATCCTCCCTGGCAAGATCCGACCACAAAGTGGTCACTTTTGAAGTCGCCCCCCCCCTCCCCCCACTAGGGTCAAAAATAAAAACTTCTCCAAAGCTGTTTACAACTTCCTGAGGTAAAATATAAACAGCTTCACAGCCTCCTCCCCCTCCGTAGGAACTGGCACCAGTGTCCAGATCTACACCAAAGTACAATATGAGCATTTGTATAGCTGCCTGAAGTCAGGAGTACCAGACAAGACAAAATCCTCCTCCTCAAGGAATAGTAAAGCTGTCTAGTGGACATCTGCAATAAATACTCTATAATAAAAGGTAACAATTTCTGTCCAGGACCAACGAGGAGCAGGTGCCTAATTGGAAGCGATCTGTCAGCCTGAACAAGCAAATAAGAGCACTAGTGAAGTCTTCAAAAGCAAAATCAGTCTCCAAACTGGCCACATCTATTAAAGACAGTCTTAAAGCCTTCTTCATATATGTCCACAGTCTCAAAGGAAGCACTCAAATCTGTTCAGAACTGGTGGTCAAGGACACCACATACACAAACTCCCTAGATATAGCCAACCTGCTGGCAGACAGATTCAGCAAAACCTTCACCCCTCTGTTCCTCCATCTGTAAATCAGGACATCCCCAGCACCTGACCCCCTCCCCTTATCTGTGGAGAGCAAGTCGTCACTGCCCCCTCAAAGGCAGAAAATACAGCCTCCACTGAGAACTGATAACATCCCAGGCTGCATCCCACATGAACTCAGGCAGGAAGTTGCAGCACCATTAGGCACCCTAAACAACCAAAGCCTGAGTACCGGCTTTGTTCCAACTGAGTGAAGGACAGCCACGGTCATCCTTTTGCATAAATGTGGAGCATCCACCCATCCAGGAAATTAGACTCATCAGACTAACTTACCTCATCTGCAAAGTCAAGGAACGGATTATCATGGACCTCATTAACAAGAACACTGGCAACCTCCAAACACTTGCTCCCACACAGTTTGGTTTTGTCAAGGGGTGGTCATGCCTGTTAAACTTGGTCAAATTCTTTGAGACAGTCACCAAAGCTATGGACAAGAGGAGGATGGTGCATACTGCCTACATTGACCTGGCTAAAGCTTTCAATACTATCACCACTCTGGTATAATAGATAAACTCTCAGCTAGGCATCAATTCATATGTTACCAGATGGGTAGCAAACTGGCTCACTGATGGGAACCCACCTTGTCTAAATGGGGGAAGCCACCTCAAGCAGTAGACACGTAATGAGCAGTGTACCCCAGGGATCGGTCTTGGGGCCTCTGTTTGGAATATACTTTTCTGAAGTGCAGGCTAAAACCAATGGGCTATGGCTGACCAGGTTTGCAGACTACTACAAGCTGGGCACTGTCATCAATTTCCCTAGTGATGTAGACAATCTCCAAGAGGGTCTCACCCAAACAAATGACTCATGCCAGAAACATGGCCTCAAACTGAGTGCCAAAAAAATGCATCATCATCCCCTCTGGGGAGAGTGATGTCCCCACAAATTATCACGTTAATAAGGTTCTTAGTATGCAATCAGTCGTGAGGGACCTGGGGTCCCAGGTTGATAGTAAACTGACTTTTGATCACCATATTGCCTCTGTTGTACGCTAAGCTTTCTACATGGCCCATCTTATTAGGAACAGTATCTCATCCAGGGACAAGGAGGTCATAACATTCCTGTATTCTTCCCTTATAAGACCCATTATTGAGTACAATGCCCCTTTCAGCATGTACATCACAAAGCACATGCAGCAGCTGGAGAGACCACAGAGGTTCCTCACCAAGATGATCCAGGGCCTCAAACATCCACCCTACAAAGATAGGCTAAAAGCCTTGTCCCTCTAATCAGTCTCATACAGACTCCTAAGAGGTGACCTCTGTATGGCATACAGAGCAATCTCATACCCCCACCTTGATGGGACTGCTGCATATCTGCAAGTCAAGCTCCACCGTAGTAACCTGCATGCTGAACCTCAACCTGGTTTGTGACATCACTAAGACTTGGTGAGACAGATTTGTGTCCCAAAGACTCCCCTTTCTGTGGAATGGGCTGCTCCTCCACGTGAGTGCCTCATTAACCCTTTTTAAGTGCAACCTGGATAACTGGATGGGGAACAGAAAATACACCTCTGGGATTCCACCTGTGTCCCTGCTGGACGGGGGCATCAGGTGCTGACTTGGCGGAACATGAGCTAAATTCTTGGCTAGGATTGTTTAGGGCCTCATGGCCAGTAGCCTAATAATCTTTCCATAATTTACCAGGGGTATTATATGGTTTGGAAATCCCCCCCCCCCCCTTTTGGGCATTCCTCAGCCTCCTCAGGAACAGCTGCCCTTTTTTCCTGAGGTGCTTCAGGGTCTTTTGGCTCAGGAACAATTCAAAAAGTTCAGACTCCTCAGATGGGGAATGGGTTTTACTCCAGAAGTTCTTGGTCCCCAGGAAAGAAGGTCCCTGGATAACCCATACTGGATCTTTCTCAGCTAAACACGTTTTGAAGGTTTCTTCTTTTTGGATGTTATCACTTGAGACCTTGTTTCCTCTTCTACTTTTTCAGGCTTTTCTAGTTACCTTGATCTCAAGGATGTTTACCTGCATATCCCTAATCATCCCCATTTCAGGACGTTTTTACATTTCTCTGTTTCTTTCTGGCATTTTCAGTTCTCTGCTGTACCCTTTGGCCTCTCTACTGACCCAGGGGTCTTTACCAAATAGCTCGCTCCTATGATTGCTTTCTGCAGATTGAGGGGAATCCAGATCTTTCCTTACCTGGATGGACCTACTCATTTATACCTCTACTTCAGAGATTTTACATCAGCATCTTCACTTTGATATTTGTCTCCTGCAAACCCTGAGGTTTACTGTGAATTTCCAAAAGTAATTGCTGACTTCTCCTCAAGATCACATTTTTCTAGGGTGCAGCCTCCATATTGTTCCAATGCTGACATCTCTGCTCCTTCCCAAGGTTTTAACTCTGATTGCTTTCTTTCAATCCCTTCCTCCTCTGGGTTCCTTTACAGCCAGGGAGTTTGTAGGGCTCTGGGTTATATGGCTTCCATCTTTCCTATGCTTTCTGTGGCCAAGCTTCATATGTGAAAGCTCCACTAGTTTCTAAATTCAGTCTGACTTCAACATGTTCATCCTTTAGATGTTCTAGTCCCCATTCTCCCATGGCTCAGGCTGGAACTTCAGTGGTGGATTCATCAGATGTTCTTCATGTTTCACTGTTGCAGTCATCATACTTGGGTTATCTTGCCTGCAAGCTAGTCCTCAGTTGGCCCGAATACCAGTGTCTTGGGATTTCTGCGTCGGATGCTGTTGCTTCTTCCATGATGTCAGGTCGTCAGGGGTATAAATCAGGCAGCCGACGCCATTACATCAGTCTTTTTGCCGAGAAGGAGCCTGAAGCAGTTTGCAAGTGCCGGTTGGCTGCTACCTGAAATTTTCGTTTTTCGAGTTTCAAACCTGAAGTCTTGTAAAGCTAAGTACCCCGTTGTGGATTTTTTTTTTTTCTTGCTCTAACAGATGTCAGAAAAAGTTAACAATTATCTTGCCTGTGGAAAGCAAATACCTCGCAGAGATTTTCATTCTTACTGTGTCATCTGTTTAGGGCCAGACCACGATGTCCCTCGCTGTCAGTTTTGTGCCTTGTTTAACGCCCGAACCATTCATCAGGCTATTTTTGTCTCTAAATTCTTTCGCGCTCATTCTCTGTATTCCGAAATGGCTTTGGTAAGCCATCCGACTACCGAACTTCCGAAAAAGAACAAAGATAAAGACACAGACTGACTGCATCGGTCAAAAACTGCTGACACTTCCCTTAGGCTAGTTGCCAATCTGCCGGTACTCAGTGAGGCACCTTTGCGGCCCCTGATGCCCACTTCTACAGATTCGCAGGCCTCTGCTGAGACCCATTCAGAGTCCGGTATGCCACAAGATGCTTTTTCGACTGTGGAACCTGCGGATGTCTCTACCTTGGATGGGTCTGGAGCCGCTATGCAGGCACCGGCTTCTGAGGGTGCATTGCGACTTACCGATATTCGCATTTAAATGACTTTTTTAGCTAAAACTACCGAGTTTCTCAGGCCCAGAGTACAGACTACGCCTAGAAAACCGATGACCAAAGCGTGTGCTCAAGCTCCCATGCTTCAGAAATAAATGCTTAGAATGGCTGAAGACCTTATCACCCTAATTAGGGAAAGCCAGCCGTCCCCTGCTAAGAGACCAAGAATTGAGTTTCCTTCTGATTTTACAGACCAGGAGTCCAATGACTCTGACCCTTCTGATTACCAGGACATACCCTTATCTACCTTTGCGGATTCAGATGCAGAGGAATCCATTCCCTCTGCCTCCCTTCCAGAGGATTTTTCTTTTGGTGAAACCTTGCATACTTTAAGAGAACATTTCCGCTGGGAATGCCAGGATTATCCTCAGTCCAAAAAGAGACTCAGAGAATTTTTAGAGTTGCCTCAGCACAGGCCCCTAGCTATACCCCCTGTCCTGGATGTTGTAGATGATGTCTTTATGGAATCCAGTCTTACTCCAGACACTTTACCACCGGCCCCTAGAAAACCTGACGGGTACTAAAGAGTACGATTCTCACGAATTTCTCTTTAAGAATCCTACTGCGGATCCAGAGACCATTTTCTAGGGGCCTAAAGGTATTAAGGCTACTATAGCCAAAAGCCCTACTCCTTCAGACAGGGATTCCAGAGCTTTAGACAGATGGGGTAAGAAGGTATATAATTCTGCAACTCTTGCCATCAGGGCATTGAATTGCCAGTTTCGTATGTTGAAGTACCAGCAACATATTATGGAACAAATTAAACAAAAAATGGTGTTACTTCCAGATTGTGCAGAAAAAGATTTACAAGAGTTAATGCAGTCTGCAAACCAAGTTAGTAAGCATACTTTTCAGTGTGGCTTTGATGCCCTAGAAGCATCTTGCAGGGCTGCAGTCACTGGATCTGTACTGAGAAGGCATGCTTGGCTGAAGGAACAAACATTGCCAGTCCATGTTAAATCAAAATTACTAGGCACTCCTTAAACCAGGACCATTTGTTTGGCACCAAAGCAGAAGAGGTTCTTAAAAAGATGGAAGAAAGTCCAAACCCAGGGGAACCAGACCACCAAGACTACAGTCTCAGGGTATGCAGAGATCTAAACAATGGAGTGCTCCCACCTCAAAAACAGGGAGTGGCAAGCCACCCCACTAATGGTAAAAGTTCACAATGACTAGTCAGTTATCCTTCCCAGCCCTGCCCATCTACTTGCGCCCCTAGGAGGAAAAGTTGCCCTTCATGCCAAAAACTGGATGTCCATTACTCAGGACTGATGTGTTCTAAACATTGTATCCCAGGGGTACAGATTCTACTTCCATTCCCTGCCAACCCCAAGTGGGTTTCCAGACCTTCCTCCAAACCAATGGGCAGAGGCTCAAAAGCAAGTACATTCCCTGCTCAATATCGGGGCCATCCAACCTGTTCCAGTAGAACGAAGGGGACAGGGATGTTTTTCGTGTTTCACTGTTGCAGTCATTACATTTGGGTAATCTGCTGGCAAGTTGCCCTCAGTCGGCCTGAATTTTAAAGTCTTGGGTCCTGCGTTGGTTGCTGTCTCCTCTTCCATTACTTCAGGTCATCAGGGGTATAAAACATGCAGCCGACGCCATTTTCCTTAGTCTTTCTTGCTGCTTGGTGTCTGAAGCAGAAGCATTTCGCAAGTGCCGGTCGGCCGACTACTGAAATATTCGAGTTTGAGTTTCAGAACCAAAGTCTTCACTAAAGCTAAGTACCCCGTTGGGGAAACTTTTTTCTTGCTTTTTATCAATGTCAGAAAAAGTTAATAATTGTATTACTTGTGGGAAGCAAATACCTCATAACGATTTCCATTTATACTGTATTCCTTGCCTAGGCCCTGAACACAATGTGCCTGGCTGTCGGTTTTGTGCTAGATTTAACCAACACACTGTTAAGCGTCTGTATATTTTTGCATCAAAGTATTTTGGAAACAGATTTAACTACCCAGAAATGTCGTCTGATACCAATCCGACTACCGGACTACATAAAAAAACGTAAAGAAAAGGACAGAGAAAGGCAGTCGAGATCCAAAACCGACGAAGCTTCTCCTAAGCCAGTCGCCGGTTCGCCGATACTCAGTGAGGCGCTTTCGCAGCCCCTGCTACCTTCGAGTCGCAGGCCTCTACCGACACCCATGTGGAGTCTGGCATGCCGCAAGATACTCAAGGTATTGGACCAACAGATGTATCTCCCTCGGATGGGTCCAGAGCCGCTGAGCAGGCACCGGCTTCTGAGGGTGTATTCAGACCTCAACATTTGTATATCAAATCGACGACAGCTGCAAAACCAAAGACAAAAGCAACTTCTAAAACTAAAAAAAATTACGCATGAGCCACATGCACAAGGCCTCTATGCCTAAAAATCAGATGATCAAAATGGCTGAAGACCTTATTACCTTGATCAGAGGTACCCATTCCCCTCTTGATAAGAGGCCTAGGCAGGACACTGATTATAAATCTTCAGATCAGGTTTCTATTTCTTCTGATCAGGAATTATCTATTCCTCTCTATAAGGATTCTGATGCTGAGGAGTCTATTCTATCTGCATCTCCTCCTGAAGATTATTCATTTGGAGAAACCTTGCATACTTTGAGGGAGCATTTTCACTGTGAGAGTCAAGACTTCTCAGAATCAAAAAAGAGGCTCAGGGATTTCCTTCTCCCTCAGCACAGGCCTTTAGCCATTCCCCCTGTTTTAGACATTGTGGATGATGTGTTTTCGGAGTCCAGCTTGGCCCCTGACTCCTTCCCTCCGGGTCCCAGTAAGCCTGACAGATATTACAGGGTCCCTGACTCACATAAATTTTTATTTAGAAACCCTGCTGCTGATCCTGAAACTATTTCACAGGGTCCAAAGGGAGTTAAGGCCTCAACAGCAAAAAAATCTTACCCCCTCTGACAGGGATTCAAGGCCAATGGACAGATGGGGAAAAAAGGTTTATACATTGCAACATTGGCAATCAAGGCCTGTCAATTCATATGTTTAAGTACCAACAGCATGTTATTGGATTGCTGAAACAGAAAATTATGTTGATTTCAGAATGTGTAGAAAATAAAGAATTGCAGGAATTATTGCATGCAGCTGAACAAGTTGGAAAGCATACTTTGCAATGTGGTTTTGATTCCTTAGAGGCCTCCTGCAGGGCCGCAGTTATGGATCTGTGATTAGGAGGCATGCCTGGTTAAAAGAACAAAATTTGCCTGATCATGTTAAATTGCTAGATGCACCTTTACAGCATGATTCTCTGTTTAGTATCAAGGCAGAAGAGGTTTTAAAGAAAATGGAAGACAAAGTTAAGTCTATGCAAACTGTTAAAGACTTCTTACAAGTGCAGCCACCAAGATTCAGTAGACACTGGCCTACAAAAAATTGGTCCTTTCCTGTGTCAGACAGAGCTCAAAGGGGCAATTCCAGATTCCCTAAGGGTTCCAGATGCCAGGTGCAATTTTCATACAGGTCAAAACAGTGGGGCGCTTCCACCTCCAAATCTGGGGGAGATAAAGTGCAAACCTACAGAAAGCAATCCCAATGACTTCCCTCTGCCTACACCAAGCACTTTTCTTTTGGCAGGACCCATATGGGGGAAATTAGCACTTTTTGCTCAGAATTGGCAGTTGTTAACCCAGGACAAGTGGGTACTAAATTTATCACAGGGATACAAATTCCATTTCCACACACTGCCAATGGCAAATGGTTGGCCAGATCTGCCAAAAAATCAATGGGCAGAGGCACAGAAACAGGTTACGTCCCTCATGGATATGGGGGCCATTCAGACAGTACCAAAACAAGAAAAAGGACAAGGTGTTTACTCGACTGTTCTTGGTACCCAGAAAGGATAAGGCCTGGCGGCCAATCCTGGATTTATCAATTTTGAACACATACCTGGACATTCCAAAATTCAAAATGCTGACTTTGCAGCAGCTTCTGCCCATGCTGGGCAAGAATGCTTGGCTGGTGACTTTAGACCTAAAAGAGGCATACCTGCATGTCCCATTAAGACAATCGTGCAGAAAATACCTCAGATTCAAGGCTGGCTTAATGCATTACCAATTCTCTGCACTGCCCTTTGGCTTATATACTGTGCCCAGGGTCTTTACAAAGTGCCTGGCACCAGTAATTGCATTTTGCAGACAAAGAAGTATACAAATATATCCTTACTTGGACGACTGTCTCATTTAAGCAGAGAACAAAGACACTCTTCTTCGACACCTGGCATTTGTGAAAAAGCTTCTAGCATACCTAGGTTACACAATAAACGAAAAGAAATCACAACTGGTACCCCCTCAAAAGATAACATTCCTGGGTGCAAGCTTGAATACAACTGCCCAGATGGCTTACCTCATGCCAGACAACTTACTTCAACCTGATGGCAACAAAAACCCAGTCTTCTGCAAGACAAATTCTGCAGGCTCTGGGATTCATGGTGTCCTGCATCCTACTGATTCCATATGCAAGACTGCATATGAGGAAGCTTCAGTGGTACCTAAAAGGTTTATGGAGTCAACATTCTCACAGTCTGGAAACAATGATTCCTCTCATTCCCTGCCTGCAACAGGAGTTTCTATGGTGGGCAAAGGCATGTCTCCAAAACATGGGATGGCCATTCACTCTACCCCCTGCCAGCCAAACCATAACAGACTCATCAGATTATGCCTGGGGGGCCCACATGGCAGGAAGATGCATTCAGGACATATGGACACCAAAACAAATGCATCTATATATCAACCAGAAAGAGATGCTAGCTGTTCAAAATGCCCTAACAGCCTTCAAGGGCTTACTTCATCCAGGACAGCTACTGATAAAGACGGACAACACCACAGTCATGTGGTATATAAACAAGCAAGGGGGCACGCACTCATACCCCTTTGCAGATTAGCCATGGCACTGTGGGACACAGCTTTGACCTACCAAATACATCTTCAAGCTCAATTCCTGCCAGGAAAACAAAACGCTGACAGACGATTTAAGCAGAAACCTTATGGATCCTCACGAGTGGAAACTAAATCCACAAGTCATCAGCATGATAACAGAGAAATGGGGGAGCCCAGTCATAGATCTATTTGCCTCTCCTCAAAATTATCAATTGGAAAGATTCTACAAGCATGGAAAGTGGACGCCGTATCCTTCAGTTGGAAAAACCTATCAGTTTACGCCTTTCCTCCTCTGCCTCTTCTCCCCAAGATCCTCCTAAAATTCAGACGAGAAACCAAAGATGATACTAATTGCCCCATACTGGCCCCGCCAATACTGGTACCCAATCCTAAGGAACTTGTCTCAATACCCAGCTTGGTCCTTGCCTCAAAGACAACTACTGTCCCAGCAAAACAATCCGATTCTGCACAATCGACTACAGACTCAGAACCTGGCAGCATGGCTGATCATGTAGTCATACAAACACCACCTCTCAGTAAAGCTGTGATGGATGTCATTTTGGAAGCCAGAAGGTCTAGTACTAGAAAATCTTATGCTGACAAATGGAAGAGATTCTGTGCTTGGAATCAAGCACAGGGAACTGATGCAGCAGAACCAAATATTCTTCAGATATTGCAATACTTAACTGAGATGCTTGACAAAGGCCTATCTTTCTCATCAATCAAAATCCATGCCTCTGCCATTTCGGCTCATTACAATACAGAGCCACCAATCTTTTCTCATCCTTTACTAAAGCAGTATCTTAGGGGAGCCAAAAATTTAATGCCTCCTAGAAGATCACCATTGCCTGCATGGGACCTCATATGTTGGAAAAGCTCACCCTGCCTTCATTTGAACCAGCTCCTACCGCTGATATAAAGTTCTTATCATGGAATACAGCTCTGCTACTAGCAATTACTTCAGCAAGAAGAGTTTCAGAGTTACAGGCCCTCATGGCTGTAGAGCCTTTTATCATATTTTACCCAGACAGGGCGTCTCTGAGGACAAATCCTACTTTTATGCCTATGGTGGTTTCCAGTGTGGCTCTTAACCAAACAATTCATCTGCCAACCTTTTATCCAAATCCGCAGAACAAGAGGGAGAGAATTCTGCATTCCGTGGATGCACACAGGCAGCTAAGATCCTACTTAAGCAGGACTAAAGCTCTAAGAAAAACTGAGCAATTACTAGTGACCTATGCTGCAGGATCAGAAGGCAAGGCTATTTCAAAGCAGACAATTTCAAACTGGATAAGCCACTGCATCCGTTTCTGCTACTTACACCATGGTAAACCTGTGCCCAAGGGCATTAGGTCTCATTCCGCCAGAGCTGCAGCTACTTCAGAAGCCTTTCTCAGGGGAGTACCAACCAAAGACATTCTAGAGGCTGCTACTTGGAGTTCTGTTCACACCTTTACAAAGCATTATCATTTGCCTCTGTACTCTAAATCCAGGGCAGGCTTTGCCACTGCAGTTGTGCAGGGCCTTATAGCCGCTCCTAATGCTGTTTAGCTCCAGCTTCCCAGCCACAGCTTTGGGATTCTACCCAAATGTAACGACTGCAACAATGAAACACGAAGAACATAGTACAGTTGTGTACACTTACAATAAATGTAGATGTTCGAGTGGTTTTGCTGTTGCAGTCCACGTTACCCTCCCACCATCCCCCTGTCATTCTGGAGTTTAGCTTTCCTTCTCTATCTTCTACAAACCTATGTGGTGTATTTGCTTGTAGATAAAGGTAAAGTTATATTTATAGTTTATATTTTTGCATGTATATATAAATATATATATAATATTGCTACCTTTTTAGGGGCACCTGACATCAGGGGCAAGAAAAACTAAAGAAAATGGTGTTAGCTGCATGTTTTATACCCCTGACGACCTGATGTCATGGAAGAGGAGACAGCAACCGATGCAGGACCCAAGACTTTAGAATTCAGGCCGACTGAGGGCAACCTGCCAGCAGATTACCCAAATGTAATGACTGCAACAGTGAATACACTCAAACATGTACATTTATGGTAAGTGTACACAACTGTACTTTTCTACTCCAGACTGTTCCTGGTGCCCAGAAAAGAGGGCTCTTTGCGCCCAATCCTGGATCTATCAGTTCTCAACACCTTTCTGGTGGCCCCAAAATGCTAACCATGCAACAGCTTTTTCCTATGCTAGCCAAGGATGCCTGGCTAGTCACCCTAGACTTAAAAGAGGCCTGTCTGCACATCCCCATAAGGGAGTCTTGCAGGAGATATCTCCGCTTCAGGGCAGGCTCTATGCACTATCAGTTCTCTGCATTTCCCTTTGGCTTATCTACTGCGCCCAGAGTATTCACAAAGTGCCTGGCTCCAGCAATTGCAGGCAGAGAAATATCCAAATTTTCCCATACTTGGACGATTGCTTGATTCAGGTGGACAGTCAGGAATTACTACTTCAACACCTGGCATTTGTAAAAAGACTCCTATCTTCATTGGGGTACACCATCGATAAAAAGATATCACAGCTGGTGCCCAGTCAAAACATTGTATGCCTTGAAGCAAGCTTGAACACAACTTCCCAGATGGCCTTTCTCACTCCAGAAAAACAGATCTAATTGAGCAACTACTTCAAACACATGGCCACCAAAACCCAGCTATCTGCAAGAAAAATACTGCAAGCCCTAGGGTTAATGGCCTCATGCATTCTGCTAATTCAATATGCAAGACTGCATATGAGGAAAAGTACAGTTGTGTACTCTTACCATAAATGTAGATGTTCGAGTGTGTTCACTGGTGCAGTCATCACTGTAGGGTTCTTCCTGCCAGCAGCAGTCCCCGATCGGCCAGAATCCCAAAGTCTGGATCGGGCGCCAGCTGAGGTCGCATTTATCCTGACATCAATGCGCCGGAAGGTATAAAGACCTCAGCTGACACCATTTCCCCAGTTTTTCTTGCCCCAGATGTCAGGTGCCCAGAAAGAAAAGGCTAAAAAAGAAACCATGCCCAAAACCTCAGCAGCCAAAATACCTTATAACAGACAATACTCAAGGAAAAAACAAAAGGGGGGATAGGAGGGCGGGTAACCTGGACTGTAACAGTGAACACACTCGAACATCTACATTTATGGTAAGAGTACACAACTGTACTATTTCCTTCGTGGTTCACTGTTGCAGTCATCACTGTAGGGTTGAGTCCCAAAGCTAAGAAATGGTGGCTGGAGGAGAAACAGAGGGAGCGGTCACAAAACCTTGCAAAACTGCAGAAGCAAAACCTGCCCTGGATTTAGAATAGAGAGGGAGGTTGTAATGCTTAGAAAAAGTATGTACAGAAATCCAAGTAGCAGCTTCCAAAATATCCTTGGTAGGAACCCCACAAAGAAAAGCTGCTGAAGTAGCAGTAGCCCAGGTAGAATGAGTCCTAATATTAACAGGAACCGGATTGCCATGATAAGAGTAACAGAACTTGATGCAATGGGCAATCCACTTGGAAATAGTTTGCTTAGTGATTGCTTTCCCCTGAACAGTAGGAGCATAAGCGACAAACAACTGATCAGATTTCCGGAATATCTTGGTCCTGTCCAGGTATAGACGAAGCTGTCTGTGCACGCCTAGAGAGTGTAAAAGACTTTCTTCCTCACTTTGAGGATTAGGATAAAAGGTAGGCAAATGAATAGACTGATTCAAGACCACTGCCGAAACCACCTTGGGCATAAATGTGGGATTAGTCCGTAGAGATACCCTGTCCTGATGAAAAATAAGGAAGGGTTCCACAGCCATGAGTGCTTCTAGCAGAGGTAGTAGCTAAAAGAAAAGCAGTTTTCCAAGGCAAAAATTTTAAATCTGTGGAAGCTGCAGGTTCAAAAGGAGACTCAGTTAATTTCTCCAAAACTTAGTTAAGATCCCAAGTGGGAACAGGAGCCCTTATAGGTGGCCGAATATTCTTAGCCCCTCTAAGAAATTGTTTAAGTACTGGATGAGAAAAATCGGAGGATCCGTATCGTAATGTGCAGAAATAGCAGAAACATGAAGCTTAACAGACGAAAAAGATAGGCCCGTATGTAATAACTCTGTCAGATACTGTAAAATCAGAGGAATGTTCGGAACAGAAGAATCACCACACTGGACTTGACTCCAGGAGCAAAATCATTTCCATTTTCTCGCATAAGATTTTCTAGTGCTGGGCCGTCTAGCTTCAAGGATTACATCCAATACCTGTTTGGAAAGGGCAGAGGTGTTTACAGACCCTGGATCCACCAGGCAGCTAGATGCAGAGTCTTGACATGACTGTGCAGTATCCGGCCGTCCCGTTGAGACAGTAGATGAGGGATTTGAGGCAGAATCCAGGCAGGCTCCTGAACCAAGTTCATCAGAGTGGAATACCAGAACTGCAGAGGCCAATTGGGAGCCAGTAGAATCATGTGCAGTCTGTCCTGTTTTATCTTCAGAAGTACCTGAGGTAGAAGAGGAAAGGGAGGAAAAGCATATACTGAGAGGTGTTTCCAACTGAATGAGAGGGCATCCACTTTCCAGGCTAGTTTGTGGTAGGTCCTTGTGCAGAATGTTGGAAGTTGATTATTCTGAGGGGATGCAAAGAGATCTATGTCCGGACATCCCCAAGTCTTTATAATCATCCTGAATATCCGAACATCCAACATCCATTCGTGTGAATCAGAAATGCGTCTGCTCAATGTGTCTGCCAGAGTGTTGTCTTTCCCTGGCAGGAATTGCGCCTGTAAGTCGACACTGCAGGTCAGAGCAGTGTACCAGAGGTTCATGGCTAATCTGCACAGGGGGGTAAGAGTGAGAGCCCCCCTACTTGCTGATGTACCACATCACTGTAGTGTTATCTGTCCGTATCAACAACTGTCCTGGTGGAAGAAGGTCCCTGAAGGTATCAGGGCATTCTGTACAGCTAGCATCTCCTTCAAATTTATGTGCAGGTGCATTTGCTCCTTCGTCCAAACACCCTGAAGACATCTCCTGTGCATGTGGGCTCCCCATGCATAATCTGAAGCATCCGTTGTCAGAACTTGGTTGGTCGGCAGAGGACAAAAAGGCTTCCCCTTGTTCTGTAGACAGACTTCGGCCCACCAAAGAAACTCACTGGAGACCAGGCAAAATCATGACCACTGTTTCCAAACTGTGGTAATGCTGAAACCAGACACTCTTGAGGTACCACTGCAGTTTCCTCATATGCAGCCTTGCATATGGTATTAGCAGAAGGCAGGAGGCCCTGTAACCCAAAGCCTGCAGAATTTTTCTTGCAGTCAGCTGTTTCATTGAAGCCAGGTGTCGGAAAAAATAAGCCAGTTGCACTTTTCTGTCTGGTGTCAAGGAAGCCATCTGGGTTGAAGTACTCAGAAGAGCACCCAGGAAAGTAATCTGTTGTGTGGGTACCAAGTTTGATTTCTTTAGATTCACTGTGAAACCGAGGCATTGAAGAAGACACTGCACAAAGGCTAGATGCCAAAGTAGAGTGTCTTTGTTGTCCGCTTGAAGAAGACAGTCGTCCAGATAAGGGTAAATTTGAATCTCCTCCTGTCTGCAAAACGCCGTTACTGGTGGCAGGCACTTCGTAAAGACCCTGGGCGCAGTAGATAAGCCAAAGGGCAGCACAGAGAACTAGTAATGTTTCAAGCCCGCTTTGAAATGCAGATACCTTCTGCACTCTTGCCTTATAGGAATATGCAGGTAAGCTTCTTTTAAGTCCAAAGTCACCATCCAAGCGTTCTTGCCCAACATAGGCAGCAGCTGCTGCAGAGTGAGCATCTTGAATTTTGGTATATCTAGGAAGGTGTTTAGTACAGAGAGGTCCAGGATTGGTCTCCACGAATTTTCCTTCCTGGGAACCAGGAAAAGTCTGGAATAAAAACCTTGCCCTATTTCTAAATTTGGCACCAATTCTATGGCCCTCATAGCCAGGAGGGACTGAACCTGCTGTTGTGCCTCTGCCCACTGATGATTTGGCAGGTCTGGCCAACCATTCGGTTTTGGCAAAATGTGGAAATGAAATCTGTAACCTCTGGAGACTATGTCCTAGCCCGGAAAGGACCAAGGTTTAGTTGGCCAGTGTCTGCTAAATGTAGGAGGTTGCACCTGTAGAAAATCCTTAACCGTCTGCATAGATTTGGCTTTGTCTTCCATTTTCTTCAATACCTCTTCAGCTTTGGACCCAAACAGAACATTGTGCTGCAAAGGGGCATCCAAAAGTTTGACTTTAATCTGATCCGGCAAGCTTTGATCCCTTAACCAAGCATGTCTTCTAATAAAAGCGCCAGTTGTTGCAGCCTTACAAGAAGCTTCCAAAGAATCAAAACCACAATGCAGGGTATGTTTATCCACTTATTCAATAGCATGCAATAAATCCTGTAACTCCTGAGTATCCGCACCAATAGACACAGCTGACATCTTTTTTTGAAATGCAAACAAAAGGTATTGCTTGATACTTCAGCATATGAAATTGACAGTTCAAAGCCCTAATAAACAATGTAGCAGAAGTATAAACCTTTTTTACCCCATTTCATCAAAGCCCTGGACTCTCGGTCAAAGGGAATAGGATTTTTAGCAGAGGCCGCTTTAACACCCTTAAGACCCTGAGAAATTGTTTCTGGATCAGGCGAAAGATTTTTAAAAAGAAATTTATGAGAATCTGGAACCCTATAATACCTATCCTGTTTGGCCGGAGTAGGGGGAAAAGAATCAGGAGAGAGTGAAGCTTCTGAAAAAACATCAACAATGTCCAATACAGGGGGGAATAGCCAGAGGCTTATGCTGTGGGAGAAGAAAATCCCTAAGCCTTTTCTTGGATTCAGAGAATTCCTGCCCCTCCCAGTGAAAATGCACCCTCATATCATGAAAAGTTTCACCAAAAGAATAATCCTCAGGAGGAGAGGCGGAAGGAAAGGAATCTTCAGCATCAGAATCCTCATAAAGAGGAAAAGAATAATCCTGCTCAAGGGAAGAAGCAGAAGAAACAGGAATTTGGTCTGAAGAATCATAATCGGACTGTAATCTAGGCTTCTTGTCAGGAAGGGTACGAGAACCCCTGATCATAGTTAAGAGTTCTTCAGCCATCCTAAGCATCCGCCTCTGAGGCCTAGGACCCTGATCAAAAGGTGCCTGTGCTAGCCACTTCACTTTAGCTGGAGCCTTAGACTTTGACTTAGCATGTAAACCCGAATCCACATTTACAGGAAGTTGTGAAGGCCTGAGAACTCCCTCAGAAGCCGGTACCTGCCTACCGGCTCCGGACCCAACTGAGGGAGCAGTATCCGAAGGTCCAGTCCCTGGCAATTCTGAAGACCCCATCAGCTCCACACCGGAGTTGGTACAGGCAATTGGTTCAAAAGAGGCGGACGACAGGGGCTGCAAATGCGCCTCACTGACGACCGACGAACCAGCAACTGGCAATAACTGAATAACATCCTTTGCTGTGGACCTCGGAGGCTTGTCTGCATCCCTGCGCCTCTTACACACCCCAGAAGCCGGAAAAGAATCTGAAGACATGTTATAATTAAACCTTTTTCCAAAATAGTAAAGGCAAAGTTATATCTACGCCTAATAGTACGTTGATTAAATCTAGCACAAAACACACAATTAACAACGTCGTGGTCAGGACCCAGGCAGGAAATACAGTAAGAGTGAAAATCCCTATGAGGTATTTGCTTCCCACAAGAAATACAATTATTAACTTTTTCTGACATCTGAATGGAGCAAGAAAAAGACCTCCCCAACGGGGTACTTATCTGTAAAAAAATTGAAAATCCTGGGATTACATCCAAAAACAAACAGGAACAGGCTGACCGGCATCAGTGAACTGCAAAGGGCACCGCGCGGCAAGAAAGACTGGGGAAACGGCGTCAGCTGAGGTCTTTGTACCTTCCGGCACATTGACATCAGGATAAATGCGACCTCAGCTGGCGCCCGATCCAGACTTTGGGTTTCTGGCCGATTGGGCACTGCTGCTGTCAGGAAGAACCCTACAGTGATGACTGCAACAGTGAACCACGAAGGAAATCTTCAATGGTACTTGAAAAGTCTTTGGTGCCAACCTTCTCAGGACCTGGAAACAGTCATTCCAATCATTCCTTGTCTAGGGGCAGAGTTCCATTGGTAGGCAGAAGCATGCAACCACAACAAGGACTGCATTTCACTCAACCCCTCGCCGCCCAAACCCTGACTACATACGCATCAGATTTACATGGCAGACAAGTGCATTCAGGGAAAGTGGACCCCAGGACAAATTCTCCTGCACATCAATCAAAAAAGAGATGTTAGCTGTATAGTATGCTCTGACAGCCTTCAAATACCCAATCCTTCCAGGACAGCTGCTGATTAAAAGACAACATCACAGATGTCCTTCAAGGATGCATCTGCAGCCCTTACATATGGGTTGTCCTGCCTCAGGCAGCTCTTCGGTCGGCCGGATTCCAAAGTCTGGGTCCGGCGTCGGCTGATGTCGCCCTTTTCCCGACGTCACAGCGCTCTGGGTATAAAAGCGTCAGTCGACGCCATGTTCCCCAGTCTTTCTTGCCGCGAGGTGCCCGAAGCAGAAGCAGTTCGCAAGTGCCGGTCGGCCAGCTCCTGTGATTTCAGCTACCGAAGACTTCAAAAAAGCTAAGTACCCCGTTGGGGACTCTTTCTTGCCTCAGCCGATGTCAGATCAAACGCTTAAAGTTAATAATTGTTTGTCTTGTGGGAAACAAATACCTCATAAGGATTTCCACTCTTAGTGCTTACCCTGCCTAGGCCCAGACCACAACGTCTCGGCCTGTTCAGCCTGTGCTTCCTTCAATAAACGCACTCTTAGGCGTCGGGCAGAGTTTGCAGAGGAATTTTTTGGGGACAATTTTTGTTATATCATGCCGTCGGAGCTTCCGACAGCACATTTACCCAAAAAACGAAAGGATAAGGACAGACACACGCGGTCCGTGGTTCCGGCATACTCCATGCCTAGGCCTACCGCGAGTGTCTCGGTCTCTTCTGAAGCCGAATCTCTACCGCTTCAGACCGATTACACCGCACAACCGGTAACTTCGGTACCGGAGGCCATCCCTGAGTCGGTCATAGAATTTCCGTCTGAAACCGGTGCTCAGGAAATTTCAAACACCATTTCTATGGATAAATCTACCCCAGCACGTGGGGCAGCCAGGCCTCCTGTATTCATGTCCATTAAGGCCTTTACATGGGCTAAAGCTGCTAAACAGCCAAAATCTCTCCCTCCCAAGGCTATTCCTCAGGGATCCACTACCAGTTCACAAATCTTAACCTTGGCTGAGGACCTTATTTCCTTAATCAGGGGCTCTCAGCCACATCCAGACAGGGGCTCTCAGCCTCCTCCAGGCAAAAGGCCCAGGGTAGAGCAGACAGATCCCCAGTCTTCTGATGAGGCCTCAGATGAGTCTGTCCTTTCGGACTACCAGGAGGAGGCCCTTCCGGCCTACGAGGATTCTGATGCAGAGGAATCTATTCCCTCGGCCTCCCCACCCGAAGAGTTTTCCTTTGGGGAGACCCTTCACACCATGAGAGAGCATTTCAAATGGCAAGGCCAGGAATTCTCTGACTCCAGAAAGAGGTTAAGGACATTTTTACATTTACCTCAGCATAGACCTTTGGCTATTCCTCCTGTTTTGAATGTTATAGAGGATGTGTACTCTGAGTCTAGTACTTCCCCTGACTCCCTTCCTCCGGCCCCTCTCAAACCTGACAGGTACTACAGGGTCCCTGACTCACATCTATACCTTTACAAGGGCCACTCTGCTGACCCAGAAACCATTTCCCAGGGCCCTAAAGGGGTTACAACTACCACTGCCAAGAACCCACTTCCTTCTGAAAGGGAATCCAGGGCTTTAGAGAGATGGGGTAAAAAAGTGTATACTTCCAGTCTTTCTATGAGAGCATTAAATTGTCAATTCCATATGATACAGTATCAAAAGTATCTGTTAGATGAATTGCATAAAAAACTATCCTCTCCTGAACCCCTTGACTGCAAGGCCCTTCAGGATCTGGTGCATAACTCTCAACAGGTTAGCAACCATTTCTTACAGTGTGGTTATGATGCATTGGAAGCTTCATGTAGGTCAGCAATGACAGGTGCAGTTATACGTAGACATGCTTGGCTGAAGGAACAAACACTGCCAGATCATGTTAAAGCAAAGCTTCTGGATGCACCACTGGAAAAACAAAAGTTATTTGGTTCCACGGCTCAAGAGGTCTTAAAGAAATTTGAAGAAAAGGCTAAATCAGTTCAGTCAAAGATTTTCTCCAGGTCCAACCACCTAGATTCAGCAGAAATTGGCCTTCTAAGAATTGGTCTTTTCCGGACAGATTTCAAAGAGGGAAAAACAGACGTGGCAGAGGTAGAGGGCAAGCTCGAGGCTCCTACAGAGGACGTCAATGGCAGCCTCCTACCCAGAGAGGTAGTGCAGGACCTACATCTACTGCACAAGGACAAACACAATGACTTGGCTTTGACTCCGCCAACCAGGGCTCAGTTGGAAGCACCTTTGGGCGGAAAGCTATCTTTATTCTCAGAAAATTGGCACAGTATTACAAAGGACAAATGGATACTGCAAATAATAGACAAAGGTTACAGATTCCATTTTCATACATTACCAAGAAGACAAGGCATGCCAAACCTGCCACCAAATCAAAGGGCAGAGGCTTTCAAGCAGATTTCCAGACTACTACAAATGAAGGCAATAGAAAAGGTTCCTTTCACAGAGCAAGGCCAAGGATTATATTCCAGACTATTCCTTGTTCCAAGAAAAGAAAAGCAATGGAGGCCTATTCTAGACTTGTCCGCACTGAATACTTATCTCATCGTGCCAAAATTCAAAATGCTGACCTTACAGCAGCTCCTTCCCATGCTGGGCAAGGGGTCCTGGCTGGTAACTCTAGACCTCAAGGAGGCATACCTGCATGTCCCTATCAGACAAAGTTGCAGAAGACACCTCAGATTTCTTGCAGGTTCAGAGCATTATCAATTCTCAGCATTGCCCTTTGGCTTATCTACTGCACCCAGAGTATTCACGAAATGCCTGGCATCA
The DNA here is from genome assembly GCF_019279795.1 of Protopterus annectens. NCBI lineage: Eukaryota > Metazoa > Chordata > Ceratodontiformes > Protopteridae > Protopterus > Protopterus annectens. Next base: position 425,570,714 of record NC_056746.1, read on the forward strand.
GTAATTGCACATTGCAGACTTCAGGGGATTCAAATATACCCATACCTGGACGACTGCCTTATACAAGCGGACAGCCAACAAACATTGTTAAAACACTTGAGCTATGCCGTCCGCCTACTACAGGCCTTGGGATACACAGTCAACTATCAGAAATCAAGACTTGTTCCATCCCAAAGAATAATTTTTCTGGGTGCAAAGCTGGATACAAACACCCAAATGGCTTTTCTCACAGAAGAAAAACAAGAACTACCACCGGATTATTTCAAAAATCTGACAACACAAACCCAGCTGACTGCAAGGAAAATCCTGCAGGCCCTGGGTTTCATGGCATCTTGCATTCTGCTGATTCCACAGGCAAGACTGCATATGAGGAAACTGCAATGGTACCTAAGGAGTCTATGGTCTCAACACAGTCACAGCCTAGAAGCCTTGATCCCCCTGATTCCATGCCTTCAAAAGGAATTTCTGTGGTGGGCACAAGCAAGTCAGTCAAACATGGGCCTACCTTTCAGCAAGCCTCATATCAGCCAAACCATCACAACGGACGCCTCAGACCACGGATGGGGAGCGCACATGAAGGGCAGATGTATTCAGGGGCAGTGGACTCAAAAGGAATTGTGCCTGCACATCAACCAAAAAGAAATGCTGGTAGTGATACATTCAATCAAGGCCTTCAAACATTTCCTGCATCAAGGTCACCTGCTAATAAAGACAGACAATACCACAGTTATGTGGTACATAAACAAGCAAGGAGGTACCCATTCCTACCCTCTTTGCAGGCTGGCAATGAATCTTTGGGAACTTTCCCTAAAACGCAATATACAACTGCATTCCCAGTTCGTACCAGGAAAGGAAAATGTACTGGCGGACAGCCTAAGCAGAAACACCATGGATCCACACGAATGGATGTTGCATCCAGACATTTTTCTTCAGATAACACAATTTTGGGGAAGGCCGGACATGGATCTTTTTGCTTCCCCCCACAACCATCACCTGAAGAAATTCTGCACAAGGACATACCATCCCCAAGCATGGAAGGTGGACGCCCTATCCTTCAGCTGGAATGCTCTAACAGTATATGCATTCCCACCTCTTCCGTTAATGAACAAGGTCTTGCTGAAGATCAGGACAGAACAACCAAAAGTGATTCTGATAGCTCCGGACTGGCCAAGACAACACTGGTACCCACTGTTAAAAAGCATCGCACGCACGAACCCGTGGCCCCTACCACAATGGCCACTTCTTCTGACACAGCACAACTACAAAACTCTGCACTCCAGCCTGAAAACCTTGCAACTGACAGCCTGGAAAATACCTTGACTACTCCCCAGGATAAATTATCCAAGAGGGTAAAGGATATCATCATGGAAGCTCGGCGGCCTTCCACAAGAAAGGCATATTCAGCAAAATGGAAAAGATTTCGAACCTGGAGCACTGCACAGGGTCAGGATCCGACAGTGATGAGCATCCCACATATCCTTGAATACTTGGCTGAAATGCTCCATAATGGCCTTTCTTACTCATCCATAAAAATCCATGCTTCAGCTATTTCAGCAGAGTACAACACTGATCCACCTGTATTTTCTCATCCTCTGCTAAGGCAGTTTCTAAGAGGGATAAAAAACATCAACCCTCCAAGGACACCACCAGTGCCTACATGGGACCTTAACTTCATGTTGGAAAAATTAACGCTACCCCCATTTGAACCAGCAGCATCTGCAGAACTACAATTCCTGTCTTGGAAGACTGCCTTCCTTCTGGCCATAACCTCAGCAAGAAGAGTATCTGAGTTGCAGGCCCTTATGGCAGTACAACCATTTCTCATTTTCCATAAAGACAGAGTCTCTTTGAGAACCGATCCCTCATTCATGCCAAAGGTGGTATCCAGGGTCTCACTGAACCAAGCTATCCACCTGCCTACTTTCTTTCCAAATCCACAAAATAAAGGAGAGAAACTTCTGCATACCCTGGACATTCACAGACAGTTGCGCTACTACTTGGACAGAACTAAGGCTTACAGAAAAACTGACCAACTGTTTGTAGCATACGCTGCTGGTGTACAAGGAAGAGCAATTTCCAAACAAACAGTTTCAAAATGGATAGGAAATTGCATTCGATTCTGTTACTCTTTTCATGGAAAAGCAGTGCCAGCTACCATCAGACCTCATTCCACCAGAGCAACAGCCACCTCCACAGCCTTCTTAAGAGGGGTGGCTACCAAGGACATTTTAGAAGCTGCTACATGGAGCTCTGTGCATACATTTTCCAAGCATTACAACCTGCCTTTATATTCCAGATCCAGAGCAGGCTTTGCTACTGCAGTCCTGCAGGGCATGTTAGCTACACCATCCTTTTCTTAGGTCCTACCAACCCCAGCTTGGCTATGGTATTCTACCCATATGTAAGGACTGCAGATGCATCCTTGAAGGACATAGTACAGTTTTGTACCTACCATAAATGTAGATGTCCGATAGGTATGCATCTGCAGTCAGGTTTTCCCTCCCTCCTACCCCTCTGTGGTATTCTTTGGATACCTACCCCTCCTTTTAGCTAGCTGGGGTTATCTTTTATGGTGTATTTGTTATTTATTGGTTTGCATGATTGGAATTTAATCATTTCTCCAAAAGTTAGCCTTCTTTAGAAGGCACCTGGCATCTGGGGCAAGAAAAACTGAGGAACATGGCGTCGACTAACGCTTTTATACCCCGAGCGTTGCGACGTCGGGAAAAGGGCGTCATCAGCCGACGCCGGACCCAGACTTTGGAATCCGGCCGACCGAAGGACTGCAGATGCATACCTATCGGACATCTACATTTATGGTAGGTACAAAACTGTACTTTATGTGGTACATAAACAGGGGGGGGGAGCCCATTCTTACCCACTTTGCAGGTTAGCCATGGCCCTGTGGAACACAACCTTGAGCAACCAAGTGCATCTGCAAGCTCAGTTCCTTCCAGGCAAACAGAATTCACTGGCAGATGACTTAATCAAAAATCTCCTGTACCCACATGAGTGGAAATTGGAGCCCAACACCTTCAATTTTCTAATCCAAAGGTGGGGGATGCTGGACATGGATCTTTTTGCCTCCCCCGAGAACCAGTTGAGCAAATTTTGCACCCGGAACCCTCACGGCAGGGCCTGGAAGGTGGATGCCTTATACTTCCAGTGGGAAAAACCTCTCAATTTATGACTTCCCCCTCTGCCCCTCCTCTCAAAGGTACTACTCAAGATCAGACAGGACAGCCCAAGGGCAATTCTTATTGCCCCAGATTGGTCACGCCAGCACTAGTGCCCACTCTTACGCAGTCTGACAACAGTGCCACCCTGGCACCTTCATCAGACTCCTTCCTTGCTGTCTCAGCAGGAGGGACAGATTTTGCGTCCACAGCTGCAAACCCTAAACCTTTTAGCCTGGCTTATCCCCTGAATACTCCACCAGCAACACTCAGCAAGCAGGTGCTGGACGTCATTCTTGATGCCAGAAGGCCTAGTACTAGAAAATCCTATGCTGAAAAGTGAAAAAGATATTGCTCTTGGAGTCACTTTCAAGGAAATGACACAGCTGTGCCCTCCTTACCTCAAATCCTTGATTACCTAGCAGAGCTAATCCACAGAGGCCTGTCCTTCTCCTCCATTAAAAATCATGCCTCTGCCATCTCAGCTCATTATAATACTGAGCCACCTCTATTCCCTCACCCAGTCATCAAACAGTTTCTGAGAGGGGCTAAAAACCTAAGGCCCTCTAGGAGAGCACCCATCCCTGCCTGGGACCTTAACTTTGTACTGGAAAAGCTCATGCTTACCCCTTTTGAACCTGCAGAGTTAAAATTCCTTTCTTGGAAAACAGCCGTTCTTTTAGCCATAACCTCAGGTAAAAGATTGTCTGAGTTACAGGCAGTAATGGCTGTGGAACCCCTTCATTATTTTTTCATGCTGACAGGGTTTCCCTCAGGACTAACCCATCCTTTATGCCTAAGGTGGTCTCCAGTGTGGCTCTGAACCAAGCCATCCATTTGCTAACCTTCCCTAATCCTCATAAGGTTTCTCATCCTTAAAAAGAGGTCATTGTTCCCCTCTACTCATCACTCATTAGACCCCATTATAGAGTACAGTGCCCTTTTTGGTATGTACCTCACAAGACATCTACAACTGGAAAGGCCGCAGAAATACCTCACAAAGCGGATTACTGGCCTCAAACAGATGCCCTATGCAGACGGTCTCAAAAACATCCAGCTTTACTCAGTTGCATATCGGCTACTCAGAGGCAATCTCTACCTAACATACAAAGCTATGTCAAACCCAGAGCTGTTGGACATGCTCCACTTAATGAAATCCCAATCCCTCCGAGCAACACGCTCTAGGGACCTAAACCTCGTCACCACAATAAACAGAACATGCTGGAGGGATAGATTCCTGTCCCAGAGACTTCCCATACTCTGGAACCAGACTACCTATATATGTCAAACAGAGCAGCACTGTTCAAGAAAAATATTGAGGATTAGATGGGAATTAGAAAATTCACCACCTGTATCACTTCTGTGGCTCTGCTTGACAGGGGCACAGGAAAATAATTTTCTTGGGTGGCAAAAGTCAGGGTACCTTTTTGGCTAGGTTTATATAGGCCCTAGGGCCAATAGCCTAGTACCTACTTTTGAACCTGTGAACCTATGAGAGGATCCTGCACTCCTTGGACGTGCACAGACAGCTCACGTTCTACCTTGACAGAGTTAAACCTTTCAGAAAATCTGACCAACTGCTAGTCAGCTTTGCTACAGGGGCAAGAGGGCAAGGCCATTTCAAAGCTAACCATTTCCAAATGGATACCACACTGCGTCCATTTCTGCTACAAGCTCCATGGAAAACCTACCCCACAGAGGATCAGAACACATTCCACTAGGGCTACTTCTACCTCTACACAGTTTCTCAGGGGAGTCCCTTACCAGAGACATTCTGGAAGCTGCAACCTGGAGTTCTGTATACACCATCACCAAGCATTACAGCTTGCCTATTTTTTCTAAGTCAAGAGCTGGATTTGCTACAGCAGTCTTACAGGACCTGCTAGCCAGCCCTAACTTCCCTTGAATGCCTCCACCCTTCCTCAACTGTGGGAATCAACCCGTGTGTGATGACTGCAACAGTGCAACACGAAAAACGTAGTACAGTTGTGTACACTTACCATAAATGTAGATGTTCGAGTGTATTCACTGTTGCAGTCCTGCTTTCCTTCCCTCCCTCCAGCCCTATGTTTTTCTCTATCCTTTCTATCTATCTTCTATATGGCGGGTATTTACTTTTTACTGGTGGTGTTTCCATACCATATACTTAGCTTCCTATTTGGGGGGCTCCTGACATCTGGGGCAAGAAAAACTGATGATCTGAAGTAGTTACTTCATTTGCTCTGCAACCTGTGGGTATCGGATCCGAGCCGGCAGCTTCACAAGCTACAAGATCCGAGCTCCTAGCTCCTCGCCCCTACCCATAATCCCCTGCCACTAACTGTATTACCTCAGATCGTTTTTGCCGCTGCTGAAGACAGCTACTTTTTGAAGAGCTCCTTAGCTAAGTTGGTGAGACTGTTCCTTTTTCTCTTAGAGAAAAGCTTTTTCTCAGTTTGAATGTTGTGTGTTTGTTTAGTGTCCCTATAGACAGTATAGTTAATTAAATATTTTTTTTTTGTGTAGTAGTGTTATAGGTTCATAGGTTCATACTAGGCTATCTGCCCGAGGGCATTTACAAGCCTAGCCCATAGTTTTGTGGCTTACGCCACCCCTTTAGTATGGGGAATTATACCCATTATTTTGCTGTGCCTCTGTCGAGCAGTGACACTGAGGTAATCCCTGGGGTATATCTGCGATCTCCCATCCATTGGTCAAGATTTCTCTTGAACAAGGCCAGCGAGGTGCTCTGCCTCACATATACCGGGATTTTATTCCACAGCATAGGGAGTCTTTGGGTGATGAATCTATCCCTCCAGCACGTCCTATTAATAGCCGTGTCGAGGTTTAAGTCTCTCGCCCTTGTGGCTCTGATGGATCTAGATTTTTTGAGGTGAAGCATATTCATCAAATCTGGGTTTGACATGGCCTAGTATGTTAGGCAAAGGTCACCTCTGAGCAGCGATGCGACTGAATAGAGCTGGAGTTCTTTCAGTCGGGCAGCATAGGACAGATGTTTGAGACCCTTTATCCTTTTGGTGAGGAACTTTTGTGGCCTCTCCAGCTGCTGCAAGTGTCGGGTCAGATACATTCTGAATGGGGCATTGTACTCAATCATTGGTCTGATGAGTATAGGGAGACTATGACCTCCCTTGATCTAGATGAGAATCCCTTCATGATAAGGTGGGCAATGTAGAAGGTCTTCCTAACTACTTTAGCTACATGGGTGTCGAATGACAGACTACTATCAACCTGGGTCCCCAGGTCCCTGATAACTTCTTCTGTGCTCAGTGGATTGCCACCTATTTGGTAGCTAGGGGTAACCTTGTTTTTCCCGAAGGGTATGACTATGCATTTTTTGGCATTTAACTTTAGGCCATGGCTCTGGCACCAGTTATCCGTTTCTGTGAGACCCTTCTGAAGGATATCTGTGTCAGATGTGTTTTCTACTATGGCGCGCAGTTTGCAGTCATCTGCAAACTTTGTCAGCCATAACCCTCCTGTGTTTGCTTGTACTTTGGAAAAGTAGATGCCAAACAAGAGTGGGCCCAGGACTGAGCCCTGTGGTACACCACTTGTGACAGGCTTTGAGCCTGACATGGCGCCAGCAACTCTGACCCTGTGGGTTCTGTCACTCAGCCAGTTTGCAACCCATCTTGTGATGTATGGGTTAACATTTAAGCTGATGAGTTTTCAATGATACCGAGTGGGGTATTGTATCAAGGCCTTCGCCAGATCGAGGTAGGCTGTATGGACTGCCTTTCCCTCATCAATGGCTTTGGTGACTGTTTCAAAAGTCAACCAAGTTTAGAAGGCATGATCTGCCTTTGACAAAGCCAAACTGGGATGGATCCAAAGTCTGCAAATTTCCTATGTCTTTATTTATGAGGTCCATTATGATCCTCTCCATGGCTTTGCAGATAAGGCTTGTCAAGCTAATGGGCGGTAATTTCCAGGGTCGGTGGAGGCACCGCCTTTGTGAAGTGGGACCACAGTTGCAGTGCGCCACTCCTGGGTGCGTATCCAGAGGTAAGACTATGATTAAACAGCTGTCCTAGCTGTGGGTTTAATTCCTCGTTGAGTTCGTGGAGCACACAGCCGGGGACACCATCAGGTCCCATGGATGCTGTGTTTTTGCTTTGGAGAGAGCAGTTCTCACTTGGGCGTTGGAGATGTTTGGGGGCTGCAATCGCTTGGTATAGATATCTCTCCTTTTGGGGAGGGGAGAAGTTTGCACTGAACCTGTCAGCCAGTATGTTGGCAATGTCTGTAGGATCAGTAATCTTCACATCATTTTGAACTAGTTCTGAGCATATCTGGGAGTTTCCTCCCAGGTTTCTAACATAGCTAAAGAAGGCCTTATGATTGTCTTTTGAGTCTTTAGCTATTTTTCTCTCAAAATTTGCTTTGGATGATTTTATGAGAGCTCTTAGTTTTTACTTATAGTGATCAAGGGTGTCTTACCTTTTAAGGATTTTGCTCTATCTTGTAGTAGCTTCCTCCTTTTGTTGTAGAGTTTGTTTATGGCTGGGGTCCACCAGACTGGACGTTTGCCTTTGGTACAAAGAGTCTTTGTTTTGCTTGGGATTGCCTTATCCATGCAGTCCTGCAGGTGCTGGTAGAAGGCATTTGTAAGTGATTCAGCGGCTTGAGTACTGTTTTCCACTGCTCGGGGCCTTAAAGGAGACCACACTAGTCTTTAGAAGTGTGAAGTCGGCTTTCGAAGTTTTTACTGTGGTCTTTTTTATTTCAGGTGGGGGTGGGATGAGGACCTCCAGCGAGATTAGTTTGTGATCTGATCTCACCAGTGAGGGGTATACTTCCGGTGTTGAACATTGTGCTCCCATGTTCGTGATGATGAGATCAAGTATGTTTTCTCCTCTTGTGGGGATGGTGACTAGTTGTTCCATGGCATTTGAGTTTATGAATTCCAGGAACTTTTGGGCTAGGGTGTTTGGGCTTGAGTAGTGTTCCCAGTCTATATTAGGGTAATTGAAGTCACCTAGTATGATGGTGTTTGGTGATACATTTATCCCTCTAATGTTTTCAGGAAGGCCATGTGAGGTTCCTGAGTTTGTGAGGGTGGCCTGTAACATGCTACAATTTGCAGAGCAGTCTTGCCTATGGTTAATTGCACCTGGATGGTCTCCGATGCATCGTGCGTTGCCACCAGTCTTGAGGTGTGGGTGTCCTTGATGAATATGGATACCCCCTCCTTTCTTGGTATTGTCCGGATTTTGGGGCGGAACGCATGATAAGAGGTAAAACCTGATAGTGCTGGGGTGCTCTCAGGAGCCTTGAACCAGGTTTCTGTCACTGCACAGACATCGATGTTCTCCATACTGAGAAGGGCCTCGAAAGTCGTGCATTTTGAGATTTAGACTTCTGGCATTGAGCAGCATTACCCTTAGTTTTTCCTTTTTGTGTTCTAGGGTGGTAGGTTTAGAATTTGAGCCTTGCCTAAAAAGGCACTATGGGGGTGGCAAGAGCCTTTGCCAATATCCGGAATCCCAGGGTGACAGGTGCAAGCCGTCCCTTGGAAGCAGCGTGGCTTGTCCAGCATGTCATCCCAGGCAGACAGACATTGGATCCCCTTTGAATGACACCAGAGTTTAAGCCAATTGTTAAAGCTGATCATCTTATCTCTGTATTGTGGCATCATTCTTGGTGAAGGTGGGATACTGCTCAAGGTCAGGGTCATACCTGCCTGGGCTACATAATCAGAGAGCTCCTCAATGTCTCTTTTCATGTAGTCCAAGGAGGTACGTCTCAGGTCGTTTACACCAGCGTGGACAATGACTGAGTCGTATTTGTACCTGCTGTTGAGAGACCTGAGTGCTTGCGTTATGTGGCGGATTCTAGCACCCGACAGGCAGCTTACTGTGACCTTCTCCTTACTCAGTCTGGTGAGCGGGACGTCAGTGTGTCTGACTATGGAGTCACCAATGACTAGTGTGTCTGGCATTGTGTTTGGCCTTGAGGGCTGTGACTGTTTGACACTCTGACTGTGAGGTCTATGTGTTGCAGGTGTTGTGTTCTGAGGTGGTGGTTGTTTGGGTGTCTGCTTTGGTGGCCTCTGCTGTTTTTAGTTTTCTGTGTCCACCCCTCCCCCACTTAGTGTTTGGGTGTGCGTGTATTTGTGGTAATGGCTGAAGGGCCCAAGGCCGTTTTTTCAAAGTGTACTGAGTGTGGCCATAAGCTTTCTCCTGCTGATGGCCAGACTCAGTGCGTTTTATGCCTGGGGGTGGCCCATTTATCAACGGCTTGCCAAATCTGTGCAGCCTTTAACCCCCGGGCACTTAGGGACAGGAAGAATAAGCTGATCCTGGTGGGCTTGCTTCCCCAGGATTCGGCTGCTTTTTCCTCCCCCTCGAAGGCTCAGGCTGTCTCCTCAGCCCTAGTGCCTTTTGCTCCCCCGCTCATCCGGGGACTCAAACTCCCGATTTAGGTTTGAGTTCGGGGGACTCTGGTGCCTCTTCCTCTAAAGAGAAGAGGCACAAAGATAAGGAGAGACACAGGTCTCAAAAAAGGCGGGCAGAGACTCAACACTCAGCCCCGCCATCTAAGCTGGCTAGCTCTCCCTCAAGGGTTTCTGGATCCTCCCCCTCTTGGCTCCGTTCGCCTCGTTTTTTGCCGGAGGGGGAGTACCGGTCTCCCTCGAGGTCGGCGAGGCGACCCTCCCGGCCTGCCTCGACGACTTCCTCGAGGTCGACCAGGAGCCTCACCGATGCAGATATGGATCGGATGATGCGTCGATTCTTGCAGACCCAAATGCAGATGGGGGTGCTCTTGCATCCCCCCCCCCCTCGGGGGGGGGGAGTGCGGCCTCTGTCTTCGCTCCGATCACTCCTTCTCCAACCCGTTTTCGGGTTTTGGAGTCATTGGATCCGGGCCCTTTCGGAGCCGGGGATTCATCAGCACTGATAGCTCCGGTCTCTTCGCCGACCATGCCCTCGAGTATTTTGGATCAGAGTTCTCTGGGCCGAGGGTCGAGCGTCGGATCCGGGGGAGTTGATGTGTTTTCGGCGCCGTTGAGGCCGGAGCACACTTCTGTTTCAGATCCGACCGCATCGGCTCCGACTCCGGTCCCTACCTTGGAGCCGAGGAGATTGCTCTCGGAGCCTGGGGAGAGTAGTTCTCCTTCGGCTTTTGAGGTAGTGGAGAGGGTGCTGTCGAGGTCCTCCAGGTCCCCGGTCCGGGCTTCGGATCCTCCCGCACCCCCTCTGCATAATGGGTCTATCCTCCATCATCCGTCCATTGGGACAGCCTGCCCAAGCCCTCCAGCCGGTTCCCGTGGAGGAACAGGAAGCCGTTGACGAGCCCTTCTCGGACAGTCCCACCGAGGAGGTCCCTCGTAAACAGAGGTGTAAAAGGAGGCACCTGGACTCCCCTAAGTCCATCACCACAGACACGGATTTGGATGAAACGGAATGTTCCCAAAGATCACCCCCCGAGGATGTCTCCTTCGGAGACCTCATGGAGATGTTGCGTATTAGAGGGGGGTGGTCTGCCCAAAAACCTTCCGCAGATGAATCCGTGTTCCTGGAGGCGTTTGAGGCAGGCCCGTCTACCTCCTGGGTGTCCCCTCCCACTGACCCACTGGTAGACCTTATTACGACCAGGGCGTGGAAGGAGCCGGCACCGTGGAGCCAATCCCGAGACGGCCCGACAAAGTCCTTAGCCCCCCATCAGATAGACAGTCGTGGGCCAAGGGGTCTTCGGTCGATGCCATGTTGGTGGCGGCTGCCACGAAGAGAGAACTCGCCCAAGAGAGTTCTTCGGTCCACCCACAGGATAAGGAATCTCGGGCGCTGGACCACATTGGGAAGCGGATGTTTGCTTCAGCGACCTTCTCTGTGAGGGCGCTGAATTATATGGCATGTACCATTAGGCTACAACGAGACTTGATTAAGGAATACGCTGCAGCCCCCCCCAGAGTCCATGTCGGTCGAGGCCAAGAATGTGTTTTCGACTCGTATGGCCACTCTAAAATCCATATCTAACACGTCCATGCGGCTGCTCTCTCATGCAACAGAGGGAGCCATTAGGGCCAGCGGAGCCGGGGTAATCTTGTGGCATCACGCTTGGCTCCGCCTTTGCGATTTTGCAGAACTCTTCAAGACGTCCTTCATGAATGCGCCCTTTGACGGGTCTTCGCTTTTTGGCAAGACCGTTCGCGAAACACTGGTCCAAAGCAAGAAGGATGGGAAGACGCTGTCTGCAGTCGGGGTCCGCTTCTCTAATCCTCAACGATCCTTCTCAAGGAATCAGAGGGGACAAAAGAAGCTGTGGTTCCGCAAGTCTCAGCAATCCCATCCAGCTTCGGACCCCTCGTCCTCCAGAGGCAGAGGAGGACAAGGTGGACGCCGGCCCAGAGGCAGAGGGGGGCCGCGTAATTTTGGGTCTAGAGAGCCTTTCTCGGACAGACCCGCGCAGCAGCCCTGAGGGCATACCCGACTGTCCATCTCTGGAGGCAGGCGGGGGGCGGTTGATGGAGCATCTGTCAAATTGGGAGTCCATTACGACAGATCGATGGGTGCTCCGTGTCACATCCAGAGGTTACTCCATTCCCTTCCTAAGCCTTCCCCCTACAAGCAGACTCCTCCCCGATGTTCCACCCGATCAGAGGGAGGCAGCGGCTTCAGAGGTTTCAAAGTTGCTAGGAAAAAGAGCCATCCAGCCCGTCCCCCCAGATCAGTCCAAATTGGGTTATTACTCCAGGTACTTTTTAGTAACAAAGAAGACAGGGGACCTAAGACCCATCCTAGACTTGTCCGCTCTGAACCTGTTCATCCCCAAGGAAAAATTCCGGATGGTCACACTTCAATCAATTCTCCCCTTGCTGCAGGAGAATGACTGGATATGATCTATAGACCTCAAGGATGCGTACTACCACATATTGATGGACAGACGATCCAGAAGATTTCTCCGCTTCCGGCTGGCAGCCAGTCATTATCAGTTCAGGGTTCTTCTGTTCGGCCTCACCTCAGCCCCCAGGGTGTTCACCAAGGTCATGGGAGTGGTTGCAGCCCACCTGAGACTTCAGGGCATTCAGGTTTTCCCGTACCTAGACTGGCTCCTTACCGCCGCCAACAGGCATCAACTCTGCGTTGCAAGAGATTACGCTCTGACTCTTGCCCAGAGTCTAGGCATCTCAGTGAATCTTCAAACATCCTTCCTTCGCCCCGTACAAGTCTTAGAGTTCATAGGGGCCAGATTGGATACCCATGCTTCTCGAGCCTTTCTGACGTCGGACCAGCTTGTCGCTTCAGGTGCTTACTCTTCTTCAGAACCAAGCTCCTAAGGCGGAGTTAGTCCTGAGGGCACTAGGGTCTATGGCAACGGTAATCAGTCTATCCTTTCATGCATGCCTGCAAATGCGGGTTTTACAGTGGACTCTCCAGGTTCATTGGTCGCTATTACTCCACCCCTTAAGCTCCCCGATTCCACTGAGCAGAGTTTGCAGAGATTCCCTTCTTTGGTGGCTTCACTCTCGAGAGCTGAGGCAAGGGAGACCCTTTGTGTTTCCCCTGCCCCAAGCCACGTTGACCACAGATGCTTCTTGCCTCTGGTGGGGGGGGCATTGTTTGGGCAGAACCGTCCAAGGCACGTGGACTTCCCTGGAGACAGCTCTGCATATCAATGTCCTACAGATGAGGGCGGTGCTTCTAGCGTTGCAAGCTCTCCACAACCTTCTTTCTCTGGGGACTATTGCATTCCAGACAGACAATATGTCGGTAGTCTGGTACATAAACAAACATGGGGGAACCAGGTCTTATCCCCTTTGTCGAGAGGCTATGAGAGTGTGGGAATGGGCGATATCCACCAACCGCTTTCTAGTAGCAATGCACATTCCGGGACAGTCCAACATATTAGCGGGCAAACTGAGTTGGATAATTCTCACTCCGTACAAGTGGTCTCTCAATCCATCAGTTGGAAGCAGATCTTCCGCAAGTGGGGTTGGCCTCGCTGTGATCTTTTTGCTTCTCCATTAAACACAAAATGCAGCGAGTACTTCGCAATACTTCCCCCCAAGGGGGGGAGACTCCCAGAGACGCTCTTGTTCATGCTTGGCCCTCCCGGTCTTCTTTATGCTTACCCTCCCCTTCCGCTTATGACTAAGTTCATACAGAAAGCCTCTCGGTTGGGGAGCAGAGTTATCCTCATAGCCCCATTCTGGCCTCGCCAGATCTGGTTCCCATACCTGTGGTCTCACAGTTTAACTCCCCCTTGGATACTGGAACCCATTCCAGACCTGATTTCACTTCCCGCAGGATGTCAAACCCCGAACCTGGTAAATCTCAAGCTTGCGGCTTGGTTGATCCAGTTCCACTGATGGCTAGGACTCCCGGTATCTCATCACCAGTGAAGGCCATTCTGGTAGCGGCTCATAAGCCGGCTACCAGGAAGATATATAATAGCAAGTGGAAACGCTTCTCCATCTGGGCAACAGACAAGGGCCTGGATCCTTTTACAGTTCCTATTCCGACAATCCTGGACTTCCTGTCGCTGATTTTTCGGCAGGGAGCAAGTGCTTCTACGGTTAAGGTGCAGTTAGCAGCCATTTCCCATTTTCATGTGGGAGATGGACTAGGATCATTGGCATCCACAAAGTTATGCAAAACTTTCTTGCGAGGCATCTTTCTCTTGAAACCTCCTGTGAAAACGGTGGTGCCCCCTTGGGATTTGACGCTAGTCTTGCAAGCCCTGACGAGTCCACCCTTTGAGCTTGCAGCCTCGATTCCTTTAAAATTCTTGTTCTGGAAAACAGCTTTCTTGGTAGCTGTTACTTCTGCTAAGAGGGTTTTGGAACTCCAAGCACTGTGTATGAAACCCCCTTATCTCATTTTTCACAGAGATAGAGTGTCTCTCAGGACTAACCCGTCTTTCTTACCTAAGGTGGCTTCGGAATCGAATATCAATCAATCAATTTGCCCGTGTTCTTTCCAAATTTTCAGAATAAGGGAGAGTACATATTGCACAGACTTGACGTACACAGGCAACTACGTTTTTACTTGCACAGAACTAAAGATTTTCGCAAGTCTGATCAGTTGTTTGTGTCCTTTGCAAAATCAGCCAGGGGAAGGGCCATTTCTAAAGTGACCCTAGCAAATTGGATTTGTCAATGTATAGTTCAGGGGTATGTATCTTCAGGCAAACCAGCTCCTATGGGAATACACGCTCATTCTACCCGGTCCATCGCCACCTCAGCAGCTTTCTGGTCTAGGGTTCCTTTGGGCGACATATGTTCAGCAGCTACCTGGTCCTCTTCTCATACGTTCATTTCTCATTATAAACTGGATATGATATCGAGAAGTAGGGCTTCTTTTGGCTCCGCGGTGCTTCGGAATATCCTTCCATAAGGACACCCATGTTTATTGTCTAGGTAGCTGGGGACTCTGGCCCACAGGTTGCAGAGCAAATGAAGTAACTACTTCAGGTAAAGAAGTTATGTATTCACCATAACATTCCATCTGAGTAGGTACTTCATTTGTCTGCAACCGTCCCCCCCCCCCTGCCATCCCCCTAACCCTTTTTTGGGTTTTTCTGGTCACCTGAAATATTGCTGTCTTGAGGTTAAGGTCTTCAGTATACCTGTCGAGGTTATGACTTAGATTGGGCAAAATCGATCTGAGGTAATACAGTTAGTGGCAGGGGATTGTGGGTAGGGGAGGAGCTAGGAGCGCGGATCTTGTAGCTTGTGAAGCTGCCGGCTCGGATCCGATAACCACAGGTTGCAGACAAATGAAGTACCTACTCAGATGGAACGTTATGGTGAGTACATAACTTCTTTTTATGACGTCGGCTGCCTGTTTCGTACCCCTGACGTCATGGAAGAAGCGACAGCATCCGACGCAGAAATCCCAAGAATCTGGTATTCGTGCTGACTGAGGACTACCTGTAGGCAGATAACCCAAGTGTGATGACTGCAACAGTGAATACACTCGAACATCTACATTTATGGTAAGTGTACACAGCTGTACTTTGTCCCTCTACCTAGGACTTCCTTTTCACCCTCCAGTCCTCTCTCTGGAACTCTTTACAGATACCTTGGATGTGGGATGGGGGGCTTCCTTCGATCCTCTGAAAGTGCAGGGCCTTTGGTCTGTTTGTCAAAAGAAAGACCACATCGGTGTCAGAGGTGAAGGCTTGGGGCTTTTCATTCTCTTTCTTCCAGGGCCCCTCAGGATTCTCGCAGACAATACCACAGTGATGTAGTATATCAACTGGCAAGAGGGGACGAGATCTCATCTCCCATGCAGACTAGCCCTTCAGCTTTGGGATCTAGCTATCCAGTACCGAGTCTATATTCCATCAGTTCAGAAAATTGTGGCATATTTTCTGAGAAGGTCCATCACAGTCTCATGAGTGGATGCTTCACAAGGATGTGTTTCTGGACATTGTCCACCAGTGGGGTATTCCTCAAGTAGATATTTGCCTCCTCTCTGAATAGTCAACTTCCTCTCTTTTCCACCAGAGTCACATGTCCTCTGGCCTGGAAGGTGTGGACACCCTATCTTTTTCTTGGAAGGGGATGTTTCTTTATGCCTTCCCTCCCTTTCCTCTCATACAGAAGATCCTGTTTAAGATGGAACAAGATGGTTCCAGAATCTTGCAGGTGACTCCCTTTTGGCCCAGACAGCATTGGTTGCCTCTTCTGCATTTACCCAAGGGCAATCGTCACAAGTTACCTCACAGGTTGAGCTACTCACTTATAGACGACTTTTTTTTTTTTTTTTTTGAGGATGTGCTTTGGGTTGTGCAGGAGGCCATGAAACTCACTATCAGAAAGTCTTATTTATCCAAATGGAAGATTTTCTGTCTGGTGTCTTTCTCGTAACCTGAATCCGCTCACTGTGGATGTTCCTTTGATCCACTCTCATGTGTGTGTTTTGCTCAATGCTGCGTTGGCCTATTCTGTTAAAGCCCACCTGTCAACTATCTCTGGTTGTTTGCCATTGACTCTCCCTTTGTTTGACCTTGAATCTGGAGGCCAGTTTCTTAAAGGTGTCATTCACGTTAGGCCTCCCAGGAAGCCTAGTGCTCCTTCCTGGGACCTTAATTTTGTTTTGGGGGAAAAAGAAAGAGACTGGCTCCTTTTGAACCTGCTGCTTTAGCTTTCTTATAACATTGCTCTTGGAAGAATGTTCGTTTGGTCCTTACCTCTGCTAGACTGGTGTTTGAGCTGCTTGTGTATTCATAAGGACAGTGTGTGTCTTTGTTCTAATCCAACTTTTTTGCCCAAGGTGGTAGATGAGCTCTCTTAACCAGTCTGTTGATTTGCCCAATCCCACCCCCCCCTTCTCCACAGTCTGCTAGTGAGAAGTTTCTTCACACCTTGGATTTGTATAGACAACTGTGATATTGTTTGGATAAAACTTAAACCGTTTGTAAATCTGAGCAGCTTTTTGTTTCCTTTCATCCTAGGTCTTTAGATTTGGCTGTTTCCAAGCAAACTATTTCCTTTTGGATATCTAAAGCGATTTCCTTGTATTACTTTTTTCATGGGAAGAGCCTTCCACCTCCTATTCAGGATTATTCTACAAGAGCTGTGACTTACGGTGCTTTCTCAAAGGTTTGGATATTAATTCTATTCTTGAGGCAGTTACTTTGACTTCTGTGTATACTTTTACCAGGCACTATCAGTTGGATATGGTTTCTAGAGCTAGAGCTGATTTTGCCAGGCACATTCTTCATGGCTTTCGTGAGGGCTCTGCTGGCCCTTCCTCCTCCCAACTTTCTTCCTGAGTTGGTGTACTCTCCCTATTGTAAATAATACTGCAACAGTGATATGGAAGGACATAGTACAGTTGTGTAAAATCTTACCGTAACAGTAGATGCCCTCCTCTCCACTGTTGCAATATTCTCCCCCTCCCTCCTACCCCTGCTTCTTTTCTCCTTCTGGATGTACTTGTTACCTACTAGTATCCATAGACTGCGTTTCCTAGTGGGACTTTTGATTTCTGAGGATGGTATGTTCAGATATCCCCTTTATGCCTTTCGCTGCCGTGTGCAGGGAGCTTACATGTTATGTATGGCATACCCATTACAATCTAAAGGCTTTGATATACTGGCCAAACATCAGGCTACCTTTGGCAGGTGAACCCTTTTGTAAAGAATGCAACGTTGAAGAGAAGGAGATCTACTGTTATGGTTAGATTTTGCACAACTATACTTTCTTTTGCTTGCTTGTCTCTGAAGTAGAACACTACTGCCTAGTGCGTGCAGACTCTGGTTGACAATTAATACAGCAAAGGACAAGTCTAGTACTATGTTCGCTTGTTTATAAATTCCTTAGTTATGAATTGTTCCCATTCTTTGCTAATATTCTAAAACGCCTATCTTCCATTTACTATAACCCCCCCCCCACTTCAAACACTTAAAACTAGACTTTATTTCACAGATAAATTTCTCTGTGCTAATGCCAAAAGTGTGGTAATCCCTGCCAACAAATTTAAAACAGTTATCCCCCCCCAAGTAAATTCAGAGCCAACTTAAAATTTCTACCCAAAGAAGTCACATAGAAAGGCTTTCAGCAGTAAGAACTAACTCTGAACCAGCATTCTAAATCTGTCTGTGCACTTGCTCTGAAATACTTGCTAATGATTTTTCAGTTATATCCTGAGTAGCCCCCACCCCCCACCCCGCATACACACACACACACACATATGAGATGGTGTATCTCATATTATGATGAGCTTGGAGGGATCCAGATGTCAAGGAGCCTATCTTCAAGAGGCCACTTAAGTATCCTGTTGTGCTGCTGTGGTGGTAGCAGCAGCCATCAAGAAAGAGCTCACTGAACCGATTTGATCTGTCCATACCCCAAACAGATAGTCCAGGGCATTGGACAGATTTGGGAACCGTGTTTACACTTCAGCCTTAGCTCTTGGGTCACTGAACTACTTGGCACACTTTACGTGATTTCAGAGGGAATTAATCAAGGAGGTTTTCCAATTCCTTGTCGAGGAGGTTTTCCAATTCCTTGTCTGGGTCCACATCTGTGGAGGACAGGATTGTTTCTTAGCAACTGGCCACCTTCCTGTCCTCCTTGAATTCCTCCATGTGGCTGATTTCTCATGCCTCCGAGGGACCTTTGAGAGCCACAGGTTCAGGAATTGCTGTAAGAAGACATGCCTGGATGCACCTTAGTAACTCTCTGGTGCCCTTCAAGATGTTATTCATCAATGCTATCCTTGATGGATCCACCTTGTTTGGCCCCAAGGTAAGGAAACTCTCTGGGAGTGAACAGGATAGAGATACATTATCTGCATATGAGTATGTTTTTCTACCCTCAAAGGACATTTTTCCTGGAACCAGAGATAAGGTAGCGGGATGTGATTCTGCAAATTGCAAGGGTCTTACCAGGACTCCTACAGAGATGGATCCCCTGTAGCAGAGGAAGGAACTCTAATGAAGACTTTGCTCCCATGGCAGAGGCAGCTTGTAACATCAGGTATTCATAGGTCCCTTTTCTGAAAAGCCCTTTCAGTGCCCTTAAAGGGTTACCCAACTACTGCACTCTGTAGGCAGTTTGAGGACACTTATTTCTGCGCCCAGAAACCTGGATAGCCATTACCAGTGATACCTGGGTGCACAGAGTAATATCCAGAGGTTATTGCATACTGTTTTTCCTTCTGCCTCCCCAGTGTAACAAAAGAATTCCTGCTGTTCCACCCAGTCAGAAGAAAGCAACAGTGATAGAAAAGCTGCTGAACAAAAGTTATCTAAGCAGTTTCCCCAGACCCCACAAGGATCTAGAACTTAGTAAAATATTCTTTTTAGTGCCAAAGCAGATGGGAGCTCAGTGTGCCACTCAACCACAGGCCCATAAGGCATTACAACGTACCCAACACTCTAGTCATAGGTGACTCTATAGTCAGGCACACTGATGTTCCACTCACCAGGCTAAACAAGGAGAAAGTTACTGTCAGCTGCCTGTCAGGTGCCAGGATCCGCCACATAACGCACACACTCGGGTCACTCCACAACAAGTACAAATATGACTCTGTCATTGTCCATGTTGGTGTGAATGACCTGAGACGTACCTCCCTGGACTACATGAAAAGAGATATGGAGGAGCCCTCCGATCTTGTAGCCCAGGCAGGTATGACCCTAGCCCTGAGTAGCATCCTGCCGTTAGCCAGAATGATACCACAGTACAAGGACAAAATGATTGACTTCAACAATTGGCTAAGCCTCTGGTGTCATTCTAAGGGGCTCCGTTATCTGTCTGCCTGGGATGACATGATCGACAGACCACGATGCTTTGCCAGAGATGCCGTGCACCTGTCGCCCTTGGGATTCCGGATACTGGCTAAGGCTCTTGCCACCCCTGTAGTGCCTTTTTTAGGCAAGGTTCAAATGACAAATTCACCACCATAACTGGTACAAGCAAGCAAAATCTGAGGGTAATGCTACTCAATGCTAGAAGTCTAAACCTCAAAATGCATTCACTCGAGGCACTCCTTAAAATGGAGAACATCGATATCTGTGCAGTGACAGAGACCTGGTTCAAGGCTCCAGAGAGCACCCCTGCAATACCAGGCTATAATTCATACCACACCTTTCGGACACCTAACCTGGACCGAAACACTAAAGGTGGAGGCGTGTCCATATTCATTAAGGATATCCACACCTCCAGGCTAGTTGCTCAGCATAATGCATCCGAGATTATCCAAGTGCAACTAACTCTGAGCAAGCCCACAATCCAGATTGTAACTTGCTACATTTCCCCCACCATGCCCCAGGATTCCCACTCCTCATTTCTTGATACACTGGAAAATATTAGGGTACAACCCAACACCCTAATAATGGGCGATTTCAACTACCCCACCATTAACTGGGAAAACTACTCATGTACCAACTCTTTTGCTCAATGTTTTCTGGAATTCATAAATTCCAACGCCTTGGATCAACTTGTCCACACCCCCACCAGGGGCAGCAATGTCCTAGACCTGATCTTTACCAACATGGGCGACCGGTGTTCCACACCAGAAGTCAATTCCTCTTTGGTCCTCTTAACTACTCCTGTTTTTCCTTTTCTGGATGGCCATTTTATTTTTCTCTGGTTCTCCTGGACACTTCAGTTCTGAGAGTATAAGGTGCCCCCACGTCATATTTTGGTATGCTGGCTGGATGTTAGGCTCTCATCAGTGGGATAGCCCAAGTCTAAAGAATATGGCAACAGGTAAGCTCTTCCACAGAAGCCATGGTGGTGCAGTGGTAGCATTGTCCCCTCACAGCAAGAGGTTCTCCCGTTCGATTCTCGGCTGGAGCTCCTTCTGTGTGGATGCTGCATGTCCTCCCCACGGTCGAGTGGCGTTCGAAAGACATGCGTAAATAGGCGTGCCTTCATTGAAGGTTGGGCATCGAGCTGGCACCTCGGCACCGTAAAAATCTTCTACCAATCATTAGTGGACCGGACCTCCGCTGTGGCAACCCCTAACCGGGAAAAGCCGAAAGAAGAACGGTAAGATCTTCCACAACTGTACTTTATCAATATTTTATATGTATTAATTATACCTTTTTTGACAGCAACGTCTGTTCTAGATTCAACTAAAAAACCTACCAGAGGAGGTCTTTCACTTAAGATTCCCCTGTCCCTTTCTCTTTGCCTATTCTCTGATATCAATCCATAGCAGGAAGGGCAGTCTTTAGCCCTAGACCAAAATATAGTCTTGGCCTCCTCCCACTCTTTTACTTTTCCCTCTCTAGTTATTTGTTCCCAATACCTTTGTTTCCTTTGCCAATTTTCTCAAGCAAATTCCAGCCCCCACTTGCCTGTTTTCTGTACCCTCTACTTGGTCATACCATGCATGCATAGATAAATACTAGGCTAACTGCCCTGAAGGGCCGTTTTAAGCCTAAATAATAACCCAAAGTTAGAATCAAACTTTGTACATTGTCTACAAGGCAAAAACCCCAACCATTATGCCAAACACCCCACACCACCAAACCCGTTTCTCCATTCTAGTGTTGAATTGGTTCTTAAAATACTTCTTGCTACTTTATGAATATAGTCTGCATGGTGGTGGTTCTCCTTAAGGATCTACATCCAAAATCTAAATCTCTCTATTTCTTGACACCCCCCCCCCCCCAAGTTCATCATCATCCCTTTGCATTTTGAATTATAACCTTCTGCTTGTGTTATGTATATGAACCTTAACGGTGTAGCTCTAAAATATCCCTTCATGTCCGGTAATCCTAAACCACCTTTTTCTTTTGGATGGAACAATTTATCCCACTTAACTGTTGCCCTTTCCACTCCCAGATAAATTCCTTAAATTTTTTTTCTCCTCTTAGGATCATAGGATCATAGAATGTTACTAGGCTATTGGCCTTAGGGCCTTTACAAGCCTAGCCATGTTTTTACCATTATTTCCTTCATAGAGAGAAATAGCCTATATTCGCATGCAAATTTATGATTAGCACTAACTGCCCCTGTCCAAGAGGGACATGGATGAAACCTCCAGGGTGAATTTATGGTTTCTCATCCAGTTGTCCAAGTTGCACTTAAATAGGGTTATTGAGGAGCTTTGTTTAACGTGAAGCGGGAGTTTGTTCCAGAGAAGTGGCATCTTCTGCGGGACATATTGGTCTCTCCAGCAAGTCCTGTTTATGTTGCAGGCTAGGTTAAGGTCTCTAGAGCATGTGAGTCTTGTCCCATTAGATTTGCGGATGTGTAGCATTTCCATTAAGGCAGGGTCCAAGACTGCTGTAGGTCTTGTGCAAGTTGCCTCTAAGCAGTCTATATGATATAGTGATAGTGCCTGCAGTCTGTCCATAAAGGTCATGTGTTGAAAGCCTTAAATTTTCTTGGTGAGAAACCTCTGAGGTCTTTCACGCTGCTGCATGTCTCTGGTGAGGTACATACAGAAAAGAGCATTGTACTCTCTTGTTGGTCTGATGAGGGATAAGTACAGAGGAGTTGTAACTTCCTTTGTTTTGGATGCTATTACCTTACTTATGAGATGGGCAACGTAGAAGGCCTTCTTCACCACTGTGGCACATGGTGATCGAAGTTAAGGCTGCTGTCAACCTGCATTGCTGATGGGGTATTGTTAATGTTGCAATTTGCTGTGGGGCTTCAACTTTACTGAAGGGGATGATAATGCATTTGTTTGAGTTAAGTTTGAGTCTGTGGCTTTGGCACCATTCATTTGTCTGTTTAAGCTCTTTTTCTTAGCCTAGTACCTACCTATGAACCTATCAGTCCAAGGGCCTATATAAGCCTGGTCAACAAGATTCCCTGGCTTTCGCCACCCAAGAAGTTTTCCTGTGCCCCTGTCGAACAGGGCCACAGAAGTGATCCTGGAGTGAATTTCCTATTTCAAGCCCAAACGAGTGAATAAGTTAGGGTGGCACAATATTTTGAATGACAAAGAAAGGATGTGGATCATTAGGCTAGGAGCTGTTTTTTCTCCTGGATTAAATGATCATTTATAACTACTATGTAAAAGATTAAATTACTACTATATATGAGAATGGTCATTCATATACTAATAGATGTATTTCCAGTTTTTATTATTACTGGCTTCTTGATGCTACTGTCTCTTTAATTAGTTAATTGGGGCATTGTGCTGGATGTATATAAAGAATGACATGTGATGATGATGGTATTCACTGATGAAGACAAGACTGACGAAACAGGTTTGAATTTGCAGTAAACTCAGGTGTCACTCTTGGTGTTGGCCTCTTTTTTGGATTTGTGAGTTTTCTATTTCTCATCCACTCATCAAGATTTTTCTTGGAGTGCTTGTGAGGAACTCTGCTTGACATAGGTAGCTTGTTCCAGCATATGGGAAGTGTGTGGGACAGGAATCTATCCCTCTAGCATGTTCTGTTTGTTGTGGAGACAAGGTTTAGGTCTCTAGAGTGTGTAGTTTGGAGGGATTGGGATTTCTTTAGGTGTAGCATGTCCAACAGCTCTGGGATAGACATAACTTTGTATGTTAGGCAGAGATCACCTCTGAGTAGGCAATATGCTACAGTGTAAAGCTGGAGTTTTTTGAGATGGTCAGCGTAGGGCATATGTTTGAGTCCTGTAATCTTCTTTGTGAGGCATTTTTGTGGCCTTTCCAGCTGTTGCAGATTCTTGTGACGTACATTCCAAAAGGGGTGTTGTACTCAATAATGGGTCTAATGAGAGTCAAGTAGAGGGGAACAATGACCTTTTTTTTCCTGGATGAGAGAACCCTTTTGTGATGAGGTGTGCCATGTAGAAGGATTTCCTGACTACTCTGGCGATGTGATTATCAAGGGAGAGACTACTGTCCACCTGAGTCCCAAGGTCTCTTATCACACCTTCGGCGTTAAATGGACTGATGCCTGTGTAGTAGTTCACGGATACAGAGTTTTTACCAAAGGGGATGACAGTGCACTTTTTAGAGTTGAGCTTGAAGCCATGACTGTGACAACAGGCATCAGTCTCAGTGATGCCCTTCTGTAGGATGCCCACATCTTTTGGGGACACGACTATGGCACCTAATTTGCAGTCATCTGGAATTTCGTCAGCCAGAGGCTCTCTGTGTTACTTACTTCAGAGAAGTAGATCCCAAACAGGAGAGGACCCAAGACTGAACCCTGTGATACTCCCCTTGTCACAGGTTTAAAGTCAGATTTAGAGTCTGCAACGTTTACTGTGTGGGTTCCTGTCAGTGACCCAGTTGGCAACCCATCTTCTGACGTATGGATTTATACCCGGTTTAGTGAGTTTATCTATGATTCCAGAATGGGGGGATGGTGTTGAAAGCTTTTGTCGAGGTCAAGATAGGCTGTGTGAACTGCCTTACCCTCGTCTACTGCTTTGGTGACTGTTTCAAAGTCGTCGATCAGGTTCAGGCGATATGATCTGCCCTTCACAAACCCGAACTGGGTGGGGTCCAGAGTTTGGAAGTAACCAATGTCTGTTTGAGTTCCATGATGATACGTTCCATGACCTTGCAAACCAGGCTCGTCAGACTAATAGGGCGATAGTTCCCAGGGTCTGTGGTGGCTCTCCTTTTGTGGAGTGGTATAATTGTTGCTGTACACTATTCGGTGGGTACAAAGCCTGTCATGAGGCTATGATTGAACATGGTACTTAGGTGGGGGGCCAGTTCATTCTGAAGTTCGCGTAGAATGCAGTTTGGGATGTTGTTCGGTTCCATGGATGCTGTGTTCTTGGCTTTGGAAAGTGCAGTTTTAAAATACTCAGTTGTAATTGCAGGGGCACTGCATTTTTCCGGTATGGATATGGGCCCTTTGAGGGGTAAAGTTAGCACTGAACCCATCAGCCAGGATGTTGGCGAGATCAGTTGGTTCCATAATTTTTGTGCCATTGTGCTGTAACTCAGAGCAGATCTGGGTGTTGCCATTGAGATTCTTGACATAGCTATAGAATGCTTTGTGGTTGCCCTTAGGTGGCAATCTTGTTTTCATAGCTGGCTTTAGAGGATTTTATGAGGAATCTCAGCTTATTACAGAGGCTGACCAGGGAGCTCCTCCACTCATGGGATTTTACTCTCTTTTGCAACAGTTTCTTCCTTCTGTTGTGGAGTTTGTTTATAGCAGGAGACCACCAGATTGGCTTCCTTTTTTTGGAGGGTAGCGTCTTGGTTCTGTTAAGGATAGCATGATCCATGCACTCGTGTATGTGCTTAGAGTGCATTTGTATAAGATTCAGCAGTCGTAACTGTATTGTCCATCTCCATGGATGTCGTGAAGTTGGCCACTTCTGTCTTAAGCATGAAGTTGGCTTTGGAAAATTGTTTTACAGTGGTTTTCTTAATGAGGAGTGGGGGCGAGATGTGGATATCTATGATGATTAGCTTATGGCTGGATCTGACCAACAAGGTGTTGAATTCAGGTGTGGAACACCGGTCACTCATGTTGGTAATGACTAGGTCTAGGATATTTTTGTCCCATGGTGGGGGTGTGGATAAGTTGATCCAGGGCATTGGAGTTTATGAATTCTAAAAAGTGCTGAGCGAAGGAGTTGGTACATGAGTAGTTTTCCCAGTTAATGGTGGGGTAGTTGAAATAGCCCATTATTAGGGTGTTCGGATGAACCCTAATATTTTCTAGTACATCAAGAAGAGGAGTGGGAATCCTGGGGCATGGCAGGGGATCTGTAGCAAGCTACAGTATGGATTGCAGTTTTGCCCAGAGTTAGTTGCACTTGGATAATTTTGAATGCATTATGTTGGGCAACTAGCCTGGAGGTGTGGTTATCCTTAATGAATATGGACACACCTCCACCCTTGGTGTTCCGGTCCTGGTTAGATGGCCGAATGGTATGGTATGAGTTGTATCCTGGTAATGCAGGGGTGCTCTCTGGAGCCTTGAACCAGGTTTCCATCACTGCACAGATATCGATGTTCTCCATTTTAAGGAGTTCCTCCAGTGAGTCCATTTTGAGGTTTAGACTTCTAGCGTTGAGTAGCATTACCCTCAGATTTTGCTTGCCTGTGTCTGTTACGGTGGTGGGTTTGTCATTTGAACCTTTCCTGAAAAACACAGTATAGGGGCGGCAAGACCCTTACCAGTATCTGGAATCCCAGGGGCGACAGGTGCAGGCCATCTCTGGCAAAGTATCGTGGCCTGTCGACCATGTCGTCCCAGGCAGACAGGTACTGGATCCCCTTAGAATGACACCAGAAGCTTAACCAGTTGTTGAAGTCGATCATTTTGTCCTTGTACTGCGGTATCATTCTGGGTGAAGGTAGGATATGCTACTCAGGGCTAGGGTTACACCTGCCTGGATTACAAAGACTGGACAGCTCCTCCATGTCGCTCTTCATGTAATCCAGGGAGGTACATCTCTGTTGGTTCACATCAACATGGAAAATGAGTCATATTTGTACTTGCTGTGGAGTGATCTGAGTGCGTGGGTTATGTGGCAGATCCTGGCACCCGACAGGTAGCATAACAGTAACCTTCTCCTTGTCTGTTCTGGTGAGTGGAATATCAGTGTGCCTGACTATAGTCTCACCTATGACTAATGTGTTAGGTACGTTGTTTTGCCGTATGGGCTGCAGTTGAGTGGCACACAAGTCTGTGTGTTATGTATCTTTTGGGTTGTGCTGAGGGGTGGAGGTTACTTGCATTTCTGCTTTGAAGGTCTCTGCTGCTTTGGCAGATTCTTAGTGAGAGCCTCCGAGAATAATGTTGTGTATTTATGTGTTTGTTTTGGTGGTGTAGGTATAGTGGGACTATGTGATGAGTGTGGTGTGGAGCAAGTGTTTACCTCCTGCTCCTGACTGATAAGTTCATTCTTGGGTTGAGAGAGCTTTGACTCCAGTTTGGCTAGATAAATGCATCTCTCACAGGTTGTAGTATTGGGTGGTAGGAGGAGAGGGGGTTGTCAGTGTACATGAGGCAATTGCTACATTCCCCAAGATGGCCAGATTCAACAGGTAGACAGGAGAGAACACCGGGAGTTGTCACTTGGACATGCCTGGGTAATCATTTTTTTTCCTCTAGACAAGTGAGGGAAGTAAATACTAGAGCTGTTTCCTCTAAGTAACTTGAGGAAGATAAGTACAAAAACTGTTAACCACTAGGTAATGGGAAAGGCTGGGTGCTTCAGTAATTTGTAGCTTTAGTGCTTAAAACAGTTCTGAACTAGTGCTAAGCAATGAAAAAGCAGATTCAAGTCGTAAGAGTAAGAAACTGGTTAGTTCAAAGGGAAAAACTGAAGAACAGACTATATGGCTCCGGGAATAGTTTAACCCTATCTAAACGGCACGGCACGATGCGCAAACACAGGTTTTTAACTCAGAAACCTGAAAGGGCTAGAAATTAGCCAAAAACGGCCAATTAAGGTAAATTTCAAAGCTGGAAGTCACTTGTCTTTCAACAGATAGGCTGTTCTAATGCTTACCACTCTCACTGCTAGCAGATCTGGGATCTGGACTATTCTAGTATAGGAAAGGGTGGGAAACGAGCAGGACAGATAGTATTTTTTGTTTAAGAAATTAGGCAGCAAAAAAGCAATTTAAAACAGTAGAAATGCACAGAAAAGGCTGTTGCACTTGAGTGTAACCCCTACAGTACTAAATTCAGTTTAAATTTTAACTTTTAAACAGATAAATCAAGTGCACACACAGTAAAACGATTTAACCGTACAGTGCAACAGAAATACAAAAAAAAAACAGTAAAAACATCTTTTTAAAAGTACGATTAGCTAAAGCAGTTAATAGAAAGCCAAAAGGGTGCTTAGATCAGCAAAAAAGTCTCTCCTTCTCATTTCTGGTGCTGTAGTAGTCTGCAGGACGCCCAAACAGTATCCGCCAAGCTAAAACAAGCGCAAACCCACTCAAGCACGGGTTTTTAACTCAGAATCTTGAAATCTACTTCTGCTACCCTTTCTATGAGGGCTTTAAACTGTCAATTTCATATGATACAGTACCAAGAATATTTGTTAGATGAATTGCATAAAAAGCTGTCTTCACCGGAACCCCTAGATCGCAAATCACTTTAGGATCTGGTACATAACTCTCAACAGGTTAGCAACCATTTCTTGCAGTGTGGTTATGATGCATTGGAAGCTTCATGTAGGTCAGCTATGACAGGTGCAGTCATACATAGGCATGCTTGGCTGAAGGAACAATCTCTGCCAGACCATGTTAAAGCAAAGCTTCTGGATGCTCCACTGGAAAAGCAAAAGTTATTTGGCTCCACTGCTCAGGAGGTCTTAAAGAAATTTGAAGAAAAGGCAAAATCTGTACAAACAGTCAAAGATTTTATGCAAGTCCAACCACCAAGATTCAGCAGAAATTGGCCTTCCAAGAACTGGTCCTTTCCAGACAGACAGATTTCAGAGAGGCAAGAACAGGTGTGCCAGAGGTAGAGGGCAAGCTAGAGGCTCCTACAGAGGACGTCAATGGCAGCCTCCCAACCAGAGAGGTAGTGCAGGGCCTACAACTGCTGCACAAGGACAGACTCAATGACTTTACTTTGACACCGCCAACCAGGGCTCAATTGGAAGCACCTTTGGTGAAAGCTTTCCTTATTTTCAGAAAATTGGCACATTATTACAAGGGACAAATGGACACTACAAATAATAGACAAAGGATACAGGTTCCATTTCCACACATTACCAAAAGAAAAGGCATGCCAGACCTGCCACCAAATCAAAGGGCAGAGGCTTTGAAACAAATCTCCAACTTAATGAAAATGAAAGCAATAGAAAAGGTTCCTCTCGCAGAACAAGGCCAAGGATTTTATTCCAGACTCTTCCTTGTTCCAAGAAAAGAAAAGCAATGGAGGCCTATTCTCGACTTGTCCGCACTAAATACTTATCTCATTGTGCCAAAATTCAAGATGCTGACTCTACAGCAACTCCTTCCCATGCTGGGCAAGGGGTCTTGGCTGGTAACTCTGGACCTCAAGGAGGCATACCTGCATGTCCCTATCAGACAAAGCTGCAGAAGACACCTCAGATTTCTTGCAGGTTCAGAGCATTATCAATTCTCAGCATTGCCCTTTGGCTTATCTACTGCGCCCAGAGTATTCACGAAATGCCTGGCATCAGTAATTGCACACTGCAGACTTCAGGGGATGTAAATATACCCGTATCTGGACGACTGCCTTATACAAGCGGACAGCCAACAAATTTTGGTAAAACACTTGAATTATGCCATCTATCTTCTTCAGGCTTTGGGATATACAGTCAACATTCACAAGTCAAGACTTGTACCATCCCAAAGAGTAACTTTTCTGGGTGTGGATCTAGACACAACCACCCAAATGGCTTTCCTCACAGAAGAAAAACAAAACCAGCTACCGGATTACTTCAAAAACCTGTCAAGACAAACTCAGCTGACTGCAAGGAAAATCCTGCAGGCCCTGGGTTACATGGCTTCTTGCATTCTTCTGATTCCTCAAGCAAGGCTACATATGAGGAAACTCTAGTGGTACCTAAGGAGTTTATGGACTCAGCACAGTCACAGCTTGGAAACTTTGATACCACTCATCCCATGCCTTCAAAGGGAATTTCTGTGGTGGGCTCAAGCAAGCCAGTCGAACAGGGGTTTGCCCTTCAGCAAACCAATAGCCAGCCAAACCATTACAACGGATGCTTCAGACCACGGATGGGGAGCGCACATGGAAGGAAGATGCATTCAAGGACTATGGTCACAAAGAGCTACGCATGCACATAAACCAAAAGGAAATGCTGGCAGTGATGCATGCAATCGAGGCCTTCAAGTTATTTCTACATCAAGGCCACCTGCTAATAAGGACAGACGACACTACAGTTATGTGGTACATAAACAAGCAAGGAGGCACCCATTCCTACCCTCTTTGCAGACTGGCAATGAATCTATGGGAACTTTCCTTGACTCTCCATATACAGCTGCAATCCCAGTTTGTACCAGGAAAGGACAATATACTGGCGGACAACTTAAGCAGGAACATCATGGATGCACACGAATGGATGCTGCACCCAGACATCTTCCATCAGATAACACAATCATGGGGGAGACCGGACATAGACCTCTTTGCCTCCTCACACAATCATCAGCTGGAGAAATTCTGCTCAAGGACATACCACCCACAAGCATGGAAAGTGGACGCCCTCTCTTTCAGCTGGAGAACTCTTAACAGTGTATGCATTCCCACCTCTTCCATTAATGACCAAGGTCTTACTGAAGATCAGGGCAGAGCAGCCAAGAGTGATTCTGATAGCTCCGGACTGGCCAAGACAGCACTGGTACCCATTGCTAAAGAGCATGTCACGGACAAAACCATGGCTTCTGCCACAATGGCCGCTTCTCCTGACACAGCACAATTACAAAACTCTGCATCCCAACCTGAAAATATTACAACTAGCTGCCTGGAAAATACCTTGACTCATCACCAGGATAAGCTATCCAAGAGAGTGAAGGATATCATCATGGAAGCTCGCAGGCCTTCCACAAGAAAGGCATACTCAGCAAAATGGAAATATTTCACACCTGGAGCACCTCAAAGGGCCTAGATGCAACAGCTATGAACATGGCACATATCCTGGAATATTTGGCAGAAATACTCCACAATGGCCTGTCTTACTCTTCCATTAAAATTCATGCTTCAGCAATTTCAGCAGAGTACAATACTGATCCACCTGTCTTCTCTCATCCGCTGCTAAGACAGTTTCTAAGAGGAATTAAAAACATCAATCCTCCAAGGAAACCACCACTGCCTACTTGGGACCTTAATTTCGTGTTGGAAAAACTAACACTGCCTCCCTTTGAACCAGCAGCATCTGCAGAACTACAGTTCCTCTCTTGGAAGACTGCCTTCCTTCTGGCCATAACCTCAGCAAGAAGAGTATCTGAGTTACAGGCCCTCACGGCAGTACAGCCATTCCTTATTTTTCAACAAGACAGTCTCATTGAGAACCAATCCTTCATTTATGCCAAAGGTGGTATCTAGGGTCTCATTAAACCAAGCTATTCACCTGCCTACCTTCTTTCCAAATCCACAAAACAAAGGGGAAAAGCTTCTGCACACCCTGGACATACACAGACAGTTGCGCTACTACTTGGACAGAACTAAAAATTACAGAAAAACTGACCAGTTGTTTGTAGCATATGCTGCTGGTGCACAAGGAAAAGCAATTTCAAAACAGACAATTTCAAAATGGATAGGGAATTGCATTTGTTTCTGTTACTCCTTTCATGGAAAAACTGTGCCAGCTAACAATAGACCTCATTCGACCAGAGCCACAGCCACCTCCACAGCCTTCTTAAGAGGGGTGGCTACCAAGGACATTTTAGAAGCTGCTACATGGAGCTCCGTGCATACATTTTCCAAGCATTACAACTTACCTTCATATTCCAGATCCAGAGCAGGCTTTGCTATGGCAGTCCTGCAGGGCATTTTAGCTAGACCATCCTTTACATAGATCCTCCACCCCCAGATTGGCTATGGTATTCTACCCATATGTGATGACTGTAGATGCATCCTTGAAGGACATAGTACAGTTTTGTACCTACCATAAATGTAGATGTCCGATAGGTATGCATCTGCAGTCAGGTTTACCCTCCCTCCTTCCCCTCTGTGGTATTTCTTGGGTGCATTCCCCTCTCATAGCTAGCTGGGGTTATCTATTATGGTGTATTTGTTTTTATAATGTATATATATTTTTGTGCATGTTTGGAATTTATTGCATTTCTCCAAATTTAGCCTTCCTTAGAGGGCACCTGGCATCTGGGGCAAGAAAAACTGAGGAAGATGGCGTCGGCTGACACTTTTATATCCCAGGCGCTCTGACGTCGGGGAAGGGGCGACGACAGCGGACCCAGACTTTGGAATCCGGCCGACCGAAGGGCTGCCTGAGGCAGGACAACCCATATGTGATGACTGCAGATGCATACCTATCGGACATCTACATTTATGGTAGGTACAAAACTGTACTTTTCCAGGGTTCCACTGGAATACCATCTTTTCCTGGAAACTGTCTTGAAGATTGATTACACATCACTATTTTATCTCATCCCCTCCTATCTTAACTGTTAGTTGTTGAGCCTTATCTGCCTCTAACCTTGGCATAATTTAGTCCATAAATATTTCCATTTGTGCTCTTTCTTGATTTCCTCATTTCTGTACTTTATATAAATTTTCAAAAATTTTTCAAGAATATTTCTCAAACCCCTTCAGGATCTCTAATTGTATTTCTTGTTATAGGCTCCCTAAGTTTGGCAGCAGCCCTTTCTACTTTCTGCTGCTTGTTGAGAAAAAAGGTTTTATCCCTTGGAGGTATCAAAAAATAGTTGCTTAAACTCATGCATGTTTTCCAGTTTCTCTTATTTTCTCTCTAACATTCTGCATTTGCTGCACCTCTTGTTCTCTGAGGTTCCTCTTATTCTGCAATACATTTAACTTTGTCAGCTCCTCTAAGTAATTCCTATTATTTCATAATCATATCTTTATTTCTAACCTGTTTTTAAACTCCATTTTCATTTTATCCCACTCACTAGGTATAACTTCTAAAGCTATTTCTATCTTCACTTATAACTCTCAAAGAATGTCCACTTCAGTAATAACTCTCAAATGATTTACACTGCTCAGTCCTTAAATTCCTGCCTTAAACGTATAGGTGGGAAAGTGCCAGTGTCTCATGTTTGTTTATTGCACTCTACTTTTATGTTAGATGTTCATCGTGCGTACAGCTGCAGTCATAACAGATGGGTTCTCCTGCCGTCAGGCGGGCCCTCTGTCGGCCGAATTCCAAAGTCTAGGTCCGGCGTCGGTTGTCGTCGCTTCTTCCCTGATGTCAGTGCGACAGGGGTATAAAAGAACCAGCCAATGCCATTTTCTTCAGTCTTTCTTGCTGCGCGGTGCCCGAAGCAGAAGCAGTTCGCAAGTGCCGGTCGGCCAGCTCCTGAGATTACGAATATTTTTCAACCGAAGACTTCTAGAAAGCTAAGTACCCCGTTGGGGAAACTTTTCTTGCCTCAGACCGATGTCAGACAAAGTTAATAATTGCATTTCATGTGGGAAGCAAATACCGCATAAGGATTTCCATTCCCTCTGTATACCTTGCTTAGGCCCAGACCACGACGTCTCGGCCTGTCGTTTTTGTGCTACATTCAACAGACGCACTATTAAGCGTCGGGCGGAGTTCGCCCAACACTATTTTGGCAAAAAGTTTAACTACTACATGTCGGATAAGACTCCAATTTTGAGTAAACGACATAAAGATAAGGACTGACATACGAGGTCCGCGACTTCTACCGACACCACGCTAAAGACGACTACATGTGCTCCGGTTCTCAGCAAGGCGCCTACGCAGCCCCTGACTACCGATGACACTTCACTAGCAGTGTCCTCTGTGCCCGAGGTCACAGGCTGTTCGGCCCACACCCTGACTACAGATACCGAAGCCACTCTTGGCGGGGAAACTCAGAGTTCAGACAGGCCTGCCACCTCTCAAGGTGTCTTCAGGCCTTCTTCTTTTTCCATTAAAGCTTACACTAAATCTAAAGCAGCCATGCATTCTAAAAGACAAGCTCCACAGGGCCCCTCTCAAGGCCCCATGCCTAAAAAGCAGATGCTCAAAATGGCTGAGGATTTGATTACTCTTATCAGGGGTTCTCAACCCCCCCCCCCCCCCGGACAAAAGGCCCAGAGTGGAGGAAGAATACCTTTCCTCGGACCAGGCCTCCATTACTTCAGAGCATTCTGAGGACCAGGAACATTCTTAGTCCCCATTCAAAGTTTCTGATGCAGAGGAGTCCATTCCCTCTGTCTCCCCCCTGAGGATTACTCTTTTGGGGAAACCTTGCATACCTTAAGGGAACACTTCCACTGGGAAGTCCAAGAGTACTCAGACTCCAAGAAAAGGCTCAGGGATTTCCTCTTGCTCCCTCAGCACAGGCCTCTGGCTATACCTCCTGTCTTAGACATATTAGATGATGTGTATTTAGAGGCCAGCCTTAACCCAGATTCTTTACCTCCAGCTCCAGTCAAGCCTGACAGGTATTATCGGGTGCCTGATTCACACCAATTCCTATACAAAAGCCATGCGGCTGACCCAGAAACTATTTCACAGGGTCCCAAGGGAATTAAGGCCTCCACTGCCAAAAATCCATTACCTTCAGAGAGAGATTCCAGAGCTTTAGAAAGGTGGGGGAAAAAGGTATACACCTCGGCCACTTTAACCATGAGGGCATTAAACTGTCAGTTCCATATGTTAAAGTATCAACAGTTTTTGTTATCTCAGTTGAAAAGCAAAATGTCACAACCTGAACAACCAAACTTGAGGGAGTTGCAGGATTTGTTGCATAGTGCAGAGCAAGTGGGTAAACATACCTTGCAATGTGGTTTTGATGCTTTAGAGGCCTCTTGTAGAGCTGCTGTTACAGGATCAGTCATACGTAGACATGCTTGGCTCAAAGAGCAAACCTTACCAGACCATGTCAAAGCTAAATTACTAGATGCACCTCTTCAAAAAGATGTATTGTTTGGTGTTAAAGCTGAGGAGATATTAAAGAAAATGGAGGAAAAGGCAAAATCCATGCAAACAGTGAAAGATTTCCTACAGGTACAACCGCCAGATTTCAGTAGAAATTGGCCTTCAAAAAATTGGTCCTTTCCAGCCACAGACAGACCTCAAAGAGGTAGATACATGTGCCCGAGAGGTAGAGGGCAATCTCAAGGATCATGTAGAGGCGGACAATGGCAAACACCTACACCAAGAGGGGGTGAGGATAGTTCACAGCCATTCAGAAAGCAGACCTAATGACTTTCCCCTTTACATGCAAAGCAAGGCTCAAATGGCAGCACCTTTAGGC
Organism: Protopterus annectens; assembly: GCF_019279795.1. Taxonomy (NCBI): domain Eukaryota; kingdom Metazoa; phylum Chordata; order Ceratodontiformes; family Protopteridae; genus Protopterus; species Protopterus annectens. The sequence continues at coordinate 425,605,134 of NC_056746.1, forward strand.
AGAAAACTGGCATTGTTTTCGAAAAATTGGCATATTGTCACAAAAGACAAATGGATCCTGGACATTATAGACAGAGGCTACAGATTCCACTTTCACACCCTTCCAAAAATGAGAGGCATGCCAAACCTGCCACACAATCAAAGGGCAGAGGCACAAAAACAAATTTCAGATCTCATGGACATGAAAGCTATTCAAGAGGTACCTGCACAAGAACAGGGTCAAGGTTTTTATTCCAGACTATTCCTGGTACCAAGGAAGGGCAAAGATTGGAGACCTATTTTGGACCTATCCATCCTAAACACATATTTACTCGTACCAAAGTTCAAGATGCTCACATTACAGCAGCTTCTTCCCATGCTGGGCAAGGAGTCTTGACTGGTGACATTGGACCTCAAGGAGGCATACCTGCATGTCCGAATCAGACAAGATTGCAGAAGATACCTCAGATTTCTTGCAGGTTCATCCCATTATCAATTCTCTGCATTGCCCTTTGGCTTATCTACTGCCCAGAGTGTTCACGAAATGCCTGGCATCAGTAATTGCCTTCTGCAGACTTCAAGGGATACAAATATACCCATATCTGGACGACTGCCTGATCCAAGCGGACAGCAAACACACTCTTCTGAAACACCTGGCGTTTGTAATAATGTTGTTGAAATCTCTGGGATACACAGTCAACAAAAAGAAGTCAAGACTAATACCCTCTCAAACAATAATTTTCCTGGGTGCCAGCTTGGATACAAACATCCAGATGGCCTACCTCACGCCAGAGAAACAAGGGCAATTAACTCAATACTTCAGAAAACTGGCATCCTTCACCAGGCTAACTGCAAGGAAAATCCTGCAGGCTCTGGGACTCATGGCATCTTGCATCCTGCTAATCCCATGTGCAAAGCTGCATATGAGGAAACTTCAATGGTACCTAAAAAAGTTATGGTCTCAGCACAGCCACAGTTTGGAAACAATCATACTACTGATTCCATGTCTTCAAAAGGAATTTCTGTGGTGGGCTCAAGCATGCCAAAGAAACATAGGTCTCCCATTCTGCAAGCCTCAAACAAATTAAGTCATCACAACAGACGCCTCGGACTACGCCTGGGGGGCGCACATGACAGATCGGTGCATTCAGGGCAAATGGTCACAAAAAGAAAAGCACCTACACATAAGGAAATGCTAGCAGTAATAAATGCTATTATGGCTGTCAAAGACCTACTGCATCCAGGGCAGCTATTGATAAGAACAGACAACACCACAGTGATGTGGCACATAAACAGGGAGGGGAACTCATTCATATCCCCTGTGCAGACTAGCCATGTCCCTTTGGAACACTGCTCTGGAATTGCAAATCCAACTTCAAGCACAATTCCTGCTAGGGAAGGAAAACACACTGGCAGACAACCTGAGCAGAAATATGACAGATCCACACGAATGGAAGTTGCATCCTCAAGTTTTTACAATGATAATTCAAGCCTGGGGAAGGCCAGACATAGATCTCTTTGCCACCCACAGAAATTACCAATCGACAAAGTTCTGCTCAAGGACCTTTCATCCACAGGCCTGGAAAGTGGATGCATTCTCTTTCAGTTGGACAACAGTGACGGTTTATGCCTTTCCACCTCTTCCACTGCTGACCAAAGTTCTATTAAAAGCCAGAGCAGACAGACCAAAGATGATTCTCATTGCTCCAGACTGGCCAAGACAACACTGGTACCCACTCCTGAGGAGCCTGACTCATTCCCCACCATGGATCCTGCCTCTAATGCCTCTTCTACTGACTCAGCACAACTTCAAAACTCTTCACAGTCAGCTGAAAACACTCAATCTAGCCGCATGGAGAATTCCTTAAATTCACAGCAGACCCTACTCTCCAAGGAGGTGCAGGATGTCATTTTGGAGGCCAGAAGGCCTTCTACTAGAAAAGCCTACTCCGCAAAATGGAAATGGTTTTGTCTCTGGAATCAGAAAAAGGGTCAGAATCCTGGAATACTGAATTTACCTCAAATACTACAGCACCTAGCCGAGCTGCTAAGCAGTGGACTTTCATTCTCCTCCATCAAAATCCATGCCTCAGCCATTTCTGCAGAGTACAACACTGATCCTCTTTATTCTCTCACCCTCTGTTAAGACCGTTCTTCAGAGGGGCTAAGAATATAACATCCCCAAGGAAGCAACCAGTACCGGCTTGGGACCTCAATTTAATTCTAGAAAAACTAACCCTACCTCCTTTTGAGCCAGCTGCTTCAACAGATCTGCAATATTTGTCATGGAAAATAGCCTTCCTTCTAGCTATCACCTCAGCACGCAGGGTTTCGGAACTACAAGCCCTCATGGCTGTGTGCAGCCTTTCATCATTTTCCATCAGGACAGAGTTTCCTTACGAACCAATCATTCATTTATGCCAAAGGTAGTATCCAGGGTAGCCTTGAATCAGGCTATCCACTTACCTACATTTTACCCTAATCCACAAAACAAAGGGGAGACGCTACTACATTCCTTGGACATTCACAGACAGCTCCATTATTATTTGGACAGAACAAAGCCTTTCAGAAAATCAGAGCAACTCTTTGTGTCCTATGCTACAGGTGCTCAAGGGAAGCCTATTTCCAAACAGACAATCTCAAAATGGATAGCCCACTGCATACGCTTTTGTTACTCTTTTCATGGTAAAACTGTATCTACAGGCATAAGATCTCACTCCACAAGGGCCACAGCCACCTCTGCTGCCTTCCTCAGGGGGGTTCCTACCAAAGATATTTTGGAAGCAGCCACTTGGAGTTCTGTACATACTTTCTCCAAGCACTATCACCTACCATTATACTCCAAAACTAGAGCGGGCTTTGCCACTGCAGTCTTGCAGGGCATCCTGGCTCCACCTAGATGTCCTTCAAGGATGCATCTGCAGTCCTTACAAATGGGTTGTCCTGTCATCAGGCAGCCCTTCGGTCGGCCGGATTCCAAAGTCTGGGTCTGGCCTCGGCTGGTGTCGCACTTCACCCGACGTCATTGCTGCAGTTCTTCGGGTATTAAGGCATCAGCCGACGCCATTTTCCTCAGTCTTTATTGCCGCGTGGCGCCCGAAGCAGAAGCTGTTCGCAAGTGCCGGTCGGTCAGAACCAGAGATTACTACTACCGAATACTTCTACTACTACCGAAGACTTCTAAAAAGCTAACTACCCCGTTGGGGACTCTTTCTTGCCTCAGCCGATGTCAGAAACAGTGAATAACTGTTTAACTTGTGGGAAACAAATACCTCATAAAGATTTCCACTCTTACTGCTTACCTTGTTTAGGCCCAGACCATGACGTAGCAGCTTGTCTAGCCTGTGCTTCTTTTAACCGACGGACGCTTAGATGTCAGTCGGAATTTGCTGAGGAGTTTTTCGGCTCCGATTAGTTCCACTTAGTGCCTACCACCCCTTTATTAGTTTTGGGATTCTACCCATCTGTTATGACTGCAGCTGTATGCACGATGAACATAGTACAGTTTTGTACCTACCATAAATGTAGATGTTCGAGTGCTAATACAGCTGCAGTCCAGGTTTCCCTCCCTCCTTCCCCTCTTGGGACAGGCCTTATGGCTAACACCTCCTCATACAACCTGATTGGGGTATTCTTTTATGGTGCATTTGCTTGCAACTACTGTTTTTTGATTATATTGCATTTGCTTTACTACATAAATTTATGTTTTGCCTTCCTTCTGGGGGCACCTGACATCTGGGGCAAGAAAAACTGAAGAAAATGGCGTCGGCTGGTTCTTTTATACCCCTGTCGCACTGACGTCAGGGAAGAAGTGACGACAACTGACGCTAGACCTAGACTTTGGAATTCGGCCGACCGAGGACCCGCCTGACGGCAGGAGAACCCATCTGTTATGACTGCAGCTGTATTAGCACTCGAACATCTACATTTATGGTAGGTACAAAACTGTACTTTTTTATTGCTGCATGATCTGAAATTGTTATTGGATGTGTATCAACGCTTTAAGTTAAATGCAAATGCTCCTGTGAAATATACTATGTCCTTCCATATCAGTGTTACAGTGTTCTTTGTAGTAGGGACCCCCTGCCAAAGGTAGGCCAATGTCTGGCCAGTATACAAAATCCTTTAGGTTGTAATGGGCATGTCTCACACACGTTGCTTGTGCATGGCCTAGGGCATAAAGTTGTACCATCCTCAACTTCTTTGCTGGCAGCCAAATTGGTCTGAATGCTTGTTCATCTGCTGGTTTCTGCCACTTTCAGATAAGTGCCCTTTTGGGGTTTTTTGATTTTCTTAAGTTTCACCTTGTTTCTGGCTGCTTATTTTCATGTCATCCAGAAAGGAGAAATACCAGTGCAGGAGACAGATTCACCATAAAGATAGTCACAAGCAGTGTTTGTTCCATTTAGGTGCTTCCCCCGACAATGCATCTTGTGAGATTTGTCAAGCTTTCACCCCTAAGACATTACAGAGACTGCTTTCTTCCCTTGTGATTTACTTGGAGAGCCAATGACTTAAACTGTTGGCTAAGGATGTCATGGAAGGACCTTCCCAGCCCGAGGGTCAGCTGTCTGCCAAGATAAAGACCAAGAAAGCTTGGTCTGATTTTTTTGGCTGTACTGCCTCCGCTGGACACCTGTCTTGAGGCTGGTGAAAGCCAGGAGGATCATCTGGTTTCTGTCAGATTCCTCTGCTGTGAATGCTTCTAAGGCTGACATAGCTCAGATGCCACACAATTTCATGGAGGTTTTGCAGACATCTGTTTCGGCTGTACAGGAGGAACCACTGCTGATTATTACTGAAGGGCCTAGGGGTGCTCCTCAAATTTTAGTGAGGCAAGAGCCTGCAAATAACATTGAGTTTTGCCAAGGGTCAGAGCCTCCCAGATTTTTCAAGGTTGATGTCCCACTTAAAAAGAAAACTAAACTGCTCCAAAAGATCCTCTGAGTAAATTGCAAAACTTCTCTCAAGGCGTGTTTAATGCCTGTATGGCTGTTAAGCCTCCATAGAGAGTTTCTGTTCAAGCTGCTTCCTGGTCTTCTACCCCCTCTTGAGACCCAGGAACAGGATTATTCTTAGGAGGATGCTGATTCTGATGAAGGGTCCCTTAGGTATTGCTCCCCTTTCCCATATTCCTTTGCCATTTGACTGTGGTTCTGAGAAAGAAGAGTCTGTCAGTCCTAACTCTCCTTTTGAGGAGATTTCCTTTGGTGATACTATTTCCAGAATGATGGATTATTTTTAAATGGGACTGTGCTCAGGTGTTTTGATTCAGAAGAGGTACTATGAGCTTCTACAAATGGAGGCTCGTAGACCCTCTGCTGTTCCTCCTGTTCTTGCTGGATGCTTTTTCCACTGCTTCTCAGGTTCCTCATTCCCAACCCCCTACTCACAAAAAACCTGACAAGTTTTATAAAGTGCCTGAGGATTGCAAGTTTCTGTATGTGTCCCTCTGCTGACCCCTCTGTGATGTTAGTTGCTTCTGATAAGTCTTCCAGATTGTTTCCTTCCACTAAGTTGCTTCCATCTGATAAGGATAGCAGAACAACGAAGAGGCTGGGTAGAAAGTTGTATACTTGTTACCCTAGCCTTTAGAGCTGTCAGACACATGGCTAGATACGTTCTGGATAGTCTTTCTCAAGCCTGTCAGACTTTTTCAGATTTTCCTGATTCTGAGGGGAAGGCTCCTGTTCTTGCTTTGCTATGGACAATGTCCTAAGTAGCTCATTATTCCATTAAATGCAGCTATGATGCAGCTGATGCTGTATCTAGGGCTGCTGCTTTTGGATCTATTTTGAGGGATGTATACCTGGCTGAGACTTCAGCCTTTGCTTGATGATATCAAGGCTAAACTGATGGATTCTCCCCTGGATAATAAGGATTTGTTTGGTTCTGTCTCTGTGGAGTTGCTTAAGCCCCTGCAAGAAAAGGGCAAGGCCTTACAGGAGTTGGAAGTATATTTTTGTCTCCCCTGTGCCCATGTTTCAGAGGAATTATCCTTATAAGCCTGCTTTTGTCCGTAGACAGTCTCACCCTTCCCCCAAATGTAAAAAGGGTGGTAGGAGGACACTCCCCCTGCTAAGGCTGCCCAAACTCCTGCGCAGAAGTCTCCTTTTCCTGACAAGCCAGGTGTTGTCTGACTGTCCTTGCCCTATTCTCAGATGCATTCCTCTCTCTACAGCTCTCTCTCTGTTCCTTCCTATTTGGCTGAAGATCACCCAAGACTCCTGGGTTCTTTCGATTATTCACCAGGGTTATTACATGGTTTGGAAATCCTTTACCCCTTTACTGAGCATTCTTGAGCTGCCTCAGGAACAAACTGCCCTTTTTTCCAGAGGTGCTTCAGAGCCTGTTGGCTCAAGGAACTATTCAGGAAGTTCCAATCATTCCTCTCAAGTGTACCTCATTACGAGGAACGTATTTCATTTTGGGGTCTTAAAAAGTTCATGTTCCTCGAAGTTCCTCAAAGTTCCACATTGAAAGTGTCCGTCACACATTCATTGTTAAGATTTTTTTTTAAGTGAAATCCATGGTAGATAGAAATTAATCATATTAATTCATTAAAGGACGATCTTTGAGTAAAACTAGCATAGTTTAACCATCCTATGACCTTCCTAGTTGAAGCTGTTAGTAAGCCATTAGTATGTGTTCCACATTTTGCCTATTTGTTCCACATTTGAAGGCGAATGTTCCTCATTTTGGAGATGGAAGGTTGAGAGCTATGGTTCCAATTTCTCAAAGGGGGAAGGGATTTTATTTCAGAATGTTCTTGGTCCCCAGGAAAGAAGGCAGTGGGAGACCCATTCTGGAACTTTCTCAGCTAAACACCTTTTCAAAGGTCCCTTCCTTTCAGATGCTATCCCTTCAAACCTGGTTTCCTCTGCTACTTCCTCAGGATTTTTTGTTTCCCTAATTTCAAGAATGTTTATCTACCCATTACTAGTCATCCCCTTTTCAGGAAGTTTTATATTTCTCTATTGCTTCCTGGCATTTTCAGTTCTCTGCTTTGCCCTTTGGCCTCTCTACTGCACCAAGGGTCTTCATCAGATGCTTCACTCCTGTGATTGCTTTCTGCAGGTTAAGGGGTACTGGTCTTTCCCCTACCTGGACAACCTGCTTATTCAGGCCTCCACTCCAGGGATCTTTCTTCAGCATCTACACTTGGCCATTTCTGTCCTGCAAATCCTGGGGTTTACTATACATTTCTAGAAGTCTTTCCTGATTCCCTTCTCAGGATCATGTTTTTCTGGGATGCAAGATCCGTACTGCTCCAGTGCTACCTTTTACCATGGCCTTAACTCTCATTGCTTTCTTTCAGTCCCTTCTTATGGCATCAGTCACAGCCAGAAAATTTCTAAGGACTCTGGGTTACATGGCTTCCACCATTCCTATGCTCCCTCTAGTGAAATTCTACATGAGAAAGCTCCACTGGTTTCTAAAGTCAGTTTCTAAAGTCAACATTCTCATCATTTATGTTTTCTTGTCCCTCTTCTTCCATGCCTCAAGCTGGAACTTCAGTGGTGTATTCATCAGTTGTCCCTCAACCCAGGGCTTCCTTTTACCTCCACTCCCCTCTCAGGAACTTTTCACAGATACCTCAGATGTGGGATAGGAGGGCTCCTTTGCCCCCCCCCCCAAAAGTGCAGGGCCTTTGGTCGCTTCAACAAAAGAAAGACCACATCAGTGTCGAGAGAGGAGAGCTCTTTTGCTGGTTCTTTAGGCTTTTCATTCTCTCTTCCTTCCATGGCCTCTCATTGTCCTCACAAACAATACCACAGTCATGTAGTATTTCAGCAAGTGAGGGGGGTTAAGGTTTTATCCATGTGAAGCAGAGTTCCGCCGTAACCCAATTAAAGTGCAACTTGGACAGTTGGATGGGAAACTGGAAATTCATCCCTGATTGGGCACCTCTCTCTAATGGACACACATAACCTGTAAATGGTTAATCTCCCAGGCCCATGCTTACACTTAGCATGGGTATCAGAACTTGTCAGAGATTTGGGATGCATGGCTTGACTTAAAAATGCCCTTGCGGTTGTTAGCCTAGTATATACCCAAGAACCTATATGAGCCTGTCTCCTATGTAGGTTAGCTCTTCAGGTTTGGGAGCTGGCTATCCATTGTCAGGTGACCCTTCAGACAGTTTACATTCCCTCAGATCATAACATAGTGGCAGATTCGGTGAGCAGGTCCATAACGCAATACTCCGAGTGGATGCTTCACAGGAACATGTTTCTGGACATTGTCCACCTGTCGGGTACTCCTCAAGTAGATCTATTTGCCTCACCTCTGAATAGACAACTTCCTGTGTTTTGTACCAAAGTCCCATGCCCTGTAGCCTGGAAGGTGAATGCCCTCTCTTTTTCTTGGACGGGGATGTTTCTTTATGTCTTCTCACCTCTTCCTTTCATTCCGAATGTCCTGTTCAGGATAAAACAGGATGCTTCCAATCTCTTGCTGATGAGACACTCTTGGCCCAGACAGCATTGGTTTCTTCCTCCTCTGTATCTTGCCAAGGGCAGTCATCACAAGTTACCTCACAGGGTGGACCTACTTACACAAGACCAGGAATCTCTCATCCATCCCCACCTGTCCACTTTTCAGTTAACATTATGGATGATAGGGGTTTGATCCCTTATAGACACCTTTTTTCTGAGGACATTCTTCAGGTCCTGCAGGAGGCCATGAAACCCATTACTAGCAAATCTTACTTATCCACATGGAAGAGGTTTTCTTTTTGGTGTCTTTCTCGTAACCTGGATCAGCTTACAGTGGATGTTCCGTTGGTTCTCTCTTACTTGTATGAATTGCTCAATGCTGTTTTGGCATAGTCTTCTGTTAAGGCCTGCCTATCTGCTGTCTCTGCTTGTTTGCCTTTGACTCCCCCTTTAGCTTCTACATTTGAAGCCAAACAGTTTCTTAGAGGTGTCCTTCATATTTTTCTTCCCAGGAAGCATGTCCCTCCTTACTGGGACCTTAATTTTGTTTCTGAAAAATTGACTCTGGCTCCTTTTGAGCCTGTTGCTTCAGTCACTTTACACCATTCTTCTTGGAAGACTTTTGCCTTTTTGGCCCTTAATTCTGCCAGATGGGTGTCTGAGCTGCAAGCTCTTGCGATTGTTCCTCATTTTTTTTTAGTTTTCCATAAGGACAGGGTGTCCCTTCGTACTAATCCTTCCTTTATGCCCAAGGTGGTTAATGAGTTGTCTCTTAGTCATTCTATTCATTTGCCCACTTTTTTTGTTCTCCGCAGTCTGCTAGTGAAAAGGTTTTACACACCTTGTATTTGCATAGACCACTCTGATATTATCTGGATAAGACTAAAGCTTTTTGTAATTCTTAACAACTTTTTGTTTCTTTTCAATTTAGGTCTTTAGGTGTGGCTGTTTTCCAAGCAGACCATTTATTGGATATCTAAAGCCATTTCTTTTTGCTATTCTCTTCATGGGAAGAACCTTCCTCCTCCTGTTAAGGCTCATTCTAATAGGGTTTTGACTTCTTCTGGTACTTTTTTCAAGAAGTTGGATACTAATTCTATTACTGAGGCAGCCACCTGGACTTTTGTGCATACCTTTACTAAGCACTACAAGTTGGATGTGATTTCTAGGGCTATTCTCCATGGCTTCTTAGAGGGCTGTGCTAGCCCTTCCTCCTCCCAGTCATCTTCCTGAGCTATTACACTCTTCCAAACAGTACAGCAACAGTGATACGGAAGGACATATAGCACAATTGTGTAAAATCTTACCATAATGGTAGATGTCCTCCTCTTCACTGTTGGAGTATTTGCTCCCTCCTCCCCCTTGTCCTTTTTCCTTCTGGATGTGTTTGCTACCTAATAATATCTTTGGACAGTCATTCCTACTGGGGCTTTTCAGTTCTGAGGATAGTACATCCAGACGCCACCTTTATGCCCTACACTGTGTGCGAGCAGCATACGTGTGACATACGGTGTACCCCATTACAACCTAAAGGTTTTTGTATACTGGCCAGACTTTGGGCTACCCTTGGCAGGAGAACCCTGTTGTAAAGAATACTGCAACAGTGAAGAGAAGGACATGTACTGTTATGGTAAAATTTTACACAACTATACTTTCTATCTAATCTAGGACAGCGTACCTTGAGGAATAATATATAAACCCTGTCAGAGTTCTTACTACTGAATTCACATATTTCATGCCAAATATTTTCATAATTTTCTTCAGAAATCTACCCTCTTTTGTTCTGCCTTTCCTGCTAGGCCTCCTTGATAACATGCACACTACTGCAAGTCAAGTTCCAGACCCACCAGTAAGTAATATTTCCTGCTGAAAGCTGATTTCTCCCAAAGTTTTCTTAAGCTCCATAATCTCAGTTTTTGGTGAATATAAACCCACACCAGTGTAATTCTCCATCCTTGCTAATGGCCCCTTACTATCACAAATTGTTTATCACTGTTGAATCCCCTCTAACAATTAGTAAAATTGCTCCCCTTTTCCTTTGTCCCTGAAATTCTGCTGAATATCCATCATGAAATCCTTTTTTGTCAAATTCACTTGCTCATTTCTTTCCAAGTCCATCTACTGCAGCATTGCTATTTGCACTCTGCACTTTTTAATATAATTCCAGTAGGTTTTCCTTTTCTGGCTATACCTAACAGGCCATTTATATTCCAAGATGTTATGGATAGTATAACCATTATGATAAAAAAATATATATATTGTTCCCACCTATGATACATGACCTTTTTTAGTGTTATTTTCAACTTTTGTGACGCATGCACGCACTGTTTTGTTTCTTCTCATCTCCATTTGATTGCATCTTTACTAATATAGGTCTTGTTTGCTTTCTTGAGGCCAGGTTTGGGGCATACAGTCGATGTGTTCTTTCAGTTAACAAATTCTGCTTTGGAACACCAGTCGAGTTGCTTGTGTGTGCTTTCATAAATTTTAATGCAGTATGCTCTTTCCATTTTCTCGGGTACAGCAGAGAATCTCAGGTTTTCTCTGCGTGCCTGTCTTTAAAATTTCCTTTTTTTTTTTTTGAAACAGCTCATCTTGAGAAGTCTCAAACTTGGCCTTTTTCTCTTCATTTCAGCCATTGAGTTTTGCAGTTTTGTTAGCTCATCTGAACAACAAGCTAGTGTCTATTTTTCAGCTTTATATTTATTTTAATCACATTTAACTACTACTGAATTATTTTGTCCTCTAAATTACTGGAGGGCTTTTTTTTGAACCAGAGCTGAACCTTGAACTGCTTTTACCTGAACAGCTGCAGAATTCTTCCAAGACGGTGTTTTCTTTTCACCATTTCTGGTTGATTTTCCAAATGTATTCTTTCCTGTCAACTATGCAGTGTAACTGAATTTATTCAGAATACTCTTTCAATGGCACTCCAGCTCTCCCAATGTGAAAACAGAAACTGAGAAAAATAAGTTTAAGCTGTTGATCAGTTTGCAGCCATCTTGGAAGTACTTATGATTTTTCCACCACTAATCCCAAATGTATTCAAAACAGACCTGACACTAATTGTTCTTGTTTGGCCAAGAAAAGCATGGCATATCTCCCTCATGATACAGCTGACCACTCAGACACTTTGGACGTCACCCCAGACCTCAAACTTCTGCTTTGAAGACTAGGATTCCAATTCCTCAAAATAGCTTGTTCCATTGAAGTTTTCAACATTGTTTAAAAAAAAAAAAAAAAAAAAATCTGTAAGGCCCACAACAAAGAAATCATGCCTTTGGAAGCGAGAGATTTGTAATTTGAGCAACAGTGGACTCCCAACTTCTCAACTATCACGTCTTTTGGACTGTTTATGAGGCAGACTTGGCATGTAACTTGTTTGTATTTCAGCAGTGCTAGCATTTATTCCAGTCCCCTGATAGTAAGTGACCCATCTGCCAGATGTTTTCTACAAGATCTACTCTTGAGACCATTGATGAAGCAAACATTACATGAGAGACTTCTGTTATACTTTTCAATTGTAAGGAAGTTTAACTTTACTCTGTAGTTTGGTGAATTGCAAGTCTTTGATTTGCCTTAGTTAATCCATGAACAAGAAGGTTGTTTCAGCCTTTCTACATCCTGATCTTCTAGAGGCAAAATTCTGGCTTTGTGGACGATGTCTAAGCATTTCCTGAATGAGGTCCTCTATCTTTGTTCTCTGATAAAGCACATTCCTCCACCTTTTTGATTGAACTTTGAGTGGACTCACCGATCCATTGTTTTTAACTCATTTTTTTCAGTGGACTTGGTGTTTGTGTCTTTGAAGACTGCTCTAATACCTCTCACATGCACCAGAATTTACAGTTCCAGGCTGACGTTTGCCGAGAACTTGTGCGTTGTTGCATATGATGATTTCAGAGCCATCACTGAGCTAATCTGCCAACTTTCCTGTGTTCTTGCCTACTACTGGCAGTGAACAGAGCACTTCATACCTCAGATGAGCCAAGCCAGTTGAGATGTTATTTCCACCAGGTGCATTAATTCAGGAAAGTGTAAGTTTTCTTTTTTATTCCACTTGAGTCAAGTTTCCAAAACATTCTCATTTGGCAAAAGTGCATTTTCTTTTGCGATTGTGTGCCAGTGGACTTTTGGCTGAAGCAATAATGATAAATTGCACAAACGCTGAAAATTATGTAAAAAAATAACAGATTTCTAAATTAAAAGGACTAAAAGTCTGAGTTGTTAATAAGCTGCTTTCTGTATCCATGGTACAGATATTACAGAATTGATGCCTTCCTTTTTAATTTGCTTATTGTGTGATTCTGAGCAAGTCACTTAACTAGACTGTGCCCCATGGGTCACCCCATGTAAAGGGGTAATTTGTCCACTGGACTTAACTAGACAACAAATAAGTTAAGAAAGTGTAGCTGTATAGGTGTGTTAGCTGTAATAAATCATGGTAACAAGTATACATCTTGCATCATAAAGGGAGTAGTTGGTAAACCACACATTTTTGTATCCCACTGGTTACATTCTAACCCTGAGGGTTTGGACTCTTGGAGAAAGGGCATAGATTTATTTCTGCATGAATCCAAATGTAATCCCCTGAGGTCAGATGACCTTAAGCTGAGAATAAATATGGGTGCAGTGGGTGTGTATAGTTTAAAATGCACCTCTCCACTGAAACAATTGCGCTTAAAATTTAAGAGTAAATTTATGCAAAACATTTAGAAATGTATTGCTATCTTCTTTTATCTTGTGGGTTACTTTTATGAGGAAGGTATTCTTAAGTAATAATAATAATGTACCTTAGACTCTAGTGAAGATGCAGACTACAGCAGCCACCACATGTAAATATTGTGATAATGATAACTGAGAGCATTAAAACCACCAAAGTTGCACAACATTAATTCATTAGCCAGCTCCACTGGCATAGAGCAATAAAGATCAGACTAAGGCTCAGACAACCCAAATTTGATTAGTAGATTTGGTACTGGGAGTTGAAGTGAGGGGGGAGTAATGAGGCTTTACCTGTAATCCCAGTAGAAAATGGGGCATGAAATGGCAGCTGGTATATGCCTGTGGGAGGACTTGGAAGATGCCACTGGGTTGTAGGATCAGGAACGTTCTCAGACCATGTATGATAGCAGTAGGTTGTACAGTACATCAACTCAGTGGGTGCTGCCATTGTTAAGCTATCACCTGTTTGAGCAGCAGTGACTGTCAAGCTCTTTCCTCCTTGTGAAAACTCACTACTTGTCAACTCTGTTCCTTTCCTTGGAAAGGATCGTTTGTGTACGCCTTCCCCTCTTACAACGTGTCTTGCACAAGATAAGGCAGGGCTCTTCCAGAATCTTGCTGGTGGCTCCCTTTTGGCCCAGACAGCATTGGTTCCCCCTTCTTCCTCAGTTGGCTAGGGACAGTCACCAAAAGTCACCTGTCCAGGTGGATCTTTTCACACAAAACAAGGGTCTCTCATCCATCCTCACTTGTCCAATCTTCAACTGGCACTGTGGTGATAGGGTTTTGATCCCTTTCAGCCACCTCTTTTCTGAGGACATACTTCGGACTTTGCAGGAGGCCAGGAAACTCACTACCAGGAAATCATATTTGTCCAGATGGAAAAGATTTTCTGTCAGAAGTCTCTCTAGCCATCAGAATTCCATATCTCTGGAGGTTTCTCTGGGTCTCTCTCTTGTGTAATCTTCTCCATGATGGGTTAGCATATTCTTCAGTTTAAAGCTCACCTAGTGACAATTTCTACCTGTCTGCCCTTACATCCTCCTTTGGCCTCTAGATTTGAGGTCAAGCAGTTTCTTAAATACGTCTTTCATGTCAAGCTTCAGACAGCCCATTCCACCTTCTTGGACCTCTGTTCTGTTCTTCAAAAATTGACTCAGGCTCCTTTTAAACCGGCTTCATTTTGCTTCCTTACAGCATTGTACTTGGTAGACTGTTTTCCTTTTGGCTCTGACTTGAGCTGAGTCTCTCTGAACTTCAGGCTCTCATGGCCATTCCTCCTTTCCTTATTTTCCACAAAGATAGGGTGTCTCTTCATATTAATCCTTATTTTATGCTCAAGGTGATTGAGATTTCCCTTAATCAGTCTATTTATCTTACCTCTGTTTTTTTTTTTTTCCCATTCACAGTGCCATTGAGAAGGTTGCTCACACCTTGGATTTGCATAGACAACTCGGATATGTGGACAAAACTGAAGTTATTTGCAAGTCTGAGCAGCTTTTTGTTTTCTTTCATCCTTGGTCTTTGGGTTTGGCCGTTGATAAGCAAGCCGTCTCTTTCTGGATTTCTAAGGCCATTTCTTTATTTTTTTACCATGGAAAATGTCTTTCCTTATCATTAAATACTCTTTCTGCTAGGGTTGTTGCCTCGTCTGGTGCTTTTTTCAAGGAGGTGGATACCAATTCTGTCCTTGAGGCTGCTACTTGGTCTTATGTTCATACTTTCACTAAGCATTACAAATTGAATGTTATTGCCAGGGCTGTCCTACATGGGTTTCTGGAGGGTTCTTCCTTGCCATCCTCCTACCAGGCTTCCTCTCGAGCTTTTGTACTCTCCTTTCAGTTAATAAATATTGCAGCAGTGATGCGGAAGAACATAGTACAATTGTGTGAAATCTTACCATAACAGTAGATGCCCTCTTTACTGTTGTAGTATTCGCTCCCTTCCTCCTGCCCTCTTTGCTCTAGCCTTGTTTCTTCTTGCCCTCCAGGCTGATGGACTCCTCTCCTTTTTCTCCTTCTGGATGTACATGTTTTTTCTTTGTCCCTACGGACATTCTGTGCCTCCTGCTACTTTCCAGTTCTGCGTTTGTGCATCTTTATTTGATCTTTATGCCCTAGACCTTGCACAGGGAGCACACGTGATGTACAATGCTTATAAGTACTAAATGCTTTGTTATACTGGCTGGTTATGAATACTGAAATATTGAAGAGAAGGGCATCTATTGTTATGGTACAATTTTACACAGATGTACTTTTGACAGCATAACTTGACAATTAAGTGTATGCTTTGAGATGAAATTTCAGATCATGTAGTCAACTGTTATTTCACTGACTGGTGTGATTTCTGGACACTAAATGCCAAGTGTACTTCAACATAGATAGTCTAATGTTTTTTCCTTACATTTTGTCCCCTTTTGTCCTTGTGATCAAGCTGAAATCACTTGATCTTTCTGTTCACCACCCCAACGCTTTCTCCCCTCCACCCACCCACACAGTCTTCCTAGAACACTGGGCGATTGAAGGTAGAGAGAGGGTAATTGTGGCTGGCATCAAAGATTTCTTTGCACGTTCCTAGTACCTCGTTTTGATCAGAAAGAATGGTATGAAAATGTTGATATATACTTCTGCCCAACCGAGGTACCCAGTTTCAGTGCTTCTGTTGTTCATGACAGACTTGTATCCCTTGAATCCCATTTTCTTGTCAGTGATTCCAGATCCTAGGCCACAATTTGAAACCAGATAATTTAGGGATTAGTCTGTGTCAACAATCTCTTCTCAGTGGTGCCTTCTCATAGGCAGTCTAATTTGTAGCATTGCTGTGCTGCTGTACTGTGTCTTGCAGTGTTTGCACTTGTATACAGCTTGTAAATTTTAAATGAAAGCTGTAAAAATATGGAGTTTTGACACAGAAGATTAATTTATTGTTTGTTTCCTTTTACTGTTTCGTAAACCCACTGAATTCACTGTATTTGCTTTTTGGGGTGTTGGATCCAAATTGTCATTGTTCTGGCACAGAGCCAGACATGCCCCCTTACTCATGCAGGGCTTATTTCACTGTAAGATGAAGGGGAAGAATGTGCCTTCAACAAGGGAGTCTGAGATCAGAAAAAGTAACCAGTCATTTGAAGCAACAGATGTGTCTCCTCTCACTTCACTGTGGGGCATAACAAAGATGAACTGATATTGTGAGTACCTGTGTATGTTGTTTGGTATATGTACTTAACAAATGTATTCATTATTTTCATTTTTTTTCATGTTCGCATAATTCATCTGAAGTGAGTTAAAGACTTATGCTCTGTCACTACTCAAGAAAAGCTGTTATAAATGGAGCTGCAGACTGAATGCTAGTAATGAAACTAGAAATTATTAATGTCGTAATGTATATTTTATATAGAAATGAATACCTCATATTTCAAAAAATCATCAAGCTGGAGTATGAATTCCCAGAGAAATTTTTCCCAAAGGCAAAGGATCTGGTAGAAAAACTTCTGGTGAGTCAATTTTCATAAGTCTTTATTTTGCTTTTGTATTTAGGTGTTGTTCTGACCCAGAAAACTGTAGTGCTTTATTTCCCTGATAAGCTCATTCAAAGGAGGTCCAGTTTGTAATTGTTGTTTGGTAGTCTACAACTCTCCTTGCTGTTTGGGTTATCTACTTTGAAGAAGTTACTAGCTTACTGTCCATACCAAGACTGAACTTGTGTGTCCAAGCTGCACTGCAGCACTATTGTAAAATGACCTGCTTTCTGACCTATGGTTAGTATTTCTTCTCTTCAAATCCATTGGAGATATCTGATGTTCTTCGTGTTTCACTGTTGCAGTCATCACATTTGGATTATCTGCTTGCAGTAAGAAGAAGAGCGGAAATTGTAGCTAGGCATTTTAGCAAGTCTTTTTCTCACCACGAAATGGCGTTGGTTGGTCAGCCGACTACTGATTTACTTACGAAAAAGAAAGACAAGGAGAAGGATAGGCCTCAAAAAGTTAGGTCCTCTGATGAGTCCGGTCAAAAGTCTGGTATTTCACAACTCACTACTACAGCTGAACTCAGTGTGGCGCCTTTGCGTCCACTGACACCAGCCGAAGAACCATCGCCGGCCTCTACCGAGACCAGTTCAGAGTCCGGTACACTGCCGGATCCACCACCCCCTACTGGAATGTCGACTCTTTTCTCACATGGTCTGGTCCGGAGCCTCTTTGCAGGCACTGGCTTCCACTGAGACACCTCTGACGACTAAAGCCAGGCTTAGACCGATGGCAACACCGCCGGTTAAATTAACCTTGCACAAGACTACCAATCTGCCCAGGCCCAAGCCTAAGACTACCCCCAAGAAGGTTCCTCCCCAAGGACCCAGTCACCGAACTACAACCAGCCAGCCTCCCCCTCAGTCAGAGCAACTGCTCAGAGTGGCAGTGGACTTGATGACTCTTATCAGGGGAAACCAGCCAGCCCCACCCTCCCACTCCAGCCAAAATAAAAAGGGACAACCTTCCCCAAGGTCCTCTTCGACCAGGAATCAGTAGAATCTGTTCTTGAGGAGTCAGACATGGAAGACCCACCCTTTGCAGCATTTGAGGACTCTGATGCTGATGATCCCATTCCGTCTGCCTCCTCTCACCACCTGAGGACCTTTCTTTTGGGGTAACCTTAAACTCCCTCAGAGAACACTTTCAGTTGCAGGCTCAAGATTAACCTCAGTCTAAGCTGAGACTGAGAGTTCCTTGACCTGCCTCAGCATAAGCCTCTGGCCATTCCTCCTATCCTGGATGTAGTAGAGGATGTCTTTCTAGAATCTGCCCTTTCAACAGACTCTCTCCCCCCAGCACTCAGGAAGCTAGACAGATATTATAGGGTGTAAGACGCCCCAACTATCTTTTTAAAAACCTTACTGCAGAACCTGAAGTCATTACTCAAGGCCCTAAGGGAGCTATGGCTAGATGTCCTTCAAGGATGCATCTGCAGTCCTAACATATGGGTTGTCCTGCCTCAGGCAGCCCTTCGGTCGGCCGGATTCCAAAGTCTGGGTCTGGCCTCGGCTGATGTCGCACTTCACCCGACGTCATAGCTGCTGTGAATTGGGTATAAAGGCATCAGCCAACGCCATTTTCCTCAGTCTTTCTTGCCGCGCGGTGCCCGAAGCAGAAGCTGTTCGCAAGTGCCGGTCGGTCAGATCCAGAGATTTCTACTACCGAAGACTTCTAAAAAGCTAAGTACCCCGTTGGGGACTCTTTCTTGCCTCAGCCGATGTCAGAAAAAGTAAATAATTGTTTAACTTGTGGGAAACAAATACCTCATAAGGATTTCCACTCTTAGTGCCTTCCTTGCTTAGGCCCAGACCACGACGTATCAGCTTGTTTAGCCTGTGCCTCCTTCAACCGACAGACACTTAGACGTCGGTCGGAGTTTGCAGAAGAGTTTTTTGGTCCCGCTTTTGCATATAAAATGCCGTCAGAGACTCCGACTACTCATTTAGCTAAAAAACGCAAGGAAAAGGACCGACACTCGCGGCCCGCGGTTTCGGCTGAAACCACTGTTAGGCCTACCGCGAGTGTCTCAGTTTCGGCTGAAACCCAGTCCTCGGTTCTTCCTTCGGCCGAAAGCATGCCTCCGACGACCGAGGCCTCAGAGGCCCCGGCTGAGTCAGCTACAGAAATTCCTACCGAAGAAGCAGGCTCACAAGAATTGTCCGACACCATTCCGTTGGACATTTCTACTCCTGCACGTGGGGCAGCTAGACCCCCTGCTTCTATGTCTATTAAGGCCTTCTCCAGGGCTAAAGCAGCTAAACTTTCCAAGGCCTTACCTACAAAAGCTCCCCCTCACAGACCTTCCTCAAGTTCTCAGATTCTCAGCCTCGCTGAGGACCTTATTTCTTTGATCAGGGGATCCCAACCTCACCCAGACAGGGCCTCACAACCCCCTCCTGAAAAAAGGCCTAGGACTGAACCCCCTGAACCTCTTTCCTCTGACTATTCCTCGGATGGATCAGATTTATCAGACCATCAGGAAGGGCCATACTCACCTTATGAGGATTCGGCTGCAGAAGACTCCATTCCTTCTGCCTCCCCCCCCAGAAGAATTTTCATTTGGGGAAACTCTTCATTCAATGAGGGAACATTTCCAATGGCAGGGTCAGGATTTTTCCGATTCTAGGAAAAGGCTAAGGACTTTTTTTACACTTACCACAGCATAGGCCTCTAGCCATACCACCTGTACTATCAGTTGTTGATGATGCATACAATGATGCCTGTTCAGCCCCTGATTCTCTTCCCCCGGCCCCTGCCAAACCTGACAGATATTACAGGGTCCCGGATTCTCATTTCCACTTGTACAAGGCCCATGCTGCAGACCCAGAAATCATTTCTCAGGGCCCCAAGGGTGTTGCAGCTGCCTCTGCCAAAAACCCCCTACCCTCTGAAAGAGAATCACGAGCATTAGAGAAATGGGGTAAAAAAGTTTATACATCTGCTACTCTTTCTGCCAGGGCTTTAAACTGTCAATTTCACATGATACAGTGCCAGGAATTTTTGTTAGATCAGCTGAATAAAAAGCTTTCCTCTCCTGAACCTTTAGACCGTAAGTCCCTTCAGGAGTTGGTACATAATTCTCAGCAGGTCAGTAATCATTTTTTAAAATGTGGCTATGATGCACTGGAGGCTTCATTTAGATCAGCTATGACTGGAGCAGTGATTCGAAGGCATGCCTGGCTAAAAGAGCAATCCTTGCCAGACCATGTTAAGTCTAAACTCCTAGATGCCCCTATGGAGAAACAAAGTTTATTTGGCTCCCCTGCACAGGAGGTACTAAAGAAAGTGGAAGAAAAAGCAAAATCTGTGCAAACAGTCAAGGATTTTCTGCAGGTCCAACCTCCGAGGTTCAGCAGAAATTGGCCTTCAAAGAATTGGTCCATGTCCTTCAAGGATGCATCTGCAGTCCTTACAAATGGGTTGTCCTGTCGTCAGGCAGCCCTTCGGTCGGCCGGATTCCAAAGTCTTGGTCTGGCCTCGGCTGGTGTCGCACTTCACCCGACGTTATAGCTGCAGTTCTTCGGGTATAAAGGCATCAGCCGACGCCATTTTCCTCAGTCTTTCGAAGCAGAAGCTGTTCGCAAGTGCCGGTCGGTCAGAACCAGAGATTACTACTACCGAAGACTTCTAAAAAGCTAAGTACCCCATTGGGGACTCTCTCTTGCCTCAGCCGATGTCAGAAAAAGTGAATAACTGTTTAACTTGTGGGAAACAAATACCTCATAAAGATTTCCACTCTTACTGCTTACCTTGCTTAGGCCCAGACCACGACGTAGCAGCTTGTCTAGCCTGTGCTTCTTTCAACCGACGGACGCTTAGACGTCGGTCGGAATTTGCTGAAGAGTTTTTCGGCTCCGCTTTTGCTTACATTATGCCGTCGGATACTCCGACTACCCAAATTTCTAAAAAGCGCAAGGAAAAGGACCGACACTCGCGGTCCGCGGTTTCGGCCGAAACCACGGTTAAGCCAACCGCTGGTGTCTCT
This sequence comes from Protopterus annectens, assembly GCF_019279795.1. Lineage (NCBI taxonomy): Eukaryota > Metazoa > Chordata > Ceratodontiformes > Protopteridae > Protopterus > Protopterus annectens. The sequence goes on from NC_056746.1 coordinate 425,625,789, forward strand.
GTTTCGGCTGAAACAGAGTCCACGGTTCTTCCTTCGGCCAAAAACTTACCTCTTACCGAGGCCTCATCTAGCTTGGCTGAATCTGCTACTGAAATCCCACCTGCTCTTGCAAGTTCACAGGATTTATCTGACACTATCCCTTTGGATATATCCACCCCTGCACGTGGAGCTGCTAGGCCTCCTGCATCCATGTCGATTAAGGCCTTTGCCAGGGCTAAAGCAGCAAAAACTACCCAAACTTTGCCTGCTTAGAACCCCCCTCACAGGCCTAGCTCTAGTTCACAAATGCTTAGTCTAGCAGAGGATCTCATTTCTTTGATCCGGGGATCCCAACCACATCCAGACAGGGCCTCTCACCCACCTCCAGAGAAGAGGACTAGAGTAGAGCCCCCTGAGCCAGTTTCTTCAGATGACTCCTCTGATGATTCAGATAATTCAAACCCTCCAGAGGGCCCCTTTTCTCCTTATGAGGACTCTGATGCAGAAGATTCCATTCCTTCTGCCTCTCCGCCTGAGGAATTTTCTTTTGGGGAAACCTTGCATGCTATGAGGGAAAAATTTCAATGGCAGGGCCAGGATTTTTCAGACTCTAGGAAAAGGCTTAGAACCTTTTTGCATTTGCCACAGCATAGGCCTTTAGCCATTCCTCCAGTACTTACTGTTGTGGATGATGCATTTAATGATGCTTGTACTGCTCCTGATTCTCTACCTCCGGCCCCGGCTAAGCCCGATAGGTACTACAGGGTTCCGGACACACATTATCATTTGTATAAGGCCCCTTTTGCAGATCCCAAAACTATCTCCCAGGGACCCAAGGCTGTAGCAGCTACCTCTGCCAAAAAACCCCTCCCCTCTGAAAGGGAATCTAGGGCCTTAGAGAGATGGGGTAAAAAACTTTACACTTCTGCTACTCTTTCAGCTAGGGCCTTGAACTGCCAATTCCACATGATTCAGTATCAGGAATTTATGTTAGACCAGTTAACTAAAAAACTAACCTCTGATGAACCATTAGATAAAAAATCTGTACAGGAAATGGTACATAACATTCAGCAGGTCAGTAATCATTCCTTAAAATGCGGCTATGATGCACTGGAGGCTTCCTTTAGATCAGCCATGACTGGCACAGTGATCAGAAGACATGCATGGTTAAAAGAGCAGTCCTTACCAGACCATGTTAAATCAAAGCTCCTAGATACTCCCATGGATAAGCTCAATTTGTTTGGCTCCCCTGCACAGCAGGTGCTGAAGAAGGTGGAAGACAAAGCAAAATCTGTCCAGACAGTCAAGGATTTCTTGCAGGTCCAGCCTCCAAGGTTTAGCAGGAACTGGCCTTCCAAGAATTGGTCCTTTCCAGACACCTCCAGAGCTCCGAGAGGCAGGAATAGGCGCTCAAGAGGCAGGGGTCAATCCAGAGGTGCCTACAGGGGACGTCAGTGGCAAAATAACAACCAGCGAGGTGCGGCCACAGATCCAGCCACCACCACTTCCACAGGACAATCACAGTGACTTGGCTCTGGCACCGCCTACCAGGGAACAACTAGAAGCACCCTTAGGCGGGAAGCTAGCCTTATTTTCAGTAAACTGGCATTACATCACAGGAGACAAATGGATTTTACAGACAATAGACCAAGGTTACAGGTTTCACTTCCATACTCTACCAAGGAAGAGAGGAATGCCAAACCTACCTCGAAATCAGAAGACAGAAGCTCTAGAACAAATAACTCCCTTACTAAGGATGAGAGCTGTAGAAAGGGTACCATCTATGGAACAAGGGCAAGGATTTTACTCCAGACTCTTCCTGGTACCAAGAAAAGAAAACCAATGGAGACCTATTCTCGACCTGTCCGCTTTAAACACATACCTCATTGTTCCAAAATTCAAAATGCTGACCCTACAGCAGCTTCTTCCCATGCTGGGCAAGGAGTCTTGGCTGGTAACTCTAGATCTCAAGGAGGCATACCTGCACGTCCCCATACGACCAAATTGCAGAAGATACCTCAGATTTCTTGCAGGATCAGAGCATTATCAATTCTCAGCATTGCCCTTTGGCTTATCTACTGCGCCCAGAGTATTCACGAAATGCCTGGCATCAGTAATTGCTCATTGCAGGCTTCAAGGAATTCAAATTTACCCTTACCTGGACGACTGCCTGTTACAAGCGGACAACAAAAACAAATTAACAAAAGATTTGGAAAGGGTCATTCATCTACTACAGGCCCTGGGATACACAGTCAATATAAAAAAGTCAAGGCTGATACCATCCCAAAGGATAACCTTCTTGGGTGCAGATCTGGACACATCAAAACAAATGGCATTCCTGACAGTAGAAAAACAGGAGCATCTCCCTCTCTACTTCATGACATTAACAAAGCAGAACCAGCTAACAGCAAGAAAAGTCCTGCAAGCCGTCGGTTACATGGCATCCTGCATAATATTGGTTCCAAATGCCAGACTACATATGAGAAAGTTACAGTGGTACCTAAGGAATTTATGGTCTCAGCACAAGCACAGCCTAGAAACCCAAATTCCAATAATTCCATGCCTGAAGCAAGAATTCCAATGGTGGGCTCAGGCCTGTCAATTAAACAAGGGACTGCCCTTCCACAACACTCAGCCAAGCCAGGCCATCACAACAGACGCCTCAGACCTCGGCTGGGGGGCACACATGCTGGACAAGTGCATACAAGGCTTATGGACTCAAGACCAGCTGCACCTACACATAAATCAGAAGGAAATGCTGGCAGTAAAACTGGCAATTCAGGCATTCAGACCATTTCTTCAACAGGGTCAACTGCTGATAAGGACGGATAACACCACAGTTATGTGGTACATCAACAAACAGGGAGGCACACATTCATACCCTCTATGCCGGATGGCAATGGACCTCTGGAATGTGGCCCTGAGCTTCAACATTCAGTTACAAGCAATTTTTGTGCCAGGAAAAGAAAATATACTAGCAGACATCCTAAGCAGAACTACCACGGATGCTCACGAATGGACGCTGCATCCGGACATCTTCAAAACCATTACAGGGAAATGGGGACTACCAGAAATAGACTTATTTGCATCCCCACACAACCACCAACTGAAAAAATTCTGCACAAGGACGTACCACCCACTTGCTTGGAAAGTGGACTCCCTATCCTTCAGTTGGAAAAGCCTGACAGCATATGCATTCCCACCTCTTCCTTTGATGCACAAGGTGCTATTGAAGATCAAAGAAGACCGTCCAAAGATCATCCTGATAGCTCCAGACTGGCCAAGGCAACATTGGTACCCATTACTGAGGAGCATGTCTCGAGAACAAATATGGCCTCTGCCCCTTGTTCCCCTGCTGTTAACACAGAACAACTTCAAAACCCTACATCCAAACCTGAAAACACTGCAGCTGGCTGCCTGGAGCATTGCATAAGACCAAATAACCCAGATTTATCTCAAAGGGTTAAAGACATTATCTTGGAGGCTCGCAGACCCTCAACAAGAAAAAATTATTCAGCAAAATGGAAAAGATATCTCATTTGGAGTACTGCAAAAGGAGAAAATGTGGCACTGGTAAACATAGCTAACGTCCTGGAATACTTGGCAGAGCTCTTCCACAACGGCCTGTCCTATTCTTCCATTAAGATTCATGCATCAGCTATTTCAGCAGAATACAACTTGGATCCTCCAGTCTTCTCACATCCTCTACTCAGGCAGTTTCTGAGAGGAATTAAAAACGTAAAACCACCTAGGAAGCCACCATTGCCAGCATGGGACTTGAACTTTGTGCTAGAAAAGTTGACACTCCCTCCTTTCGAACCAGCAGCAACAGCAGAATTACAGTACTTATCATGGAAAACTGCTTTCCTGCTTGCAATCACTTCAGCAAGAAGGGTATCCGAGCTACAGGCATTAATGGCAGTACAGCCCTTCCTGATCTTCCATCAAGATAGAGTGTCCATGAGAACTAATCCTACTTTTATGCCAAAGGTGGTCTCCAGGGTATCTTTAAATCAAGCTATCCACCTACCTACATTCTTCCCCAACCCACAGAACAGGGGAAAAAGACTGTTGCATACCTTGGATGTACATAGACAATTACGTTACTACCTGGACAGGACCAAGGGCAATAGAAAAACTGACCAGCTACTGGTAGCATATGCAACAGGAATGGAAGGAAAAGCAAATTCGAAACAATCTCTAAGTGGATAGGAAATTGCATTAGATTTCGTTATTCCTACCATGGGAAGAAAACTCCAGAAAACATCAGGCCTCACTCTACAAGGGCTACAGCCACACAGCTTTTTTACGAGGCGTGGCTACCAAAGACATTTTAGAGGCTGCTACTTGGAGCTCCGTGCATACATTTGCCAAGCATTATAATTTACCTTTATACTCCAGATCCCGAGCAGGTTTTGCCACTGCTGTTTTGCAAGGGATCTTAACTACACCATAATCTTATTTCTCCTCCTCCCCCAGTTTGGCTATGGTATTCTACCCATTTGTAAGGACTGCAGATGCATCCTTGAAGGACATAGTACAGTTTTGTACCTACCATAAATGTAGATGTCCGATAGGCATGCATCTGCAGTCAGGATTACCCACCCTCCTTCCCCTCTGTGGTACTCCTAGGGTATTTGCCCATCTTGTAGCTAGCTGGGGGAATCTATTATGGTGTATTTGTTTGTATATATGTACATACATGCTTATTTTTTGTTTGCTCTCTACTATTTGGAACCATTTGCATTTATCCAAATTTAGCCTTCCTAGAGGGCACCTGGCATCTGGGGCAAGAAACACTGAGGAAAATGGCGTCGGCTGATGCCTTTATACCTGAAGAACTGCAGCTATGACGTCGGGTGAAGTACGACACCAGCCGAGACCAGACCCAGACTTTGGAATCCGGCCGACCGAAGGGCTGCCTGACGACAGGACAACCCATTTGTAAAGACTGCAGATGCATGCCTATCGGACATCTACATTTATGGTAGGTACAAAACTGTACTTTTCCAGACACCACCAGAACACAGAGAGGCAGAAATAGACGCCCAAGAGGCAGAGGTCAATCAAGGGGTGCCTACAGGGGCCGTCAGTGGCAACCTGACAACCAGAGGAGTGCCTCCACAGCTGCGACTGCAACCACTTCTACAGGACAGACACAGTGACTTGGCTCTGATTCCGCCTACCAGGAAACAATTGGAAGCACCCTTGGGCGGAAAGTTAGCTTTATTTTCAAAAAACTGGCATTGTATTACAAGAGACAAATGGATTTTGCAAACAATACACAAAGGCTACAGGTTTCACTTCCACACTTTACCAAAAAAAGAGAGGAATGCCAAACCTTCCACCAAGCCAGAAGTCAGAGGCTCTAAAACAAGTCAACAACTTACTAAGGATGAGAGCAATAGAAAAGGTACCATCTATGGAACAAGGCCAAGGATTTTACTCCAGACTATTCCTTGTACCAAGAAAAGAAACTCAATGGAGGCCTATTCTCGACTTGTCCGCACTGAACACATATCTCATTGTACCAAAATTCAAGATGCTGACCCTACAGCAACTTCTTCCCATGTTGGGCAAGGAGTCTTGGCTGGTGACTCTAGATCTCAAGGAGGCATACCTGCACGTCCCTATACGACCAGATTGCAGAAGACACCTCAGATTTCTTGCAGGATCAGAGCATTGTAAATTCTCAGCATTGCCCTTTGGCTTATCTACTGCACCCAGAGTATTCACGAAATGTCTGGCATCAGTAATTGCACATTGCAGGCTTCAGGGAATTCAAATCTACCCATACCTGGACGACTGCCTAATACAAGCGGACAACAAACCAAAAATAATAAAGGATTTGGCTTATGTCATACAACTACTGCAAGCTTTGGGATACACAGTCAACATACAGAAGTCAAGACTAGTGCCATCCCAAAGGATAACATTTTTGGGTGCAGAACTGGACACAATAACTCAGATGGCTTTTCTCACAGAAGAAAAACAAAAACAACTTCCAGTCTACTTCACGGCACTGACAAGACAAACTTAGCTTACTGCAAGGAAAGTCCTGCAGGCCCTGGGTTACATGGCATCCTGCATAATCTTGATACCACATGCCAGACTGCATATGAGGAAATTACAATGGGACCTAAGAAATGTATGGTCTCAACACAGACACAGTCTAGAAACCATGATACCAATCATTCCATGCCTGAAAAAGGAATTCCTGTGGTGGGCTCAGGCCTGCCAGACCAACAGAGGGTTGCCTTTCCACAAACCACAACCAAAGCAGACCATCACCACGGACGCCTCAGACCTAGGCTGGGGCGCACACATGGAAGACAAGTGTATCCAAGGCCTATGGTCCCAAGACCAGCTGAATCTACACATAAATCTAAAGGAGATGCTGGCAGTGAAGCATGCAATAGAGGCATTCAAATCATTCCTTCAGCAAGGAACCCCTGCTGATAAGGACGGACAATACCACAGTCATGTGGTACATCAACAAACAGGGAGGCACGCATTCCTACCCTTTATGCCGGATGGCAGTGGAGCTGTGGAACCTAGGTCTGAATCTCAACATTCAACTGCAGGCCAGATTCGTACCAGGAAAAGAGAATTCACTAGCAGACAAATTAAGCAGAACTACCACGGATGCTCACGAATGGATGCTGCATCCAGATATCTTCAAAACTATAACAAAGAAATGGGGAATGCCAGAAATAGACCTGTTCGCCTCCCCACTCAACCACCAACTGAAGAAATTCTGCTCAAGAGAATACCACCCACAAGCTTGGAGGGTGGACTCCCTTTCATTCAGCTGGAAGGCCCTGACAGTTTATGCCTTCCCACCTCTTCCATTGATGTACAAAGTTCTACTGAAGATCAGGGAGGAACAGCCAAAGGTAATTCTGATGGCTCCAGACTGGCCAAGGCAACATTCGTATCCGCTACTGAGAAGCATGTCTCGGACGAACCCATGGCCTCTACCTCTGGCCTTTACTTCTAACACAGGACAACTACAAGACCCTGCATCCAAACTTGAAAACGCTGCAGCTAACTGCCTGGAAAATTGCATAAAACAAAACCAACCTGCTTTATCTCAGAGGGTCAAGGACATTATCCTGGAGGCTCGCAGACCCTCCACAAGGAAAACATACTCAGCCAAATGGAAGAGATTCCTCATTTGGAGTGCATCAAAGGGAACAGATGTCACGCTTGCAAACCTAGCACACATCCTAGAATACTTAGCAGAACTGTTCCACAATGGCCTGTCCTATTCTTCCATTAAGATTCATGCTTCAGCAATTTCAGCAGAGTACAACATGGATCCTCCTATCTTCTCTCAACCTCTCCTCAGACAATTTCTAAGAGGGATCAAAAATGTAAAACCTCCAAGGAAACCACCTCTGCCTGCATGGGATCTCAATTTTGTGCTGGAAAAATTAACACTTCCCCCTTTTGAACCAGCTGCATCAGCACTTACAGTTCTTATCTTGCAAAACTGCCTTCCTTCTAGCAATCACTTCAGCAAGAAGGGTATCCGAGTTACAGGCATTAATGGCAGTGCAGCCTTTCCTTATCTTTCACCAGGATAGAGTGTCTCTGAGAACCAATCCTACTTTCATGTCAAAGGTGGTATCCAGGGTATCCTTGAACCAAGCTATTCATTTACCTACGTTCTTCCCTAACCCACAGAACAGGGGGGAAAAGCTACTACACACCTTAGATGTACATAGACAACTGCGCTACTACCTGGACAGAACTAAGACCAGCAGAAAAACTGACCAGCTTCTGGTAGCATATGCAACAGGAGTGCAAGGAAAAGCAATTTCCAAACAGACAATTTCAAAATGGATAGGAAATTGCATTCGATTCTGTTACTCTTTTCATGGAAAGACAACAACTGAAAATATCAGGCCTCACTCCACAAGGGCTACAGCCACCACTACAGCTTTTCTACGAGGAGTGGCTACCAAAGACATTTTAGAAGCTGCTACTTGGAGCTCCGTGCATACATTTGCCAAGCATTACAATCTTCCTTTATACTCCAGATCCCGAGCAGGCTTTGCAACTGCAGTTTTACAAGGGATCTTAACTACACCATCTTTATCTTAGTGCCTCCTCCCCCAGTTTGGCTATGGTATTCTACCCATATGTTATGACTGCAGATGCATCCTTGAAGGACATAGTACAGTTTTGTACCTACCATAAATGTAGATGTCCGATAGGTATGCATCTGCAGTCAGGATTACCCACCCTCCTTCCCCTCTGTGGTATTCCTAGGGTGCTTACCCCACTTTCAGCTAGCTGGGGGAATCTATTATGGTGTATTTGTTTGTATGTATATATGTATATATATATATTTTGTTTGCTACTGTTTGGAATTTTCAGCATTTATCCAAATTTAGCCTTCCTAGAGGGCACCTGGCATCTGGGGCAAGAAACACTGTGGAAAATGGCGTCGGCTGATGCCTTTATACCCCAGGAGCTATGACGTCGGGTGAAGTGCGACATCAGCCGAGGCCAGACCCAGACTTTGGAATCCGGCCGACCGAGGGCTGCCTGAGGCAGGACAACCCATATGTTATGACTGCAGATGCATACCTATCGGACATCTACATTTATGGTAGGTACAAAACTGTACTTTGTCAGGGGTACAAAAGAAGCAGCCAACGCCATTTTCTTCAGTCTTTCTTGCCACGCGGTGCCCAAAGCAGAAGCAGTTCGCAAGTGCCAGTCGGCCGACTCCTGAGAGTTTCGTGTTCGAGTTTCAGATCCAAAGTCATCAATAAAGCTAAGTACCCGTTGGGGAAACTTTTTTCTTGCTCCAGACTGATGTCAGAAAAAGAAAATAATTGTATTTCTTGTGGAAAGCAAATACCTCATAAGGACTTTCATTCTTACTGTATTCCTTGCCCTAGGCCCTGTTCACGACGATGTTCATCGTGCATACAGCTGCAGTCATAACAGATGGGTTCTCCTGCCGTCAGGCGGGTCCTCGGTCGGCCGAATTCCAAAGTCTAGGTCCGGCGTCGGTTGTTGTCACTTCTTCCCTGACGTCAGTGCGACAGGGGTATAAAGGAACCAGCCGACGCCATTTTCTTCAGTCTTTCTTGCCGGGCGGTGCCCGAAGCAGAAGCAGTTCTCAAGTGCCGGTCGGCCAGCTCCTGAAATTACGAAAATTTTGAAACCGAAGTCTTCTTGAAAGCTAAGTACCCCGTTGAGGAAACTTTTCTTGCCTCAGACCGATGTCAGACAAAGTTAATAATTGTATTTCATGTGGGAAGCAAATACCGCATAAGGATTTCCATTCCCTCTGTATACCTTCTTTAGGCCCTGACCACGACGTCTCGGTCTGCCGCTTTTGTACTACATTCAGCAAACGCACCATTAAGCGTTGGGCGGAGTTCGCCCAGCATTATTTTGGAAAAACATTTAACTATATTATGTCGGATACTCCGTCTCCAGTTTTGTCTAAAAACCGCAAAGATAAGGACCGACACATGAGGTCCATGGCCTCTACCGACACCACGCCAAAGCAGACTACACGTGGTCCGGTTCTCAGCGAGGCGCCTACGCAGCCCCTGACTACCGACGACACTTCATTGGCGGTGTCTCCTGTGCCCGAGGTCGCAGGCTCCTCGGCCTATCAAGGCTTTCACTAAGTCTAAAGCAGCCATGCACTCTAAGAGACAAGCTACTCAGGGCCCATCTCCAGGCCCCATGCCTAAAAAACAGATGCTTAAAATGGCTGAGGATTTAATTACTCTTATCAGGGGTTCTCAACCCCACGGACAAAGGCCCAGAGTGGAGGAAGAATCTCCCTCCTCTGATCAGGGCTCCATTATTTCAGAGCACTCTGATGATCAGGAACATTCTTACTCCCCTTTTGAAGACTCTGATGCGGAGGAGTCCATTCCTTCTGTATCCCCCCCAGAGGATTACTCATTTGGGGAAACTTTGCATACCTTAAGGGAACACTTCCACTGGGAAGGCCAAGATTATTCAGATTCCAAGAAAAGGCTTAGGGAATTTCTCTTACTACCTCAGCACAGGCCTCTGGCTATGCCTCCTGTCTTGGACATCCTAGATGTTGTTTACTCTGAGGCCTGCCTTAACCCGGACTCTCTGCCTCCAGCCCCAGTTAAACCTGACAGGTACTACAGGGATGTCCTTCAAGGATGCATCTGCAGTCTTTACAAATGGGTTGTCCTGTCGTCAGGCAGCCCTTCGGTCGGCCGGATTCCAAAGTCTGGGTCTGGCTTCGGCTGGTGTCGCACTTCACCCGACGTCATTGCGGCAGTTATTCGGGTATAAAGGCATCAGCCGATGCCATTTTCCTCAGTCTTTCTTGCCGTGGCGCAAGCAGAAGCTGTTCGCAAGTGCGGTCGGTCAGATCCAGAGATTACTACTACCGAATACTACTTCAAGACTTCTATAAAGCTAAGTACCCGTTGGGGACTCTCTCTTGCCTCAGCCGATGTCAGAGAAAGTTAATAACTGTTTATCTTGTGGGAAACAAATACCTCATAAAGATTTCCACTCCTATTGCATACATTGTTTAGGCCCAGACCACGGCGTAGCAGCTTGTCTAGCCTGTGCTTCTTTTAACGGGACGCTTAGACGCCGCCGGACTTTGCTGAACAAATTTTCGCCCGATTTTGCCTACATTATGCCGCCGGATCCTCCGACTACGCAAATAACCAAAAGCAAGAAGAGGACCGACACTCGCGGTCCGCGGTTTTGGCCAAAACCGCGGTTAAGCAAACCACGAGTGTCTCGGGTTTGGGCGGAACCGAGCAAACGGTTCTTTTTTCAGCCGATAACTTGCCTTCTACCGAGGCCTCTTCTAACCTGGTAGAAACGGCTTCTGAAACCCAACCTTCTGTTGCGGTTTCACAGGATTTATCAGACACCATTCCCCTGGATATCTCTACCCCTGCACGTGGAGCTGCTAGGCCTCCTCCAGCTATGTCTATTAAGGCCTTTGCCAGGGCTAAAGCAGCCAAAGCATCAAAACCTGTGCCTGCCAAGCCCCTCTCTCACAGGCCCAGCACCAGCTCCCATATGCTTTCTTTGGCTGAGGATCTCATCTCTTTAATTCGTGGAGCCCAGCCTCATCCAGACAGGGCCTCTCCCTCCTCCAGAAAAGAGGCCTAGAGCAGAGCCCCCTGAGCCAGTATCCACAGATGATTCCTCTGATGACTCAGAACATACAGACCCTCCTGAGGCTTCTTATTCTCCTTACGAAGACTCTGATGCTGAGGAGTCCATCACTTCAGCCTCTCCTCCTGAGGAATTTTCCTTTGGGGAAACCTTGCATGCTATGAGGGAACAATTTCAGTGGCAGGGCCAAGATTTCTCAGACTCTAGAAAAAGGCTTAGGACCTTCCTACATTTGCCACAGCATAGGCCTTTAGCTATACCTCCAGTTCTTTCTGTTGTTGATGATGCATTTAATGATGCTTGCACTGCTCCTGATTCTTTACCTCCGGCTCCTGCTAAGCCCGATAGGTACTACAGGGTCCCGGACACTCATCACCACTTATATAAGGCTCCTTTTGCAGATCCAGAGACTATCTCCCAGGGTCCTAAAGCTGTAGCAGCTACTACTTCTAAAAACCCCCTCCCCTCTGAAAGGGAATTCAGGTCCTTAGAGAGATGGGGTAAAAAAGTTTACACCTCTGCTACTTTGTCAGCTAGAGCTTTGAACTGCCAATTTCATATGATTCAATATCAAGAGTTTATGCTTGACCAGTTGACTAAAAAGCTGTCCTCTGAAGAATCTTTAGATAAAAAGTATGTTCAAGAAATGGTACATAACATACAGCAGGTTAGTAACCATTCTTTAAAATGTGGCTATGATGCACTGGAGGCTTCCTTTAGATCAGCCATGTCTGGCACAGTTATCAGGAGGCACGCATGGTTGAAAGAACAGGCATTTACCAGACCATGTCAAATCTAAGCTTTTGGATGCACCTATGGACAAGGTCAATTTATTTGGTTCCCCTGCACAGCAGGTACTAACAAAGATGGAAGAGAAAGCAAAATCTGTGCAAACAGTGAGAGATTTCTTACAAGTTCAACCTCCAAGGTTTAGCAGGAACTGGCCCTCCAAGAATTGGTCCTTTCCGGACTCCTCTAAGGCACAAAGAGGCAGGAATAGGCGCTCTAGAGGCAGAAACCAATCCAGGGGTGCCTACAGGGGTCGCCAGTGGCAGGTTAACAACCAACGAGGCACGGATACAGCCACCACCACTACAACAACTCAATCACAGTGACTTGGCGGTGGCACCTCCTACCAGGGAACAACTAGAAGCACCCTTAGGCAGAAAGCTAACCTTATTTTCAAGAAACTGGCACTGCATTACAAGAGAAAAATGGATTTTGCAAACTATAGACCAAGGTTACAGGTTCCATTTCCATACTCTACCAGGAAAGAGAGGAATGCCAAACCTACCACCTACTCAAAGGACAGAAGCTCTAAAACAAATATCTCAATTATTAAGAATGAGAGCTGTGGAAAAGGTACCATCTATGGAGCAAGGGAAGGGATTTTACTCCAGACTCTTCCTGGTACCAAGAAAAGAAAACAAATGGAGGCCTATTCTAGACCTGTCCGCATTAAACACATTCCTCATTGTACCAAAATTCAAAATGCTGACCTTACAGCAGCTTCTTCCCATGCTGGGCAAGGAGTCTTGGCTGGTAACTCTAGATCTCAAGGAGGCATACCTGCACGTCCCCATAAGACCAATTTGCAGAAGATACCTCAGATTTCTTGCAGGATCAGAGCATTATCAATTCTCAGCATTGCCCTTTGGCTTATCTACTGCGCCCAGAGTGTTCACGAAATGCCTGGCATCAGTAATCGCTCATTGCAGACTTCAGGGGATTCAAATCTATCCCTACCTGGACGACTGCCTGATACAAGCGGACAACAAAAACAAACTAACAGAAGACTTACAAAGAGTCATCTACCTGCTGCAAGCCCTGGGATATACAGTCAATACAAAAAAGTCAAGGCTGATTCCATCCCAAAAAATAACCTTTCTGGGTGCAGAACTGGACACATCAAAACAAATGGCATTTCTAACTGCAGAAAAGAAAGAGCAACTTCCTCTATACTTCTTGGCATTAACAAAGCAGAACCATCTAACTGCAAGAAAAGTGCTACAAGCTCTAGGCTTCATGGCATCCTGCATAATACTGGTCCCTCATGCCAGGCTGCATATGAGAAAGCTACAGGGGTACCTAAGGAATTTGTGGTCCCAGCACAAGCACAGCCTAGAAACCAAAATTCCAATGATCCCATGCCTGAAGCAAGAGTTCCTATGGTGGGCTCAGGCCTGCCAATCAAACACAGGATTGCCCTTCTGCAAAAGTCAGCCAAGACAAACCATCACAACAGATGCCTCAGACCTCGGTTGGGGGGCACACATGATGGGCAAGTGCATTCAAGGCCTATGGACTCAAGACCAGCTGCATCTGCACATAAATCTAAAAGAAATGATGGCAGTAAAATTGGCAATCCAGGCATTCAGACCTTTTCTCCAAGAAGGCCAGTTGATGATAAGGACAGACAACACCACAGTTATGTGGTACATCAACAAACAGGGAGGCACACACTCATACCCTCTATGCCGGCTGGCACTGGACCTATGGGATGTGGCTCTGAGCTACAACATTCAGTTACAGGCAATTTATGTACCAGGGAAGGAAAACATTCTAGCAGACATATTAAGCAGAACTACAACAGATGTTCACGAGTGGATGCTGCATCCGGACATCTTCAAAACCATCACAAGAGAATGGGGATTACCACAAATAGACTTGTTTGCATCCCCATTCAATCACCAGTTGAAGAAATTCTGCACAAGGACTTACCACCCACTTGCTTGGAAAGTGGACTCCCTATCTTTCAGTTGGAAAGGCCTGACAGCATACGCATTCCCACCACTTCCTTTGATGCACAAGGTGCTTCTGAAGATCAAAGAGGAACGCCCGAGGATCATTCTGATATCCCCAGACTGGCCAAGACAACATTGGTATCCACTGCTGAGGAGCATGTCCCGGGAACAAATATGGACACTGCCCCTGATCCCATTATTGCTAACACAGAACAACTACAACATCCTGCATCCAAACCTAAAAACTCTGCAGCTAACTGCCTGGAACATTACATAACAGCAATTAACCCAAATTTATCCCAAAGGGTTAAAGACATAATCCTGGAGGCTCGTAGACCTTCAACAAGAAAGAATTATGCAGCAAAATGGAAAAGATATCTCATCTGGAGTGCTGCAAAGGGGCAAGATGTGACACTGGTGAACATAGCCAACATCCTGGAGTACTTGGCGGAGCTCTTCCATACAGGTCTGTCCCATTCTTCCATCAAGATACATGCATCAGCTATTTCAGCAGAATACAGCTTGGATCCTCCTGTCTTCTCGCATCCTCTGCTCAGACAGTTTCTGAGAGGAATTAAAAATGTAAAACCTCCCAGGAAACCTCCATTGCCAACATGGGACTTGAACTTTGTGCTAGAAAAACTGACTCTTCCTCCTTTCGAACCAGCAGCAACAGCAGAATTACAATACTTATCCTGGAAGACTGCTTTCCTGCTGGCAATAACTTCAGCAAGAAGGGTCTCTGAACTACAGGCATTAATGGCAGTGCCAACCCTTCCTAATCTTCCATCAAGATAGAGTGTCCATGAGAACAAATCCTACATTTATGCCTAAGGTGGTATCCAGAGTCTCTTTAAATCAGGCTATCCACCTTCCTACATTCTTCCCCAACCCACAGAACAGGGGAGAAAGGCTCTTACATACCTTGGATGTACACAGACAATTATGCTACTACCTGGACAGGACAAAAAACAATAGAAAAACTGACCAGCTTCTGGTAGCATATGCAACAGGAGAGGAAATTGCATTAGATTTTGTTACTCCTACCATGGAAAGAAAACTCCAGAGAACATCAGGCCTCACTCCACAAGGGCTACAGCCACTACCACAGCTTTCTTATGAGGAGTGGCTACCCAAGGACATTATAGAGGCTGCTACTTGGACCTCCGTGCATACATTTGCCAAGCATTATAACTTACCTCTATACTCTAGATCCCGTGCTGGTTTTGCCACTGCTGTTTTGCAAGGGATCCTAACTACACCATAATCTCTTCTCATTTCCTCCTCCCCTAGTTTAGCTATGGTATTCTACCCATTTGTAAAGACTGCAGATGCATCCTTGAAGGACATAGTACAGTTTTGTACCTACCATAAATGTAGATGTCCGAGAGGAATGCATCTGCAGTCAGGATTACCCACCCTCCTTCCCCTCTGAGGTACTCCTAGGATATTTGCCAATCTTCAGCTAGCTTGGGGGGGATCTATTATGGTGTATTTGTTTGTATATATGTACATACATGCTTATTTTGTGTCTTTGCTCTCTACTATTTGGAAACTTTGGCATTTATCCAAATTTAGCCATCCAAGAGGGCACCTGGCATCTGGGGCAAGAAACACTGAGGAAAATGGTGTCGGCTGATGCCTTTATACCCAAATAACTGCCGCAATGACGTCGGGTGAAGTGCGACACCAGCCGAAGCCAGACCCAGACTTTGGAATCTGACGACAGGACAACCCATTTGTAAAGACTGCAGATGCATTCCTCTCGGACATCTACATTTATGGTAGGTACAAAACTGTACTTTCCTGACTCGCACCAATTCCTATACAAAAGCCATGCTGCTGACCCAGAAACCATCTCACAGGGCCCCAAGGGAATTAAGGCCTCCACTGCTAAAAATCCATTACCTTCCGAGAGAGATTCCAAATCCTTAGAAAGGTGGGGAAAAAAGGTATATACCTCGGCTACCTTAACCATGAAGGCCTTAAACTGTCAGTTCCATATGCTAAAATACCAACAGTTTTTGTTATCACAATTGAAAAGTAAATTGTCACAACCTGAACAACCAGACTTGAAGGAGTTGCAGGATTTGATGCATAGTGCAGAACAAGTGGGTAAGCATACCTGACAATGTGGTTTTGATGCTCTAGAGGCCTCATGTAGAGCTGCTGTTACAGGATCAGTCATACGTAGACATGCCTGGCTCAAGGAACAAACCTTGCCTGATCATGTCAAAGCTAAATTACTAGATGCACCTCTTCAAAAGGATGTACTATTTGGTGCTAATGCTGAGGAGGTCTTAAGGAAAATGGAGGAAAAGGCTAAATCAATGCAAACTGTAAAAGATTTTCTACAGGTACAACCCCCACGTTTCAGTAGAAATTGGCCTTCCAAAAATTCGTCCTTTCCAGCCACAGACAGACCCCAAAGAGGCAGAATTAGGCGCCCGAGGGCAGAGGACAATCCCAAGGATGGTTTGAGGCAGACAATGGCAAGCTCCTACACAAAGATGTGGTGAGGATAACTCGCATTCATTCAGAAAGCAAGCCCAATGACTTTCCCCTTTGCATGCCAAACAAAACTCAAATGGCAGCCCCCTTAGGAGGAAAGCTGGCATTATTTTCAAGAAATTGGCATATTGTCACAAAAGACAAATGGATCCTGGACATCATAAACAGAGGCTACAGATTCCATTTTCACACCCTTCCAAAAATGAGAGGCATGCCAAATCTGCCACACAATCAAAGGGCAGAGGCACAAAGGCAAATTACAGATCTCATAGACATGAAAGCTATTCAAGAGGTACCTACGCACGAACAAGGTCAAGGTTTTTATTCCAGGCTATTCCTGGTACCAAGAAAGGGAAAAGATTGGAGACCTATTTTGGACCTATCCATCCTAAACACATTTCTACTCGTACCAAAATTCAAGATGCTCACTCTACAGCAACTTCTTCCCATGCTGGGCAAGGAGTCTTGGCTGGTAACATTGGACCTCAAGGAGGCATACCTGCATGTCCCAATCAGACAAAATTGCAGAAGATACCTCAGATTTCTTGCAGGTTCAACCCATTATCAATTCTCTGCATTGCCCTTTGGCTTATCTACTGCGCCCAGAGTATTCACGAAATGCCTGGCATCAGTAATTGCCTACTGCAGACTTCAAGGGATACAAATATACATTCTTCTGAAACATCTGGCTTGTGTAATAATGTTATTGAACTCTCTGGGATACACAGTCAACAAAAAGAAATCAAGGCTAATACCCTCTCGGAAGATAATTTTCCTGGGTGCCAACTTGGACACAAACACCCAGATGGCCTACCTCACGCCAGAGAAGCAGGGGCAACTAACTCAATACTTCAGAGCTCTAGCAAATTGCACCAGGCTGACTGCAAGGAAAATCCTGCAGGCTCTGGGATTCATGGCATCTTGCATCTTACTAATCCCATGTGCAAAGCTGCATATGAGGAAACTTCAGTGGTACCTGAAAAGCATATGGTCTCAACACAGCCACAGTTTGGAAACAATAATACCACTAATTCCATGTCTACAAAAGGAATTTCTGTGGTGGGCTCAAGCATGCCAAGCAAACACATGTCTTCCATTCAGCAAGCCTCAAGCAAATCAAGTCATCACAACAGACGCCTTGGACTGCGCATGGGGGGCGCACATGACAGATCGGTGCATTCAGGGCAAATGGTCCCAAAAAGAAAAGCACCTTCACATCAATCAAAAGGAAATGCTAGCAGTAATAAATGCTATTATAGCTTTCAAGGACCTGCTGCAACCAGGTCAACTATTGATAAGAATGGACAACACCACAGTTATGTGGTACATAAACAAACAGGGAGGAACACATTCATACCCCCTATGCAGACTGGCCATGTCACTTTGGAACATGGCCATGGACTTACAAATCGAACTACAAGCACAGTACTTGCCAGGCAAGGAAAACTTTTAGTTATGTACTCACCATAACTTCAGATGTTTGGGATCCATCTCGCCTACATTCTGAATGATGGGTTCAGAGCCGACCCTCGGCTCCGACTCGGCACGCTTATGCCAAAGAACGAAGTCTCTTATTGGCTGAGCTTACTATATCCCAGGATGCACCACTACCAGTCCCCCAGATCTAGTTTGTCCGCATACATGCACACACGCATGCACTGCTTATATAACATTGACAGATGATACAAGATAAAACAGTAGAACTCAAACCGTTCAATCTCTTCTGATCTCCAAGGCAGGGGGAAGGAGGTGGGTATTAGGAATGTAGGCGAGATGGATCCCAAACATCTGAAGTTATGGTGAGTACATAACTAAAAGATGTTATGTGATCCTATCTCGCCTACATTCTGAATGATGGGACAGCGTCCCTAGCACCTAAATCCTGGGTGGCTCACTGGAAAACACTCCTGAGTACAGTGGAACCAAATGATGCTCGTCCTTTAGATGCCACATCCAATTTATAGTGGGAAATGAAAGTGTGCGGGTTGGACCAAGTAGCCGCAGCACAAATCTCAGAAATAGTGAGCTTGGAATGAAATGCAATAGAGGTAGCCATAGCTCTAGTAGAGTGAGCTTTGACAGAAGTTGTAAGTTGTTTATTTGAAGAGGAATAAGCCTGAGTTATGCAATCTCTGATCCATTTGGCAATAGTAGCTTTAGTGATGGTTTTACCCAGTTTATTATCTGAAAAGGACACAAACAATTGATCTGTTTTTCGAATTTGTTGAGTCCTATCTAGATAGAAGCGCAATTGCCTGTGAACATCCAATGTATTGAAGGTGTATTCTGCTTTGTTTGAAAATTTTGGAAAGAAAACTGGTAGCTCTAAAGACTGTTGGAGACAGAGATTGGAACAAACTTTTGGGACAAAAGATGGATTAGGCCTAAGTGATACTCTATCCTTGTGAAAAATCAAGTATGGTGGTTTGATAGATAGGGCTTGAAGTTCTGAAACTCTTCTTGCAGAGGTAATTGCAATTAAGAAGGCAGTTTTCCAAGACAGATATTTCAAATCACATGTAGCAGCCGGTTCAAAGGGGAAGATGTTAAGGCACGAAGTACCAAATCAAGATCCCACGGAGGCAGGATGGAAAACTGGGGGTCTTAAAAGCACAGCACCTTTCATGAAAGTTTTACATAATCTGCTGCTCATCAACGGTGGGTCTATGGAATCGTGAAATTTGGAGATAGCTGCTAGTTGGACTTTAATAGTAGAGACTGAAGATCCTTGATTAAACAAGGATGTTAAAAATTTCAAGACTTCTGGTATCGGGGCAGTAATAAGGTCTAAGCCTCTGAGTTGAGCCCAGATTGCAAACCTCTTCCACTTACTGTGATACAATTTCTTAGTGGTGGGTTTGTGGGCTGAAGATAAAATGTGAATAACTTCCGGGTCCAAGGTGTGATTTCTGACTATAGTCGGAAGAGGAGGAGCCAAGCTGTTAATTTCAAAGTGTGAAGGGACTGGTGCTGTTGTCCCGACTGATGAACCAGAAGGTCCGGAATTAGATCCAAGAACCAAGGACCGTCCAGGGTATATTTCTGTAGGTAGGGGAACCATACCTGACGAGGACAGTACGGAGCAATTAGAATCATTGTGGACCCCAATTGGGAAGCTTTCTGGATGACTTTGGGGAGGAGTGGAATCGGAGGAAAGCATAAAGCAGTCCTGTTGGCCAAGGTTGGACTAGAGCATCCGTAGCTGTTTCCCTGACGGGGTCAAGGAAAAGAACCTTTGCACTTCGTTTAGGTGGTGTTGCAAACAGGTCGCAGCACGGAATCCCCCACCTTTTGAAAATCTGAGCTGCTACTGTTTCATTCAGAGACCACTCGTGAGGAGAGAGAATAGTCCTGCTCAGTCTGTCTGCTAATACATTGGATTTGCCTGGAATGTGGGTCGCTACCAGGAAGCGCTTGGTAGCCACTGCCCATTCCCACACCCTCATGGCCTCTCTGCAAAGGGGGTAAGATCTGGTCCCTCCCTGTTTGTTTAGATACCAGACCACCGACATGTTGTCTGTGTGGATGGCGATAATGCCTTGAGGGAGAAACTTGTGGAGGGCTTGTAGGGACAGAAGTACAGCCCTCATTTCCAACACATTGATATGGAGAAATGTTTCGCTTGGAAGCCAAGAACCCTGAACTGACCTGCCCAGACAATGCCCCCCCCCCACCCCGTCTGGGAGGCATCCGTTGTCAAGGTGGCCACCGGAGGGGGTATAACAAAGGGTCTTCCCTGATTCAGATTGGATGGCAGAAGCCACCAGCGGAGGTCCCGTTTGCACGTTTCTGTAATCAGTATGTGATGATTGAGGGGGAGATCCTGAAAAGACCATTGTGTCGATAATAGCCACTGGAGAATCCTCATGTGCAACCTTGCCAGAGGAACTAGGAGAACCGTGGCAGACATTGAACCTAAAAGTTGCAGGACCATCCTGGCTGGGGCTTTGGATCTTAGAAGCTGGGCTCGGACTTGATCTTGTAATGTTTGTATCCTTTCGGTAGGAAGGAAGATTCGCATTAATTTTGAGTCTATCTCTGCTCCTATGAATCTTATGTGCTGAGAAGGCAGCAAGACAGACTTTGACCAGTTGAATGTAATTCCCAGGGAAGCACCCAGGGAGATGGTGGCTTGTAGGTTCTCTAGTAGTAGATGCCTGGTGGTGGCAGTTAGGAGCCAGTCGTCCAGATAGGGAAACACTTGGAATCCGAGACTCCTCAGGTGAGCAGTCACTACTGCCAAACACTTGGTGAACACCCTGGGGGCTGTGGTGAGACCAAAGGGCAGTGCACAAAATTGGAAATGACTGTCTCCCAGGCTGAAGCGCAGATACCTCCTGGACGCCTGATGTATCGGTATGTGATAATAGGCGCCCTTGAGATCTATGGAGCACATCCAAACATCTTTCTCCAACAATGGGAGAATGGATTGTAAAGTGACCATTCGAATTTGGACTTCATGACGGACCGGTTTAGTTTGCTGAGATCCAAAATGGGTCTCAGGACCCCTGTCTTTTGGCACTAAAAGAACCTTGAGTAATTTCGGATCCGATCTGGTCTGTGGGAACCGGTTGGATGACTCCTTTTCTAGCAGCTTTGAAGCTTCTACGGCTGCAATTTCCCTTTGACTGGGTGGTGGGTCCGGGATTTTTGGACGGTGGGGTGGGCGTGTGAAGGGAATGGTGTAACCTCCGGCAATAATCCGAAGCACCCAGCTGTCCTGAGTAATAGACTCCCAGGCTTTTAGGTGCTTGAACGGCACCCGACTGGCTCGAGCAGCACAGCCGGGCAATCCCTCATGGAGTGTGGGAGGCTGAAGAGCCACGAAAGGACTCGGTCTCCAGTGTTGCGGGGCCTCTGCCGCCTCTGGGACGGCGTCTCCCAGAAAATTTTCCTTCCTCTGCCTCTGGAAGGGAATCTTCCTGCTGTTGAGGAAAGAATTTCTGTGATTTGCGGAACCACATCTTCCCTCCTCTTTAGCCTTGGGATAAGGCCGAAGGGAGTGGAAAATCATGCTCCACGGCAGATAAAGTCTTTCCCTCCTGCTCACAGCGGTAAGAGTGTCTTTACCTTGGGTCCAAACAAAGAGGACCCATCAAAGGGAGCCGGCAAAGGAAGACTTGAAGGCCTCCGCAAATGACACAAACGGAGCCAGGCTTGTCTTCAGAGCCACGCCTGTGCCTGCGCTCTGCGCCCTTCGACCGCATATGAAATGAGCCTCATGGACGAGTTAGAAATCGAGGTAAGGGTAGCCAACTGAGAGCCAACCGACTGGGCTAGCTGCTCAGGTAGGTTACCTGAGAGGGAGTCTGAGAGCTCCTTGATCAGATCCCTCTGTAGTCTGGTGAAATGTGCCAAATAATTCAGTTACCTCAGAGTAAAGGCCACTGAACTCAGGGTGCTTCCTGCAGTCCATGCTCCTAGACTCCTTATTAGGAGGATGGACGGACGTTGAAGCCTCTGCCACGTCCTGCTGGGTAGCAGATGCCACCACCATGGCATCTACAGCCACGCCTTTCGTTAAGAACTCCTTCTCGGGTGGGGCAGACAAAAATTTGTTAGGGCGAGAAGGTACTGGTTCCACAGTATCTGGATGTTCCCACCCTCCGACAAACCAAATCTAGGAGCTCGTCAAGGCGGAGACACCCAGGAGGCGGAGGGCTGAGCCCAAGGCCTTGAGGAACACAGACTCATCAGCGGAGGGGTTTGGAATTCCAGCCTCGTTGCTTGAGGATCTCTAGAATGTCTGCAAATGAGACATCATCCGAGGGCGACTTTGGGGACCCCTCCGCATCATCAAGATCAGTGTCCGATGTAAGAGACTCATCGGGGAGTCCGTGCTTCCTCTTGCACGATCTCTTCCTTGGGGCTCCTCCGAAGACAACTCGAAAGACCCTCAGGAGGAGGGGAACCCCAGTGGGGGTAACCTCAGGCCCCGGGCTCCACTGCCTAGAGACAGGGAACTGCCAAAGACCCAGTCTCCATGCCCAGGAAGGTGCCGGTAAAGCTGTAGAGATGGCCAAAGAAGATTTGGCCAAGGCACTCCTCATAGCTCTGAAGGCCGGACCCCAGAATCCTGGGAGGGTCCAGTCGCTGGAGCCATGATAGCAGACGGAAGTCCCGCGAAGCACCGAGGGAGGCTTGGAACCGACTGCATTGGTCCCAAACGTCACCCGGCCCGGCCGAAGAAGTCCGTGTGCTAAACTCCGACCCGAAGGCTGGGGTTGGAGTAAGGGTCGGAGCCGACCCTAGGATCTCCACTGGCTCCATCAGCACCTGCTCTGACGGAGCCGGGCGGTCGGAGGAGGAATGGCAATGGAATGGGCTATCGGCTCAAGCCAATTGGGTCGGAGCGAAACTAATTTCTGAAAGACTGGGGACTGGAAAAGTCTTTGGAGTACCCTGTCTATGTCGAATCTGACATCCTTGATGACCTGGAAGAGACCGAACGGGTCCGAGTAGGCCTCTCCAACGGCTCCAAGGGACTAGGGGACCGGCTCGAATCGACTCGATAATTATCGGCCAAGGAGTGTCCAAACCAATTTCCATCGGTGCGAAGAGGGCTTGGCCGAGGAGGAAGTGTCTGAGCGACAACCTTCATCGGCTCCAAGATCAGTGGAGCCAATGAAGGTGACCCACCTCGAGGCCCCAGCCATCGGCTCCAACCCAGAGGAGTCGAGGCTGGAGACATCGAGGCAGACCGTTCGCCCTCGGCCGAAGTCCGTGGAGCCGAAGGAGAAGCCTGCCTATGTCTTTTGGCGGTCGGTTCCGACGGGCTGGTCGGAGCCGACGCCCTTTTCTTCTTTGCAGGAGAAGGAGAGGAAGCTAATGCCTCTTCAAATGAGGGTTTAATAAGGCCTTTTAAAATAAGTTTATTTTTCCTCTCTTGGAGGACCCACGAGGAAAACGCGTGGCCCACGCTACAGGACTCCTGCAAATGTTTGGCGCCCAGACAGTACACACAGAGAATGGTCATCTGTTATTGACATTTTGAAACTGCACTTAGTGCACTTCTTAAAACCTGAAGGCCTAGGAGCCTGTGACATTATGGCAACCAATTTAGTGAACAAGCAAAAACAAAACACACTAACTATCACAGAAAAATTTCTTTTTTTTTTTTTTTTTTTTAACCAAAGACTGTCACAATAGAAAATAACTAAAAGGATCCAAGAACCCCTAAAATAAAACGGGACTTGAATGACAACTGACTGACAGAGGAAGGCCCTTCAACTCAAAGGGGACCTCTAGTCAGAAAATACGCAATCACCACACAAATATTTCACAAAAAATGCTCACTCATACACAAAAACACGAGATAGCTGTTAAAACAGCTTTTTTTTGAAATTTTAGGAAATCCCTGACAGGAAAGTAAGTGAAAAAACACTACTTAGCTCAGCCAAGCTCGAGACCACGTCTTTGCTTGTTAGCGGCAAACGAGATCTGGGGGACTGGTAGTGGTGCATCCTGGGATATAGTAAGCTCAGCTAATAAGAGACTTCGTTCTTTGGCATAAGCGTGCCGAGTCGGAGCCGAGGGTCGGCTCCGAACCCATCATTCAGAATGTAGGCGAGATAGGATCACATAACATCATGCTGGCAGACAACCTAAGCAGAAATATGACAGATCCACACGAATGGAAGTTACATCCAAAAGATTTTACAGAAATAATCCAAGCATGGGGAAGGCCAGACATAGATCTCTTTGCCTCCCACAAAAATCACCAATTGACAAAATTCTGCTCAAGGATTTTCCATCCAAAGGCCTGGAGAGTGGACACTCTCTCTTTCAGTTGGACATCAATGACAGTTTATGCCTTCCCACCTCTTCCTCTGCTGCCCAAAGTTCTGTTGAAAACCAGAGCAGACAGACCAAAGATGATTCTCATTGCTCCGGACTGGCCAAGACAGCACTGGTATCCACTCCTGAGGAGCCTGACGCATTCCCCACCATGGACCCTGCCTCTAATGCCTCTTCTTCTGACTCAGCACAGCTTCAAAACTCTTCACAGCCAGCTAAAAACACTCAATCTAGCTGCATGGAAGATTCCTTAGCATCACAGCAGACCCTACTCTCCAAGGAGGTGCAGGATGTCATTCTGGAGGCCAGAAGGCCGCCAACTAGAAAAGCTTACTCCGCAAAATGGAAACGGTTTTGTGTCTGGAATGAGAAAAAGGGCCAGGATCCTGGAAAACTGAATTTACCTCAAATACTACAGTATCTAGCTGAGCTGCTAAGCAGTGGGCTTTCTTTCTCCTCCATCAAAATCCATGCCTCAGCCATTTCTGCAGAATACAACACTGATCCACCCTTATTCTCTCACCCTCTCTTAAGACAGTTCCTCAGAAGGGCTAAGAATCTAAGACCCCCAAGGAAACAACCAATACCTGCTTGGGATCTCAATTTCATTCTGGAAAAACTGACCCTGCCTCCCTTTGAGCCAGCTGCCTCATCAGATTTGCAATATTTGTCCTGGAAAATAGCTTTCCTTCTAGCTATTACCTCAGCTCGTAGAGTTTCAGAACTACAAGCTCTCATGGCTGTGCTGCCTTTTATCATCTTCCATCAGGACAGAGTTTCCTTATGAACCAATCCGTCCTTTATGCCAAAAGTGGTATCCAGGGTAGCTTTGAATCAGGCCATACACTTACCTACCTTTTATCCTAATCTTCAAAACAAAGGGGAGAGATTACTACATTCCTTGGACATCCACAGACAACTCCGTTATTATCTGGACAGAACAAAGCCTTTCAGAAAATCAGAACAGCTCTTTGCGTCCTATGCTGTAGGAGCTCAAGGAAAGCCAATTTCGAAACAGACAATCTCAAAATGGATAGCCCACTGCATACGCTTTTGCTGCTCTTTTCATGGCAAAACTGTACCTACAGGCATCAGATCTCACTCCACAAGGGCCACAGCTACCTCTGCAGCTTTCCTCAGAGGAGTTCCTACCAAAGATATATTGGAAGCAGCCACTTGGAGTTCTGTGCATACCTTCTCCAAGCACTACCACCTACCATTATACTCCAGAACTAGAGCAGGCTTTGCCACTGCAGTCTTGCAGGGCATCCTGGCTCCTCCTAGTTCCACCTAGTGCCTACCACCCCTTTCTTAGCTTTGGGATTCTACCCATCTGTTATGACTGCAGCTGTATGCACGCTGAACATAGTACAGTTTTGTACCTACCATAAATGTAGATGTTCGAGTGCTAATACAGCTGCAGTCCAGGTTTCCCTCCCTCCTTCCCCTCTTGGGACAGGCCTATAGGCTAACACATCCTCATACAACATGATTGGGGTATTCATTTATGGTGTATTTGCTTGCAACTACTGTATTTTGATTATATTGCACTGCTTTATTACACAAATTTATGTATTGCCTTCCTTCTGGGGGCACCTGACATCTGGGGTAAGAAAAACTGAAGAAAATGGCGTCGGCTGGTTCCTTTATACCCCTGTCACACTGACGTCAGGGAAGAAGCGACGACAACCGACGCCGGACCTAGACTTTGGAATTCAGCCGACCGAGGACCCGCCTGACGGCAGGAGAACCCATCTGTTATGACTGCAGCTGTATTAGCACTCGAACATCTACATTTATGGTAGGTACAAAACTGTACTTTTCTGGTTGTCGGTTTTGTGCTAGATTTAACCAACGCACTATTAAACGTCAGTATGATTTTGCTTTAAACTATTTTGGACGCTGGTTTAATTATCCGGAAATGGCGTCTGATAGCCATCCAACTACCAGAGTTCACAAAAAATGCAAAGAAAAGGAGAGAAATAAACTACCGAGGCCCAAAACCGACAACGAAGCTTCTTCTAAGCCAGTCGCCGGTTCTCGGTGAGGCACTTTTGCAGCCCCTGGCGCCCGCTACTTTAGAGTCGCAGACCGCTACCAGTTCCCACGTGGAGTCGGCTATGCCGCTAGAAACTCAAGGTATTGGAGCCTCGTACGCTATTCCCTCAGATGGGTCCGGAGCTGCTGAGCAGGCACCGGCTTCTGAGGTTGTATTCAGACCTAAACATCTTTACATTAAACCAACTTCAGCTTCAAAGGCAGAGACTAAAACAACTTCTAAAGCAAAGAAACAGACTCAACAGCCACATGGACAGGCCTCTCTGCCCAAAAAACAGATGCTCAAAATGGCCGAAGACTTGATTACCTTGATCAAGGGGTTTCCACCCCCCTCCTGATAAGAGGTGTAGGCAAGAGACTGACTATGAATCTTCAGAGCAGGTTTCTATTTCTTCTGATTCCTCTTCTGATCAGGAATATTCTCTTCCCCCCATGAGGATTCTGATGCTGAAGAATCTATACCTTCAGCTTCTCCTCCAGAGGACTATTCTTTTGGGGAAACCTTGCATGCCATGAGGGAGCATTTCCACTGGGAGAGCCAAGATTTTTCAGAATCTAAAAAGAGGCTGAGGGATTTCCTTTTACTACCTTAGCACAGGCCTCTAGCCATTCCATCTGTGTTAGACATTGTAGATGTGTTTCCGGAGTCTAGTCTGACCCCTGACTCCTTACCCTCCAGCTCCTGTTAAGCCTGACAGATATTACAGGGTTCCTGACTCTCGCAAATTATTTCTTAAAAACCCTGCAGCAGACCCAGAAACTATTTCACAGGGTCCAAAAGGAGTTAAGGCTTCCACTGCAAAATACCCTACCCCCTCTGACAGGGATTCTAGGGCTCTGGATAGATGGGGAGAAAAGGTTTACACATCTGCTACCTTGGCTGTAAGGGCCTTAAACTGTCAGTTTCATATGCTCAAATATCAGCAACATGTCATGGCATTGCTTAAACAGAAAATGTTGTTAAGCTCAGAGTGTGCAGAAAACAAGGAAATGCAGGATTTATTGCATGCAGCTGAACAGGTTGGAAAGCATACTTCGCAATATGGTTTTGATTATTTGGAGGCCTCCTGCAGGGCCACAGTCACTGGTTATGTAATTAGAAGGCATGCTTGGTTAAAGGAACAAAATCTGTCTGATCATGTTAAACTTAAATTATTAGATGCACCTTTACAGCGTGATACTTTGTTTGGTGTTAAGGCAGAAGAAGTGTTAAAGAAAATGGAGGATAAAGCTAAGTCTATGCAAACTGTCAAAGATTTTTTTACAAGTACAGCCACCTAGGTTTAGTCGACACTGGCCTACCAAAAATAGGTCATTTCCTGTGTCAGACAGACCTCAAAGGGGCAGATCCCAAGAGCAAGTTTCATACAGGTCAAAGCAATGGGGTGTTTCTACTTCCAAAGTTGGAGAAGACAAATCATAACCGTACAGGAAACGGTCCCAATGACTTCCCCCTGCCTGCACCAAGCACTTTTCTCCTGTCAGCACCCTTAGGGGGAAAATTATCACTTTGTTTACAAAATTGGCACATTATAACCCAGGACAAGTGGGTTCTGAATATAGTGTCACAAGGCTACAAGTTCAAGTTCCATACCCTGCCAAAGGCAAACTGCTAGCCAGATCTGCCAAAAAATCAATGGGCAGAGGCACAAAAACAAGTCTCATCCCTCATGGACATGAGGGCCATTCAACAAGTACCAGAGCAAGAGCAGGGACAAGGATTTTACTCGACTGTTCCTGGTACCCAGAAAGGACTAGGCCTGGAGACCAATACTGGACCTATCTGTTATGAACACATTCCCGGATATACCAAAATTCAAAATGTTGGCTTTGCAGAAGCTTCTGCCCATGCTGGGCAAGAATGCTTGGCTTGTGACTTTAGACCTAAAAGAGGCATACCTGCATGTCCCCATCAGACAATCATGCAGAAGATACCTCAGATTCAAGACTGGCTGAATGCATTACCCATTCTCTGCACTGCCCTTTGGCTTATCTACTGCGCCCAGGGTAATTGCATTCTGCAGACAGAGGAATACAGATATATCTTTACTTGGACGACTGTCTGATTCAAGCAGAGAACAAGGACATTCTTCTACAACATCTGGCGTTTGTGAAAAGACTTCTAACATGCCTAGGGTACGCAGTCAACGAAAAGAAATCAAAACTAGTACACCCTCAAGAGATAATATTCCTGGGTGCAAGCTTAAATACAACTGCCCAGATGGCTTGTCCCACACCAGACAAACAAAGGCAACTGACTACCTATTTCAAAATGTTGGCAACAAAGGCCCAGTTTTCTACAAGAAAAATTCTGCAGGCTTTGGGCTTTATGGCATCCTGCATCCTACTAATTCCATATGCAAGACTGCATATGAGGAAACTTCAATGGTACCTAAAAAGTGTTTGAGTCAGCATTGCCACAGCCTGGAAACAATGATTACTCACATTCCCTGCCTGCAACTGAAGCTTCGATGGTGGGCAGAGGCTTGTCACCAGAACAAGGGACAGCCATTCACATTACCCCCAGCCAGGCAGACACTTACAATGGATGCATCAGATTACGCCTGGGGGGCCCACATGGCAGGAAGATGCATTCAGGGCACATGGTCCTCAAACCAAATGCATCTACATATCGATCAAAAAGAGATGCTAGCTGTTCAAAATGCCCTGACAGCCTTCAAGGACCTACTTCATCCAGGACAGCTACTGATAAAGACAGACAACACCATGGTCATGGAGTACATAAACAAGCAGGGGGGCACACATTCTTACCCCCTTTGCAGACTAGCCATGACTTTGTGGGACACAGCTTTGACTTACCAAGTACATCTGCAGGCACAATTCCTGCCAGGAAGAGAAAATGCTCTGGCAGACTAAGCAGAAACCTCATGGATCCCACGAGTGGCAGCTGGATCCACAAGTCTTCAGCATGATAACAAGGAAATGGGGATGCCCGGACATAGATCTTTTTGCCTCCCCTCACAACTACAGCTAAAAGGATGCTGCACAAGGACTCATCACAGACAAGCATGGAAAGTGGACGCCCTGTCTTTCAGCTGGAAAAACCTATTGGTATATGTCTTTCCTCCACTACCTCTCCTCCCCAAGGTACTCCTAAAGGTCAGACAAGAGAAGCCAAAGATGATACTGATTGCCCCAGACTGACCCCGCCAGTACTGGTATCCAGTCCTAAGGAACTTGTCTCAATGCTCAGCTTGGACCTTACCTCAAATACCTCATCTGCTGTCCCAGCAAAACAATCAGATCCTGCACAGCCAACTCAGGACTTTAAACCTGGCAGCATGGCAGATAATGCAGGCATGCAAAACACACCTCTCAGTACAGCTGTGATGAATGTCATTTTGGAAACCAGAAGGCCTAGTACTAGAAAATCTTATGCAGGAAAATGGAAGAGATTCTGTGCTTGGAACCAGGCACAAGGAACTGATACAGCTGTACCAAATATTCCTCAGATTTTGCAATACTTAACTGAGATGCTGGACAAAGGCTTATCTTTTTCATCAATTAAAATTCATGCCTCTGCCATTTCGGCTCATTACAATACAGAGCCACCAATCTTTTCACATCCATTATTAAAGCAGTACCTCAGAGGAGCCAAAAAATTTAGGCCTCCAAGGAGAACACCAACACCTGCATGGGACCTCAACTATGTCTTGGAAAAGCTCACCCTGCCTCCTTTTGAGCCAGCTGCTACTGCTGATATAAAGTTTGTATCTTGGAAAACAGCTATGCTCCTAGCAATAACTTCTGCAAGACGAGTTTCAGAGCTACAGGCACTCATGGCTGTGGAGCATTTTATCATTTTTTACCCAGACAGGGTCTCCCTGAGGACAACCCCAACATTTATGCCTAAGGTGGTGTCCAGTGTGGCTCTTTACCAAACTATTCATCTGCCGACCTTTTATCCAAATCCACAGAACAAGATGGAGAGAATTCTGCATTATTTGGGCGTACCCAGACAGCTTAGATTCTACTTGGACAAAACCAAAGCTTTCAGGAAGACAGAGCAATTACTTGTGGCATTTGCTGCAGAATCACAAGGAAAAGCTATCTCAAAGCAGGCTATTTCAAAGTAGATAGGCCACTGCATTCGTTTCTGCTTTCAACACCATGGCAAGCCAATGCCAAAGGGCATTAGGCCACCTTCCACTAGAGCTGCAGCCACTTCAGCAGCCTTTCTCAGGGGAGAATCAACCAAAGACATTTTAGAGGCTGCTGCTTAGAGTTCAGTGCACACCTTTACAAAACATTATCATCTGCCACTCTACTCTAAATCCAGGGCAGGCTTTGCCACTGCAGATCTGCAGGGCCTCATAGCCGCTCCTAATGCTGTTTAGCTCCAGCCTCCCAACCATAGCTTTGGGACTCTACCCAAATGTAATGACTGCAACAGTGAAACACGAAGAACATAGTACAGTTGTGTACACTTACCATAAATTTAGATGTGCGAGTGTATTCACTGTTGCAGTCCAGGTTACCCACCCGCCAACCCCCTTTTTTCTGCTGGAACTTATCTTTCCTTCACTGATTTCTACAACCTATGTGGTGTATTTGCTTGTAGATGAAGGTAAAGTTTATATTGGTGCATGTATTTTTTATATATAAATTGTGGCTACCCTTTTAGGGGGCACCTGACATTTGGGGCAAGAAAAACTGAAGAAAATGGCGTTGGCTGCTTCTTTTGTACCCCTGACGTCAGGGAAGGGGTGACAGCAGCCAACGCAGGACCCAAGACTTTGGAATTCAGGCCGACTGAGGGCAACCTGCCAGCAGGATTACCCAAATGTAATGACTGCAACAGTGAATACACTCGAACATCTACATTTATGTTAAGTGTACTTTCCTATCATTCCTTCTCTAAGGGCAGAGTTCCTTTGGTGGGCAGAGGCTTGCAACCACAACAAGGGACTTCCTTTCACTCAACCCCTCGCCGCCCAAATCCTGACAACAGGCACATCAGTCTATGCATAGGTGGCTCACATGGCAGGCAAATGCATTCAAAGCAAATGGAGCCCAGGACAAATTCACCTGCATATCAGTCAAAAAAAATGTTAGCTGTACAAAATGCTGTGACAGCCTTCAAATACCTTATCCTTCCAGGACAACTCTTGATAAAGACAAACAACACCACAGTTATGTGGTACATAAACAAGCAGGGGGGAACTCATTCCTACCCAATATGCAGGTTAGCCATGGCCCTGTGGAACACAGCCTTGAGCAACCAAGTGCACCTACAAGCTCAGTTCCTGCCAGGCAAACAAAATTCACTGGCAGATGACTTAAGCAGAAATCTACTGGACTCACATGAGTGGAAACTGAAACCCAACTCATTCAAACTTCTAATCAACAGGTGGGGACCACCAGAGCTGGACCTCTTTGCCTCCCCCCAAAACCATCAATTGAGCAAATTTTGCACCAGAAATCCCCACAGCCAAGCATGGTAGGTGGATACCATATCTTTTACATGCGGAAACCTCTCAATTTATGTCTTTCCCCCTCTGCCCTTACTCTCAAACATACTACTCAAGATCAAGCAGGACAGACCAGCACTGGTACCCACTCATATGCAGTTTGACAGCAGTGCCACCCTGGCACCTACATCAGATCCCCTCCCTGCTGTCCCAGCAGGAGGGACAGATTTTGCATCCTCAGCTGCAAACTATGAACCTTGCAGCCTGGCTTATTCCCTGAATACACCACCAGCAACCCTCAGCAAACAGGTGCTGGACATCACCCTTGAGGCCAGAAGGCCTAGTACTAGGAAATCCTAATCAGAAAAATGGAAAAGATACTGTTCTTGGAGCCAGTCTGTAGGAAAGGACACTGCCGTGCCCTCCTTACCTCTAATTCTAGATTACCTAGCAGAGTTGCTCCACAAAGGCCCTTTCTTCTCATCAATTAAGATTCAGGCCTCTGCCTTCTCAGCTCATTATAATAAGGAGCCATCTCTCTTTTCTCACCCTCTGATCCCACAGTTCTTGAGAGGAGCTAACTATTTAAGACCCCAGAGGAGATCTCCCACCCCTGCCTGGGACCTTAACTTTGCACTAGAGTAGCTCATGCTTCCGCCTTTTGAACTTGCTGCTACAGCAGAGTTAAAATTCCTCTCTTGGAAAACAGCCTTACTTCTAGCTATCACTTCAGCAAGAAGTGTGTCTGGCTTACAGGCACTAATGGCTGTGGAACCCTTCCTTATTTTCCAGGCTGACAGGGTCTCCATCAGGGCTAACCCTTCATTTATGCCCATGGAGGTATCTAGTGGGGCTTTAAAACAATCCATCCATTTACCAACCTTTTCCCCTAATCTTCATAGTAAAAGAGGAGAGGATACTGCACTCCTTGGATGTGCGCAGACAGCTCAAGTTCTACTTTGACAGGATGAGGTCTTTCGGAAAATCTGACCAGCTGCTAGTCCGCTTTGTTACAGGGGCAGAGGGCAAGGCCATTTCAAAACAAACCATTTCTAAATGGATAGCAGTCTGCATCCATTTCTGCTACGAACACCATGGAAAATCTACCCGACAGGCGATCAGAACTCATTCCACTGGGGCTACTTCAATGTCTACAGCATTTTTCAGGGGAGTTCCTACTAGAGATATCCTGGAAGCTACAACCTGGAATTCTGTACACTCCAAGAATTACCACTTACCGGACCTTTCTAAATCCAGAGCTGGATTTGACTCAGCAGTCTTACAAGGCCCTGCTAGCCAGCCCTAATTCTTCTTGACTGGCTCCACCCTTACTCGGCTTTGGGAATCAACCCAAGTGTGATGACTGCAACAGTGAAACACGAAGAACATAGTACAGTTGCGTACAGTTACCATAAATGCAGATGTTCAAATGTATTCACTTTTGCAGTCCTGGTTACCCTCCCTCCGGCCCCCTGACTTTTCTAGACTTTCTACCTATCCCCTTTTTGGCCATTTCTTATTGCCATGGTATTTACTTTTTACTGGAGGTGTTCCCCACTATGTAATTGCTTCCTATTTTGGGGGCTCCTGACATCTAGGCCAAGAAAAACTGATGTAATGGCATCGGCTGCATATTTTATAGCCCTGACATCCTGACGTCATGGAAGAGGCGACAGCATCCGACGCAGAAATCCAAGACTCTGGTATTTGGGCCGACTGAGGGCTACCTGCAGGCAGATAACCCAAGTGTGATGACTGCAACAGTGAATGCACTCGAATATTTACATTTATGGTAAGTGTACACAACTGTACTTTCCCTCCTATTCTGCAGAAAATGCTGGGCTTGAGGGTCATAAAACTGTTCCTTTCTTTTGAAAGACTGAGCGTTTTTTTTCTCTTGTATTGTCTTGGTTCCCCAAAAACAACAGTCATACAGACCAGTAGTGGACCTTTCTTTTTTGAATGCATTTGTCAAGGTCCACAACTTCAAGATGCTCACCTGCAGATACTGCTTCACGTCTTTATGGACCATTGCTTCTGATGACCCTGATATCGATGGATACCTTTCTTTATATCCCCAGTGGTCTTCACTTCAGATATCTGAGATTTGCTCTCTGGTTCGCACTGCCAGGTTTTGGTATTGCCCTTTTGGCTATCCACTGCAAGAGAAGTACTTTCTAAATGCCTTACTCTGGTAGCGGCCAGCGAACACTCTGGTCATTGATTTTTTTTCATTCTTAGATGACATGCATATCTGTGCAGTCTCTCCTCCAGATGTGTGGAATCTTTAGAGATGGTCTCATCCTGACTTTCCCATCTAGGATTCAAGTTGAACCTCATGCATTTGTGTGTGACACCATCACAAAGACTAATTTTTTCTGGGGTGTTTAATAGACTTCAACAAAAATCTAATTTTTCTTCTACTTGAAGATAAGATCATGTTGTACCAGATAGTGTTTCCAGAATTCTCCCAGCAAGAATGTTACCTTGGAGAGAGAATTTTCAGACCTTTTTGGACTGTTGGCTTCCATGATTCTCATTTTATCATTGTCCTGTCATCACATGAAAAAAAAGTTCAGCGGTATGTCTGAAACTGTTAGATTCCTCACATTTCTTTCCTTGGAATTCCAATTGCCAGTGCTAAACTTCATCAGATGAGAATTAGGGGTGTAGAAATCAGTTGATTATCAATTCAGGGCTTCATTTCTAACCAGCAATACTAGTGTTAGTCTATCCAGACAGATTCATTTGACTTCACCTGGGGAGCTGTGTCAGTGGGGGATGCAAGTGCTGCCCACTAGGTTACCCAATGATCCATGGAAGGACAATCAGTATCTAGGCGAGACTGGACGTGTTTCATGCCTTGAAAGTCCCTCACCATCTTAGCCACAGTGATGTGATACCTCAACAAACTATGTATATGTTTCCGTATTCTCTGTCTCTTCAGGCATCGGACATCTTGTCACATCAGAACACTGTGGCAGGCAGACTGAGCAAATCCTGGGCAGACTCACAAGAGTGGAAGTTCTAGGCACTGGTGTTGCAGGATCTAGTCCAGATGTGGGGAACACCTCTAATAGATTTGTTTGCTTCCTTAAAGAACAGACAGCTGGTAAAATTCTGTTCCAGACATCCTTGCAGCCATGCTTGGCGGATAGATAAATTCTCATTCCCTGGGATGAGAATGTTCCTGTATATATTGCCAACCCTCCTCAGGCCTCTTGAAAGTTCAGAGAAAAATGCCAGAGATCATTGTGGTGATCCCCATATGCCCAGACAGTCTTGGTTCTCTCTCTTTATGGTATTGGCCAAGGGCAGTTACCACAGATGTTCTCAAACACTGAACCTGCTTACACAGTCTCAGGGTGACTGGTGCACCCTGATTTGGAGAAGTTTCTGTTGAAAGCCTGGATGATTTTATCTTAATAATGTTTAGGCACTTGTTTCTTAAGGAAGTGCAGCAGGTTTTAAGAGGCCAGAAAACCAGCTATATGAAAATCTTATGTTTACAAATGAGTGAGGTTTTTAAGTGGTACCTAAATGGAAACTGGCGGTCATTTGTGGTTAATATCCCCTGGTATTGAAATATTGGTGTGAGCTACTTTAGATTAGCTTAGCGTATGCTTCCATTAAGGTGCATTGAATGGCGATCTCTACTTGTTTGCCAGTGTATCCCCCTGCAGTTTTTTTGGGGGGTAGGCAGTTCAAGAAAGTATTGCTTATGCGACCTCTCCCTTACAAGCAAATTCCTCCTTCGTAGGATCCCTCCTATGTTCTTGAAACATTGACCTTACCATCATTTGAACTGGCAGTTTGCTTTGGTCTTAAGTTCTTAACATAGAAAATTGTTTTGCTTATTGCTCTGACATCTGCAAGGCATGTTTCTGAGCTGCAAGCTCACATGTTGGAACAACCTTGCCTTATTTTCCACAGGGGTAGGATTTTTTTATGCACCTATTCTTTTTCAGCTGGAAAGTGATTTCAGTCTTCACTTATCAGTCTTTTAATCTCCATGTGTTTCCTGAAACCCAAGTACAAGGGATAGATATTACTGTCTAATATGGATGTGCATACATGGCTCAGATACAACCTTGGCAAAACAAAACCCTTTGGAAGGCCAAAGGGCTTTATTTCCCTTTCTGCAGCAAAGAAAGGTCAATCTTTTTCTAAGTAAATCATTGCCAGTGGGTTGCCCATTGATATTTTTTTGTTACAGTATAATGATGAAGCAAATCAAGGCTTTTTCCTCATCAGTGCAATTTGGAAATGAGTGATTCTATTGGCAGCAACTTGGTCCTCTTTCTTCTCCTTCACAAAGTACTTGGAACTGGATTATTTTCTAGATCCAATGCAGGCGTCACTGGGACCATTCTCCATGTGCCCCAGGACCCTTATCGTTCCTCCATACAGATTGGGTATGTATGTGTCTTTCGGCTTTTCCCGGTTAGGGGTCGCCACAGCAGAACTCCGGTCCGCTAATGATTGGCAGTAGAGTTTTATGTGCTGGCTTGCCGGGCCTAACGCACAACCTTCAACGAAGGAACACCGTTCACGCATGTCGCCACACAGAAGACGCTCTGAGAATCGAACGGGCGACGTCTAACTGTGAGGCGACAACGCTACCGCAGCACCACCACCACAGTAATCTCCATACAGATTGGGTAAGCTTTGGTAATCTACCCTTACACCAGTAAAGCAGTGGGTGTGTTGAACATAGTACAGTTGTGTAAGTTCCACTCCCATGTAACAGTAGATGTTTTGGCCACAGTGCCTTACTTGGCAGTACCCTCCCACTATCCCACTTTTTGTTGTCTGTATATAGTTGATCGTAGGTGCTGTTGAGTTTGGTTCAGCAGCCTTATTTGGTGTGTGTGTGTGGCTTTTGGTATGGAACAATAGTTGGTCACAGTACTCGTTTCATCTGCTCTGACCCCAAAAAGCAGAGCCCTATCTGTGAGTGTGAAGGGCTGTCCTTGTCCGGCCAGGTGATTGGTTCTTCACCTTGCAGACAGGCAGCGGGAGGGGTTATGAGCTTTGACAGACTGCTATGGGAAGGGTAGTAAAGCACTACTACCAATATGCCAGTAAGGCAGTATATTTTATGAACATCTATTGGTAAAGGTAAGTGGAACCTAGGGAATTGTATTAATTACTCCAGAATTCGAAATGCTTACCCTTCAAGAACTTCAGCCTGTGTTATCCCCTCAGGGCTTCCTGGTCACATGGTTTTAAAATTTGCCTACCTACATATTCCCATTGCCAGGGCCCACAGAAGGTTCCTAAAATTTAAGGGGGGGGTGTAATTTCCACTTCACTTCCTTGCCCTTTGGCTCGCTACTGCACCCATGGTATTTTCAAAGTGCCTGCCTCCAGTAGCATATTGCAGGGCAAAGAGTGTGTACACATTTACCTCTAGCTGAACAGCTGCCAGTTTCAAGCAGATTCCACCTAGGAGATTCAAAAGATTTTGAATTTCACCCCAACATGTTTTCAAAGATTGGGTATCTGTCAACCTCCCAAATTAAAAGCTAATCCCAACAAAGAAAGCAGCATTTATGGGGGCACTGTTGGACTCAGAACTTTAATGGGCCTTTCTCCCAGACAGGATAATTTTCCAGACTGTTTTTTCCTCCAGGCAACCTTAGAAGAAAGATCATGACAACAGTGTCTTATCAGGGCTCTGGAGTCATGGCATTATACATATGTATGGTTAGACTATCATAACTCTAGATAAGAAGGTTGCATTTGTAACTCAAAAACAGATGGTGTCAGCCTTCCCACTTACTAGACGTCTCCATTCCTGTTCTACCTTGCATAAAGAAAAAACTCTGATAGTGGAAATTGCAGACACAATTCAAATTTAAGGGTACTTTTCAGAGTAATACAGGGAGCTTGGATGCTTACTATGGAATTCGTGGACTTAGCTTGGGAGGGTCCCATGTGGGATTTTTGAAAGCCCAGGGAACATGGAACAAGAGCATGATATAAAGAAATGATGGCTGCTGCTATATCATTGGAAGCATTTGAACAGAGCTTAAAGACCTTGAAGGGTCCATATTGTGAATTCTGGAGTAGTCAAGAAAATGTTTAGTTTTGAAAAGTCTACTGAAATTCTCTGTGTACCATATATTGTAGTAGTAAGCAAATGTCCCAACATAATCCTTGTTCTGCACACCACTGGTTTATTCATACACAAAATATATTGGCTAAAAACTATCATGGGAACGTAAGGTTAGGCTTCTTAAAATCCTCACAGATCAATAGCATAGTAAATGCCTGTAAACCTATAAATCCTTAGACAGCATCAGAGATGGATGGTATACCAGTGGGGGGCAGTAGTACATCCTGTGCAGACTGGCAATGCAGGTTTGTATGATTGCCCAGGTGTCTGATCTGACCCACAGGGCAGCCTACTTCCTATTTCAGGAGTTTTTTTTTTTGCAAGCAAGCTGAGCAGCTGTGGGGAGGACCCACACAAATGGATGCTGAAGACTGAAATCTTTGTGTATCTGACCAGCAAGTGGGATATGTCATAATCAGACCTTTCACTTCCCTAAAAAAGAGGCAGTTGAAGTTATGCAGAACAACATCTCCAGCAACCTGGAGACTTGGGCAGGTCTATTACTGTACTCTTTCTCTGACTTTATCCTTCATCCATGGTGCAGAGCTGTAGCTGGCTTATTTGGTTTCCCAGTGCTGCTCCCTGATCATAGCACCCCTCAAAACTAGGGGAGGAGCATAAAAAAAAAATCCCTTCTCAGATCTGGCACTACTGCTATACAAAGGAGAATTGCCAAGCCCTTATTGCTTACACCCTCATGTGAGAGCAAAAAAACTCACTTCTGCGATCTGGTGCTCTTTTCTTCTAGGAGGAGTACCAGATGTTCTTTGTGTTTCACTGTTGCAGTCATAGGTTCATAGGTTGGTACTAGGCTATCAGCCCTAGGGCCTATACAAGCCTAGCCATAACAATTCCCTGGCTATTTCTTCCCACATTATTTACTTTCCTGGACCCCTGTCTAGCAGGGCGACTGACGTGAATCCTGGGGTGAATTTCCTTTCTCCCATCCAATCGTCCAGGTTCCTCTTGAAGAGGTCCAAAGAGACACTCTGCTTGACATATATGGGCAATCTATTCCAGAGTCTGGGGAGTCTCTGGGTCAGGAACCTATCCCTCCAGCATGTTTTGTTTATTGTGATGACAAGGTTTAGATCCCTGGAGCGTGTAGCTCTGAGGGATTGGGATTTCTTTAAGTGTAGCATGTCCAACAGCTCTGGGTTTGACATGGCCTTGTATGTTAAGCAGAAATCGCCTCTGAGTAGACGATATGTGACAGAGTATAGC
The DNA here is from genome assembly GCF_019279795.1 of Protopterus annectens. Lineage (NCBI taxonomy): Eukaryota > Metazoa > Chordata > Ceratodontiformes > Protopteridae > Protopterus > Protopterus annectens. The sequence continues at coordinate 425,664,815 of NC_056746.1, forward strand.
TGGAGTTTTTTAAGGCGGTCAGCGTAGGGCATCTGCTTTAGGCCTGTGATTCTTTTAGTGAGGTATTTCTGAGGCCTTTCCAGTTGTTGCAGATGTCTTGAGAGGTACATACCAAATGGGGCATTGTATTCTATAATGGGTCTAATGAGGGATGAGTACAGTGGGACAATGACCTCCTTTTTTCTGGATGAAAAGCCCTTCGTGATGAGGTGTGCCACATAGAAGGATTTCCTGACTGTTCTGGCGATGTGGTTATCGAAGGTGAGACCACTGTCCACCTGTGTCCCTAAGTCTCTTATATCACTTTCTGTGTTTAGTGTACTGCCACCTATATGGTAATTCATGGATACATGTTTTTTCCCATAGGGGATAACAATACATTTCTTGGCATTGAGCTTGAGCCCATGGCTCTGGCACCAAGCATCTGTTTCTGTAAGGCCCTTTTGTAGAGTATCCACATCATTTGGGGATTCAATAATGGCTCCCAGTTTGCAGTCATCTGCAAACTTTGTTAGCCAGAGTCCCTTAGTGTTGACCTGTACTTCAGAGAAGTGGATGCCAAACAAGAGCGGCCCCAGGACTGAACCCTGAGGTACTCCACTTGTCACTTGTCTGGAGCTGGATTTGGAGTCGGCTACTTTTACAGTGTGGGTTCTTTCAGTAAGCCATTTAGCAACCCATTGGGTGACATAGGGATTAATGCCCAACTTAGTAAGTTTATCTATGATTCCAGAGTGGGGGATGGTGTCAAAGGCCTTGGCAAGGTCTAGATAGGCTGTGTGGACCACCTTACCCTTGTCCATGGCTCTGGAGACTGATTCAAAGAAGTCAATCAGGTTCAGGAGACAAGATCAGCCCTTCACAAACCCAAACTGGGTGGGGTCCAGTGTTTGAAGGTTGCCAATGTCTTTGTTTATAAGTTCCATGATAATACGCTCCATGGCCTTGCAGATAAGGCTTGTCAGACTGATGGGACGGTAGTTTCCGGGATCCAAGGTGGATCCCCCCTTGTGGATTGGGATAACTGTAGCTCTGCGCCATTCAGTGGGCATGAAACCTGAGGTGAGGCTATGATTAAACATGACACTTAGGTGAGGTGCCAGTTCATATTGTAGTTCATGTAGTACACAGCCCGGGATGTCATCTGGTCCCATGGATGCTGTATTCCTGGCTTTAGAGAGTGCGTTTTGTACCTCACACTTGGGTTATCTGCCTGTAGGTAGCCCTCATTCGGCCTGAATACCACAGTCTTGGGATTTCTGCGTCGGATGCTGTCTCCTCTTCCCTGATGTCAGGGGTATAAAACATGCAGCTGACGCCATTACATCAGTCTTTCTTGCCGAGAAGGAGCCCGAAACAGAAGCAGTCCACAAGTGCCGGTAAGCTACTACCTGAAATTTTCATTTTTCGCGTTTCAAACCTGAGGTCTTCTAAAGCTAAGTACCCCATTGGGGATTCTTTTTTCTTGCTCTAATCGATGTCAGAAAAAGTTAACAATTGTCTTGCCTGTGGAAAGCAAATACCTCATAGAAATTTTCATTCTTACTGCGTCACCTGTTTTTCCCAGACCATGACATCCCTCACTTTCGGTTTTGTACCTTAACGCCCAAACCATTTGTCGTTGAGTTATTTTTGTAGCTAAATTCTTTCACCCTCATTCTCTGTATTCCAAAATGGCTTCAGTAAGCCATCAGACTAGTGATTTTCTGAAAAAGCGCAAAGTCGGAGACAGGCTGCATTGGTCAAAAACTGCCAGCGACACTTCCATTAAGCTAGTCGCCAGTCCGCCGGTACTCATGCACCTTTGCAGCCCTTATGCCTGCTTCTACAGATTCTCAGGCCTCTGCTGAGATCCATTCGGAGTCCGTATGTCATGAAATGCTTCTTCATCTATGGACCTGCGGATGTCTCTACCTTGGATGGGTCCGGAGTCACTGTGCAGGCACTGGCTTCTGAGAGTGTATTCCGACCCACCTATATTCATATTAAACCGACAACTTTTTTAACTAAAACTACAGAGTTTCTTGGGCCCAGAGTTTGCACTGTGACTAGAAAACCAACGTCCAAAGTGCATGCTCAAGCTCCCATGCCACAAAAATAAATGCGTAGAATGACTGAAGACCTTATTACTCTAATTAGGGGAAGCCAGCCTTCCCCTGCTAAAAGACAAAGAATTGAATTTCCTTTAGATTCTACAGACCAGGAGTACGATGACTCTGACCCTTCAGATTACCAGGACATACCCTTATCTACCTGTGAGGATTCAGATGCAGAGGAATCCACTCCCTCTGCCTCCCCTCCAGAGGATTTTTCTTTTGGTGAAATCTTGCACACCTTAAGAGAGCATTTCCACTGGGAATGCTAGGACTATCCTCAATCCAAAAAGAGACTCCGAGAATTTTTAGACTTGCGTCAGCACAGGCCTCTAGCTATACTCCCTGTCCTGGATATTGTCGATGATGTCTTCATGGAATGCAGACTTACTCCTGACACTTTACCACCAGCTCCTAGAAAACCTGACAGGTACTACAGAGTACCTGACTCTCAAAAATTTTTCTTTAAGAATCCTACTGCAGATCCAGAGACCATTTTCCAGGGATTTAAAGGCATTAAAGCTACTACAGCCAAAACCCTACCCTTTCAGACAGGAATTCTAGACCTTTAGACAGATGGGGTAAGAAGGTATATACCTGTGCAACTCTTGCCATCAGGGCTTTGAATTGTCAGATGTTAAGTTGTCTATCTCGCCTTCATTCTTGCTGGATGGGTTCGGAGCCGAACTCGGCTCCGACTCGGCCACTCTAAAAGCTCGAGAGTTGGTTCCACCGGCTCGAGGCTCCCCTTATATCCCACAATGCTAGGCGTGAGTTACCTTAGATCTCGTTTGCCGCTACAGCGATCGAGGTGTTTGGTTTCTACCGGCTTCTTGGTGAGTAACTTTGGAGTAAAATTTAGTATACTTAAACCCCTTTAGTTTTAATTTTAACAGTTGTTTCCCTTAGTTTAGTGGATTTTCTCCCCCTTTCTCTCTAAAATCCCATTTTTTCCACAAGAACTTATAAGTCTTCCCTCGGGCCTTTGGGCTTTTTTTTTCTTCCATCCCCTAGTGGTGTGTGTGTGTTTTTTTCTCAGAATTTAAAACTTTGGTAGTTTGTTTTATTTTTTGAGTTTAAAATAGGATAGGGTGTAATCAGTGTGTTTGACTGGGTGTGTGTGATTACACTTTTTCTAAAATGTCTAAAGACTCAAAGGTCTCAGGCTTCAAGAAGTGTGACTCGTGCTGTCAGAAAATGTCTCTGACAGACGGTCACACTTCTTGTGTCTACTGCCTGGGACCTTTGCACCTGCAGGACTCCTGTGCTGTATGCCACGGCTTCAGCCCCAGGGTCCTGCAGGAAAGAAAAAACTGATTTTGAGAGGTTTACTCAAGCCTGAGGGTTCCCTTACTGTCTCTTCGGAAAGCCCTCCAAGGCTTCTAGGTCCTCGGCTCCAGCTACTGAGCCGAGACCTAAGGCTCTGAAACCTCCGTCTACATCGGCTCGGCTGGAGCCGATGAGTCTCAGTCTACAGTTTCTGTGGTTTCCTCGGCTCGGCTGGAGCCGAGGTATTGAATTCCTGTGTCGGTTCCGACCAGACCTTGAACCGACATCTAGAAAGAGGTCTAGGTCACCGTCCCTTGGCTCCGTTCATTCGGCTCCAGCATCTCCTCTGCTGTCTGAACGAGCCATAGAGCTCACTCCTCTAGGTCATCGAGGCTGTCGGACCATGACCTTCAGAGGGTAGTGAGTCGACTTCTTAAGTCCGAGGCACTGGCCCAAATGCTTCAGAGCCCGACTCATCAGTCGATGCCTGACCCTGTCCCTCATTATGTTCCTCCTCCGACTCCGTTGAGCTCGGGCAGGCGTTGAACCGAGACTGTGGTAGCGTCGGAGCCGATACAAATATCTTCGGCTCCATCGTCGGCTCCGATTTCTTCCTTAGAAGAATCTCGGCGCCGGACTTCCATCGTCGGCTCCGAGGGGTTGAGTGGCATCGGACCCTTGTCCGACCCCGCTCTCCCTCTCGGGGCTTCGGCGCTGGTGAGTTCGGCTCCGACATCGGCCTCGGAGCCATCACTGTCGGTGCCGAGGGAGGTTTTAGCTTTCGGAGCGGGACCTCTGGCTCTGCCTGACAGGGGTGCGTTCGAGGTCATGCGGAGTGTGTTAGAACCTGGTTCTACTCCACAGTCGGCTCCGTCCGCCCCTCCCTCTTCGGTGCCTCAGGTCAAGTTGACTCACTCCCTCATCCCGGACCGCAGAGAGCCTGCTCCTCAGGAATCCCCTGTGGGGATCTCATCCTCTTCCGAGGCCTCTCCTGATTTGGCAGAAGAGCCCCCTCGGGAGAGAAAGTGTAAGAGGAAACACATAGACTCACCTGAGTCCGTCACCTCTGACACAGATTTAGAGGATTCCGAGGGTTCCCCCCGTTCCCCTTCTGAAGATGTCTCATTTGCAGACATTCTAGAAATCCTTAAGCAGAGGGGAAATTGGCCAGCCCTCAACCCTTCGGAGGATGAATCTGTGTACCTTGAGGCGTTTGGCTCTCGTCCTTCCACCTCCTGGGTGTCTCCCCCCTTTGACCCCCTCATGCAGGTGGTAGCAAAAAAGGCATGGACGGCTCCTGATTCAGTGGACCCCACTCCCAGGAGACCCTCAAAATTCATTACAGCACCAGCAGATAAACAGTTTCTGACAAAAGGAGTTTCTGTGGATGCTATGGTGGTTGCTGCTGCCACTAAGAAGGAACTAGCTGATCCTTCAGTGCCTGTCCATCCACCTAACAAGGAATCTAGGTCCATGGACAGGTACGGGAAGCGGATGTTCTCGTCAGCGACCTTTGCAATGCGTTCGCTGAACTACCTATGCCATTTTACTCGTCTTCAAAGGGACTTGATCAAAGAAGCGAGTGATATGTTGAAGGATCCTACAGCTGCGGGTTTTCAAGACAAGATGAACACTCAGCTGGCTACCCTGAACTCCATAGCTAACTGCTCCATGCGCCTCCTTTCGTATGCGGCTGATGGAGCGAGCAGGGCCGCAGGAACAGGAGTGGCCTTACGTAGGCATGCCTGGATGCAGTTATGCAACTTTGCGGACCCCTTTAAAACGTCGTTCACTAATTCCCCGTTTGATGGATCATCTCTTTTTGGTCCTCAAGTGAAAGAAACCTTGACTAGGTGCGAGACTGATGGCAAGACTCTTTCTGCCGTCGGAGTCCGTTTTTCTACTCCTCCTAGGCCTTACCCCAAGGGCCAGAAAAGTGGAAAAATGTGGTTCCGCAAACAATCTCAAGGGACTTCGCCTGACGCACAGAGTCGGTTCCCCGCCAGAGGCAGAGGGGGGAACAACAATGGTAGACGTCGCCCTAGAGGCAGAGGGGGTCCGCAGAACCAGGGCAATCGAGAAACTTTCTCCGATAAGCCCTTTCAGCATCCCTGAGGTGTTGCCCGACTGTTCACCTTCGGAGGCAGTTGGGAGAAGATTGTCACTGTACCCAGAAGCCTGGCTATCCCTAACTCGAGACAAGTGGGTACAGTCCATCATTTCCGAAGGCTATTCCATTCCCTTTCTTTGCATTCCAAACCGATCAAAAAAATCCCTTCCAGATGTTCCACCCGCTCAAAGGGATCTTGCAGCTTTGGAAGTTTCAAAACTGCTTGCAAAAAGAGCAATTCAAACCAGTTCCAGCAGACCAGCAAGGATCCGGAATCTACTCCAGGTTCTTTTTAGTTCCAAAAAAAACAGGGGACTGGAGACCAATTTTGGATCTCAGTATCTTGAACAAGTCAGTCAAGAAAACACGATTTCGGATGGTCACGCTACAGTCCATACTTCCCTATTGGGAAGAAAAACTGGATGTGCTCCATAGACCTTCAGGATGCGTACTATCATATAAAAATGAACAGACGCTCCAGAAGATTTCTCCGCTTCAGGCTGGGAACCAGTCATTTTCAATTCAAAGCCCTGCCCTTTGGACTCACCACTGCCCCCCGGGTGTTTACCAAATGTATGGCAGTGGTAGCTTCTCACCTGAGACGTCAAGGATTCCAGGTGTTTCCATATTTGGACGACTGGCTCCTTACAGCTCCCACCGAGCATCTTCTTCTCACAGCCAGGGACTACACCTTTCGCACTTGTCAAAACTTAGGCATTTCAATAAATTGCGAAAAGTCTGTTTTGTCTCCTTGTCGTGTTATTACCTTCATAGGCGCAATTCTAGACACAGTCAACATGTCTGCGAGGCTAACAGATCAGAGAATAACAGACATACAAAACTGGTCTCGCTCATCTTCAGCAGCAACAGAGTCAAAGCCAGGTTAGTTCTGAAAGTATTGGGGATTATGGCGGCTGCCATACCTTTGCTTACATTAGCCAGATTCCACATGAGAATCCTTCAATGGATGCTCTTCACACAATGGTCATACCAGCAACTTCCGATGTCCCACACCATTATGATCACGCAAACATGCAGGAATCATCTTCTGTGGTGGATGTCTTCCCTCAGCTCTTATTGGGAAGACCCTTTGTTCCTTCCTCCGGTTGCTAGGCTGACAACGGACGCCTCCCTGATCGGGTGGGGGGGGCATTATCAGGGCAGAACTGTCCAGGGCACATGGCAACCAGAAGAATGCCACTTGCACATAAATGTTCTAGAGATGAGAGCAGTGCTTTTAGCGTTGCAAGCCCTTCAAGACTCTCTTCCCTTGGGAACGATAGCAATCCAGACGGACAATATGTCTGTAGTGTGGTATATCAACAAACAAGGCGGAACCAGGTCCTACCCCCTGTGTTGAGAAGCACTCAGACTGTGGCAATGGGCGATTTCTTCTTAGCGGTTTCTGATAGCAACGCACATCCCCGGGAAGTCCAATCAAATCGCGGACAAGTTGAGCAGAGCTATCCTCATGCCTCACGAGTGGTCTCTGAAAGACTCTGTTGTGAGAGAAATTTTTCTCGAGTGGGGTCAGCCTTGCTGCGACCTTTTTGCTACTCCCCAAAACAGCAAGTGCAGAGATTATTTCACCCTATTCCCTTTACCAGGCCAGCCCAGCAGAGGCGCTCTAGTCCAAGTTTGGCCCGGGGACTTCTGTATGCATTTCCTCCTTCCCACTAATCTCTCAAGTGATACAGAAAGCTATCGCTCAGAAGGCCTCGTTGATCCTCATTGCTCCTTACTGGCCTCGACAGGTTTGGTTCCCCTTTCTGCATCATTTTCTGTTGGAGCGACCTTGGCATCTGGACCTAGTTCCAGATCTTTTGATCCATCAGTCGGGTCAGTTTCATCGCTCCCTTCCCTCTCTGAACCTCACTGCTTGGTTCCTCCAATTCCAACCTTAGCCAGGCTTCCTCAAATATCTCACTCTGTTCGAGATATTTTGATAGCTTCCCATAAATCTTCCACTAGAAAGATTTATTTGAGTAAGTGGAAACGTTTCGCCTATTGGGCTCAAGGAAGGGACATAGATCATTTCACTGCTTCCATCCAAATGGTCCTTGATTTTCTAGCTGAACTCTTCCATGCAGGTTCATCTCCTTCTACTCTTAAAGTTCAACTGGCAGCTATTTCTAACTTTCATGTGGGTATTTCAGAGTCTGCCATAATGTCCCACAAGCTTTGCAAAGCCTTTTTGAAAGGAGTTTTTCTACTCAGACCTCCTATAAGAAATCCTCCTCCTCCTTGGGACCTAAATTTAGTTCTTAGTTCTTTGATTCTTCCCCCTTTCGAACCTGCAGCCTCCTGTTCTTTAAAATTGCTATCATGGAAGACTCTCTTTCTGGTAGCTATTACTTCAGCTAGAAGAGTTTCAGAACTTCATGCACTCAGCTGTCGACCTCCTTATCTGTTGTTCCATAAGGACAGGGTATCTTCTGAACCAACCCGTCCTTTTTGCCTAAGATAGCCTCGGCGTCTAACCTAAATCAAAGCATTGACCTCCTGTGTTTTTCCAGAATATTCCAATAGGTCTGAACAAAAATTGCATTGGCTAGATGTTCATCGTCAGTTAAGGTACTATTTGGATAGAACCAAACAATTCAGAAAATCTGACCAGCTGTTTGTCTCCTATGCAGAAGGCAGAAAGGGACTTTCAGTTTCAAAGGTATCATTATGTAGATGGCTAACATCTCTGATTTCCCTTGTTTATGAAATTAGACACCAAAAGCTGCCTAACAAACCTAAAGCCCATTCCACCAGAGCTTTGGCTACTTCTATAGCCTTCCAAGACAGACTGCCTATTGACACCATTTGTGCAGCAGCTACTTGGGCTACTCCTCACACTTTCATTTCTCATTATAAGTTGGATTTAGCTTCTAGGCATAGAGCTAACTTTGGTTCCACTGTTCTCAAGAGTCTGTTCCGTTAGGCCACCGGGACAAGGTGCTAGGGACGGTCCCATCCAGCAAGAATGAAGCGAGATAGACAACTTAACATATAGAAGTTATGTTCTTACCATAACGTTCCATGTTAGTTGTCTTCTTCTCGCCTTCTTCTTGCGTCCCACCCTCCTTCCCCCTGGCCTGGACAGACCTAGAGGAGTGTTGATTGTGACCTCTCTTTCTACCACCTCTTACTTAGGTATATGCTACTGTGCATATTTTCCTGGATCAGGATGCAGGTCACCCTTCTCTTCTCCCTGGTTTATAGAGGTGGACTTTGTTTATAGTTATTCTGTTACTAGTATAAGCTGGGTCTAGCTTACAAACGAGATCTGAGGTAACTCACGCCTAGCATTTTGGGATATAAGGGGAGCCTCGAGCCGGTGGAACCAACTCTCGAGCTTTTAGAGTGGCCGAGTCGGAGCCGAGGTCGGCTCCGAACCCATCCAGCAAGAAGAAGGCGAGAAGAAGACAACTAACATGGAACGTTATGGTAAGAACATAACTTCTATTTTCCCATGTTGAAGTACTAGCAACATATTATGGAACTAATTAAACAAAAAATGGTGTTACTTTCAGATTGTGCAGAAAATAAAGATCTACAAGAGTTAATGCATTCTGCAAACCAAGTTAGTAAACACGCTCTGCATTGTACTCTCTTCATTGTACTCATTGTAATCTCCTCATCTAACTTTTCAATCTCCTCTCATAACAACACCACCATCACACCCAGCAACCATGCCAAGCTGCTAGGCCTCGAAATTGACAATAGCCTTAAATTTGACATTCATATCTCCCAGACCATTAAGAGTCCACAGAAAAATGGGCCTACTCTATCACAACAAACAGTTTCTCACCAGTCACTGTAAGCTTATCACAGCCAGGACGCACCTCCTATCGACTCTACTTTACGCCTCCCCCGTGCTTACCAATATCCGAAAAACTGAGCTCAACAAACTAGATAGCTGCTACAGTAAAATAGCCAGATTCGCCACAGGATCTCCTTCTAGAACCCACCATTGTGAAAGCCTCAAAAATCTCAACTGGCTAGAAACTCCCCCGACCCTTCAAGTCAGCCAAATAGTACTTGCTCACAAAGTACTACATCATGCAGCAACTACTCCAGCCTTATACCACTACCAGATCCCTGAGATCAAGTGCCCAACACCTCCTTAAGGTAACAAACTTTAAAAATGAGGCAGGTAGATCCGTTTATAGCCACTTCATCTCTAAAATCTGGAACTCCCTTCCAGCCCACATAATAAGTAACTCCACCACCCAATTCAAAAAACTACTCAAACACTTCCTGAATTAGATTATGTACCTGTATTACCCCTGGATAAGTAACTCTTATGTCTCTGTTTCCAGCAACTAGAGTAACAGCTTATCTACTGCTTTTGTAATGCATGCATGGGGTAATAGTATCACTGAACACTGTAAAGAAACCTAAAGGAAATAGCATATGTCTCGTGTAGAAATGAGTTATGGAAGTTCTATCTTCTTGCTATACTTGCTGTTAAACACCTCTATAACATGTATATATTAATGTAGCCTGTAAATGATGGCAAATTCACTCTTTGGTTAACTCACTGTCTTATATTTACTATACTTCTATATGAAGTATAAAGATTGTGTACTGTATATATTGTTTAATGAACCTTTTGGTTAACATGTCTTTCTCTTGTTAATGATTTTACTGCTCTGGAGCTTTTCTGTCCGGGAATCCACTGAAAATGGACATATATCCAGTTGGACTCTCCCGGTTAACAAATGTAAAATAAAATAAATAAATAAATTGTGGGTTTGATGCCTTAGAAGCATCTTGCAGAGCTGCTGTCACTGGGTCTGTACTGAGAAGACAGGCTTGGCTGAAGGAACCAGTCTTACCAGACAATGTCAAAGCAAAATTACTAGATGCTCCATTAAATCAGGATCGTTTGGCACAAAAGCAGAAGTTCTTAAAAAGGTTGAGGAAAAAGCTAAATCTGTGCAAACTGTCAAAGATTTCTTACAGGTACAGCCACCTAGATTCAGTAGGCATTGGCCTTCAAAAAACTGGTCCTTTCTAGTCCCTCCCAGGCATTCTCAGTCCAAATCCAGGAGAAACGGACCCCCAAGACTACAGCCTCAGGGTATGCAGAGATCTAAACAATGGAGTGTTCCCACCTCAAAAACAGGGAGTGGTAAGCCACCCCCCTTACAGAAAAAGTTCACAATGACTTTCTAATTATCCTTCCCAGCCATGCCCAAGTCCTTGCACCCCTAGGAGGAAAACTCGCCCTTCATGCAAAAAACTGGATGTCCATTACTCAGGACCGATGGGTTCTAAACATTGTATCCCAGGGATACAAATTCTACTTCCACTCACTGCCAAATCCAAGCAGGTTGCCAGACCTTCCTCCAAACCTGTGGGCAGAGGCTCAAAAGCAAGTACGTTCCCTTCTCCATATCAGGGCTATTTAACCTGTTCCATTAGAACAAAGGAGACATGGTTTCTACTCCAACCTGTACCTGGTACCCAGAAGAGAGCTTTTGGTGCCCTACCCTGGATCTTTCAGTTCTCAACACCTTTCTGGTGGTCCCAAAATTCAAAATGCCTACACTGTAACAGCTTCTTCCTATGCTAGCCAAGGATGCCTGGTTAGTCACCCTAGACTTAAAAGAAGCTTACCTGCACATCCCCATAAGGGAGTCTTGCAGGAAATATCTGTGTTTCAGGGCAGGCTCTATACACTATCAGTTCTCTGCACTTACCTTTGGCTTATCTATTGCGCCCAGAGTATTCACAAAGTGCCTGGCTCCAGCCATTGCATACCGCAGGTAGAGAAATATTCAAATTTACCCATACTTGGACGATTGCCTGATTCAAGCGGACAGTCAGGAATTGCTACATCAGCCCCTGGCATTTGTAAAAAGACTTCTAACTTCACTGGGATACACCATCAACAAAATGAAATCACAACTGGTGCCCAGCCAACAAATTGTATTCCTGGGGAGCAAGCTTGAACACAACTTCCCAGATGGCATTCACTCTAGAAAAGCAGGTCCATTTGACAAACTGTTTCAAACTAATGGCCACCAAAACCCAGCTATATGCAAGGAAAATACTGCAAGCCCTAGGGTTCATGGCCTCATGCATTCTGTTAATTCCATATGCAAGACTGCATATGAGGAAACTTCAATGGTACTTAAAAAGTCTCTGGTGTCAACATTCTCAGGACTTGGAAACCGTGATTTATATCATACCTTGTCTAAGGGCAGAGTTCTTTTGGTGGGCAGAGGCTTGCAACCACAGCAAGGGACTTCCTTTCACCCAACCCCTCGCCGCCCAAACCATGACCACAGACTATGCATGGGGGGCTCACATGGCAGGCAAATGCATTCAAGGCAAATGGAACCCAGAACAAATTCCCTTGCATATCAATCAAAAAGAGATGCTAACTGTACAGAATGCTCTGACAGCCTTCAAATACCTTATCCTTCCAGGGCAGCTCCTGATAAAGACAAACAACACCACGGTTATGTAGTACATAAACAAGCAGGGGAGAACTCATTCTTACACACCCTGCAGGTTAGCCATGGCCCTGTGGAACACAGCCTTGAGCAACCAAGTGCACCTACAAGCTCAATACCTGCCAGGCAAACAAAATTCACTGGCAGACTTGAGTAGAAGTCTATTGGACCCTCACGAGTGGAAACTGAAGCCCAACTCATTTAAACTTCTAACCCAGAGGTGGGCCTTTTTGCCTCCCCCCAAAACCACCAGTTGAGCAAATTTTGTACCAGGAACCCTCACAGCAGAGCCTGGAAGGTGGAAGCCCTATCCTTTACATGGGAAAACCTCTCAATTTATGCCTTTCCTCGTCTGCCCCTCCTCTCAAAAGTACTACTCAAGATCAAACCGGACAGGCCAAGGGCAATCCTTATTGCACCAGACTGGCCACGCCAGCACTGGTACCCACCTCTATGCAGTCTGACAGCAGTGCCACCCTGGCACCTACATCAGACACCTTCCCTGCTGTTTCAGCAGGAGGGACAGATTTTGCATCCTCAGCTGCAAACCCTAAACCTTGTAGCTTGGCTTATCCCCTGAATACACCACCAGCATCCCTCTGCAAACAGGTGCTGGACATCATCCTTGAGGCCAGAAGGCCTAGTACTAGGAAATCTTATGCTGAACAGTGTAAAAGATATTGTTCTTGGAGTCGGTCTCAAGGAAAGGACATAGCTGTGGCCCACCTTACCTCAAATTCTTGATTACTTAGCAGAGGTGCTCCACAGAGGCCTATCCTTCTCTTCCATTGTTTCATGCCTCTGCTTTCTCAGCTCATTATAATACTGAACCACTTCTCTCTCTTCACCCTCTCATCAAAAAGTTCCTGAGAGGAGCTAACAATTTAAGGCCCCCTAGGAGAGCTCCCACCCCAGCCTGGGACCTTAAATTTGTACTGGAGAAGCTCACACTTCCCCCTTTTGAACCTGCTGCTTCAGCAGAGTTAAAATTCCACTCTTGGAAAACAGCCTTACTTCTAGCTATTACTTCAGCAAGAAGAGTTTCTGAGTTACAGGCACTAATGCCGATGGAGCCCTCCATGCTGACAGGGTTTCCCTCAGGACTAACCCATCATTTATGCCCAAGGTGGTATCCAGTGTGGCTTTAAACCAATCCATCCATTTGCCAACCTTTTTCCCTTATCCTCAGAATAAAGGGGAAAGGATCATGCATTCCTTGGACGTGCAGAGACAGTTCAGGTTTTACCTTGACAAGACTAAGCCTTTCAGAAAATCTTACCAGCTGCTAGTCAGCTTTGCTACAGGGGCAGAGGGCAAGGCCCTTTCGAATCAAACCATTTCCAAATGGATAACACACTGCATTCATTTCTCTTACAAGCACCATGGAAAACCTACCCCACGGGGGATCAGAACTCATTCCACTAGAGCTACTTAAACCTCTACAGCATTTCTCAGGGGAGTCCTTACCAGGAACATCCTGGAAGCTGCAAACTGGAGTTCTATACACACATTCACCAAGCATTACCACTTACCTATTGTTTCTAAATCCAGAGCTGGATTTGCTACAGCAGTCTTAAAAGGCCTGCTAGCCAGCCCTAACACTTCCTGACTGCCTCCACCCTTCCTCAGCTTTGGGAATCAACCCGTGCGTGATGACTGCAACAGTGAAACACGAAGAACATAGTAAGGTTGTGTACATTACACGTATCATAAATGTAGATGTTCGAGTGTATTCACTGTTGCAGTCCTGGTTTCCCTCCCTCCCGCCCCCTGGCTTTCTCTGTCCTTTCTACCTATCCTCTTTATGGCCATTTTTTTATGGCAGGGGTTTTTACTTTTTACTGGAGGTTTTCCACACCATGTAATAGCTTCCTATTTTGGGGGCTCCTGATATCTGGGGCAAGAAAAACTGATGTAATGGCGTCGGCTGCATGTTTTATACCCCTGACAACCTAACGTCATGGAAGAGGCGACAGAATCCAACGCAGAAATCCCAAGACTCTGGTATTCGGGCCGACTGAGGGCTACCTGCAGGCAGATGACCCAAGTGTGATGACTGCAACAATGAATACACTCTAACATCTACATTTATGGTTAAGTATACAAAACTGTACTTTCCTTATGGCCTGACTGTCAACTGTTGCACATGTGCTGAGAAAAAAATAAATAAAAAATGGATCTGCTGATTGCGCACACCCCCCCCCCCCAACACTTTGTGCCCAGGCAACTGCTTTGCTTCACCCCTCCCTAGCCACACTTCTGCCCTCATGTACTGCATAAGATCAAGGAGGAAAAAGCCCAAGGTCATTCTTAGTGCCTTCTTTTGGACCAGGCACCATTGTTTCTCTCTTTCTGAGTCTAACAAGGACAGATTCATGAGTTTTGCCACAGCATATGGATGACTTGACCCAGAGGAGGGGTCCATAATGCATCCAGTCTGGCTACCCTAAGTGTTATGCTTTCAGATGACATGGTAAATACAAGAGAGGGTAGAAAACCAAGTACAAGGAAATTAAATCAATCCAAATGGAATACATTCTCTGTGTTGCGAGGACCCTGAATTTCACTGGTTTTGAATTGTCTACCAGACGTTTAGAAAACAGGCCTGTCCTACACATCTTTAAAATCCACACTTCTGCTGTTCTAGTCTGCCCACCTGTGGATTCTGTTGTATTTTCAGCTACAAGTGAAACCTTTACTAGAGTAATTTTGTATCTCAGACCACCTAGAAGAGTGATTACTCTTCATGTAGGTTTTTAGCTGTGTTTTAGAGAAGCTAGCATCACCCCATTTGAAGCAGCTGCTTTGTCCCCCTTTAGGTACCAGTCTTGGAAGACTGTTAGTGGTGGATGTGACATGTCTTAGGAGAAACTAAGAATTAAAAGCACTGATGCTTGCAGACCTTCTCTTGATTTGTCGCAAGGACAAGGGTGCCTATTGACACCAACCCCTCATTCTGCCTAAAGTAATGACTAAGATTTCTTTGAATTAGACCATTCATTGCCCTATGTTTTCCATAAGCCACTGAACAAGGGAGAGAACACTGAATTCTCTGGATGTGCATGGACAGCTGAAATTTTGTTTGGACAAAAATAACTGAACGTCATCTGTTTGTCCATTGCTAAAGACAGGTAGGGGGAACTTAAACAGAAAGGCTCACTGAGTGGCTTGCTCCCATGTATTTGCTTCTGCTACTCTGCCCATGTTAGGCCTGCAATAGGTCATGTAAAAGTTCATCGTATTAGAGCCCTAGAATTGCACAATATGTTAAGAAAAAGCCTGAAATGTGCTTGCAGCAATTCCTTACTGTCTTTAGAGCTTCAGAGCCAAAAGTGGACATAGCTGTCAGAATGGGAGGGTGATTTATAGACTCGCATGCCCTTGTAAATAAAGTACTGTAGTTGAAGGACACAACAAGGAAAGTCATAGTCAAGGGCATTCAGTTCATGCTTGGGAAATCAGGAATGCTGGCTTCACCAGTCCTGTGGCAGTACACTTCTTGCAGAAAAATATGGTTCAAAAACTTTTTTTTTTCATTACATATAGTATGGAACATAGAGTTACTTGTATCAGAATATTTGAAACCAAAAGAGACATACAGTTTATTTTAATGATGTCCTAGCCCCAAAAAAATTAATTGTGAGTTTACCCTGAGGGATTTACTTTAAAGTTAATAGTTACTTTCTCCTTAATGTAAGTTGCACTGCCTGGATTGGCTGTTTCCTACAAATGTGATATCTGTCCGTCTTGTATGCTATCACAAAAGCATTTAGTAGAATTTTATGTTAACAGCCTAGTGTTTAGTACTTAGTTTTGCTGAGAGAGAATTTTGATTAATATTGTTTTAGGTCATGGCCAAGTGTTTAGTTTATGCATCTTTTTTAAAGATTTGAAATAAAACTTTTTCACCTGAAAGAAAATTTATATGTAAAATTATTTAATTTCTGTTTTTACAGTTTAATGAAAATTTCGTGCCGAGCTCCCATTATATTTTTACGAAACAAGTGGAATAAACTCATCTTTCTGTTTCTGTCTAGGTGGTTGATGCTGCAAAACGATTAGGCTGTGATGAAATGGGAGGTTATGAGCCCCTTAAATCACATCCTTTCTTTGATTCTATCATGTGGGAAGGGCTTCCTTATCAGATACCACCAAAACTCACGGCATATTTACCAGCCATGTCAGAAGATGACGAAGATTGCTATGGAAATGTATGTTTTATTCCAGTTAATTCATTCTAATGTTAATCTGCTAACAAAAGTGCCACTTCATATATAACCATAAACATTTAATTTTAGCTTAAATATTCTTAAAAGTGTAACTTCATTTAGGATTGTACTCTTGTTTTACAGGCATTTCAGTGCATCATTGCAGTACTGTTTTAATATGAAGCTACTTTTTTTATAGAAAGTTGGAATATATATTTTGATTCCTACAACAAAATCTCTTAAAACATAAGCACCCTATATAAACAAAATTGGGTCTATATTACCAGATCGAAAACCCGTTTCAGTGAACACCACAAGACCGACACGTATAGCGTGAACCGCAAATTCTCCGAACTCCCTAAACCGCAAATTTTCAAATCTCGAACCATCATAGTCTGCCAACACCACCGCGTGCTACATACCCAAACATAATAAAACACATACATTCACTAACCAAACCCCTACTTCTAACCCTACACTAAACCTTACATACATTACCTATCTATGCACTTACCTTAACCCGCACCACAACCCTAAGGTCAATAACTATCGCACACTTACCTTACGGAGCTATACCGCAGACGGGCCAACCATGACACTTCGATATTTCGTGTTTCTTGGTTTTGAACATTCGCAGTTCGCGCTATACGTTTCGGTCTTGTGGTGTCCACTGAAACGGGTTTTCGATCTGGTAATATAGACCCATAAAATCATGTAGTATATATCATCAGATTGGAGAATGCCGATCATAACAGGACCTGTATAGTAGCCTTAGCGAAGCCTACCACTCTAAATGGACCAAAAAAGTTACCTATAAAAACCTCAACAGATGTAATAACCAGCCCATAACCTGCAGCATACCCTTGTTCTATTGATCTTATAACCATCGACACAAAAAGGGAGTTAAATAAACAACAATTTACCTCTGCTTTACACATAGGTAGAAAATTGGTATAAACATACCAAGGGGCCCATGTTCCTAAATTATTCTGTTTAACCTTTTGAACTGCTAGTATTACAGTTCCTAGTGTCAGCTTAATAATGGTCTTAGTCTTCCTATAAAGTGAAGTTATTTTTTGGTTATTCATTTTAGATTAGTAGACTACAAAATGTCCTTAATTGTGATTGTTGTTTCCGGTATGTGTCTTATTAGATTGACTGGGATTTCAGCCAATAGATTTTTGATATTGCCATAGTGTGTCCAAGCATAACATAGGCTCTCTTAGATATTGATAGGCTAATTGAGTTTTTGAAGCTGTATGATAGGATACGTTCACTAGGCCTATATTTCATTGGTTAGATGAAGTATCTAGAATATTAATTATTCACAGTCAGTTGTTTGGTTTGTGAAGATTATAACTGTGTTTTTTGAATGGTCTGATGGAAACAACAGTATGTTGTGAAAGCGCTTACCATCTTTATTGTAATAAAAGATGTTCATCGTGTTTCACTGCTGCAGTCATTATACTTGGGTTATCCTGCCGTCAGGTGGTCCTGCAGTCGTCCAGAGTTCTAAAGTCTTGGTCCGGCGTCTGTTGCTGTCACTTCTTCCCTGACGTCAGTGCGCCAGGGGTATATAAGATGCAGCTGACACCATTTTCTTGAGTCTTTCTTGCCTTGTGGTGCCTGAAGCAAAAGCAGTTCGCAAGTGCCGGTCGGCCGACTCCTGAGATTTTCTAAGTCGAATTTCAGAACCGAAGTCTTCAATAAAGCTAAGTACCCCGTTGGGGAAACTTTTTCTTGCCTCAGACCGATCTCAGTAAAAGTTAATAATTGCATTTCTTGTGGGAAGCAAATACCTCATAAGGATTTTCATTCTTACTGTATTCCATGCCTAGGCCCAGACCACGACGTCACTAGTTGTCGGTTTTGTGCTAGATTTAACAAGCGCACTATTAAACGTTGGTTTGATTTTGCTCGAAGATTCAATTATACCATGCCGTCGGAACAACTGACGACTGGAATACACAAAAAATGCAAAGACAAATATAAGGACAGGCATCCGAGGTGTCGCCGGCTCGCTGGTTCTCAGTGAGGCGCTTTCGCAGCCCCTGACACCTGCTACCGCAGAGCCACAGGCCGCCTCCGACTCCCACTTGGAGATTACTAGGCCTCTGGAAACTCAAGGTATTGGGCCTACAGAAATTAACCCTTCAGATGGGTCCGGAGCTGCTGAGCAGGCATCGGCTTCTGAGGGTGTTTTCAGACCTACACAGATTACCAAAACAACAACTAAGTCTAAAACTCCATTAAAGACAAAGAAACAAGTACAGCATTCACCTGGACAGGCTTCCATGCCTAAAAAACAGATGCTCAAAATGGCCGCAGAACTAATTACTCTGATCAGGGGTTCCCATCCCCCTCCTGATAAAAGGCCTAGGCAGGATACAGACTACGATTCCTCTGACCAGGTTTCCATTTCTTCTGATTCCTCTTCAGACCAGGGATGCTCTTTACTCCCCTATGAGGACTATGATGCTGAAGAATCACTCCCTTCAGCCTCTCCTCCTGAGAATTACTCTTTTGGGGAAACTATACATACCATGAGGTAGCATTTCCATTGAGAGAGCCAGGATTATTCAGAATCCAAGAAAAGGCTCAGATTTTCTTTTATTGCCTCAACACAGGCCCCTTGCTATTCCGCCTGTGTTCGATATTGTGGATGATGTGTTCTCCGAATCCAGTTTAACCCCTGATTCTTTGCCCCCAGCACCAGTCAAGCCAGATAGGTACTACAGAGTCCCTGACTCTCACAAATTTCTTTATAAAAACCCTACTGCTGACCCAGAATCTATTTCCCAGGGTCCCAAAGGGGTAAAGGCTTCCATTGCTAAAAATCCAGATATTAAGTTGTCAATCTCGCCTTCATTCTTGCTGGATGGGTTCAGAGCCGATCCTCGGCTCCGACTCGGTCAATACTAAAGCTCGAGAGCTAATTCCACCGGCTCGTGGCTCCCCTATATCCCACAATGCTAGGCAGTAACTACTCAGATCTCGTTTGCCGCTTAGCTGACGAGGTGCTTCTACCGGCTCTGGCAGGTTAGTAAGGTTTCTTGTTCAGAAACTTCAATTTCAACCCCTAATTTTAGTTTAAATCGGGTCCCCCTCTTGTGTTAGAATTCCCTTTTTATTCCCTTCTTAACTTTTAGGCTGTTTGGCCCTCTCCCTCTCCTTCCCCTAGTCCTTCAGTGTGACTGGATTTTTATTTTGGTTAAGGGTGTGTCTGTGTGTTGTGTTTATGTTTTTCTTCACTCAGCTTTTAAAATGTCTAAAGACTCCCAAGGTCTCAGGCTTCAAGAAGTGTGATTCGTGCTGTCAGAAAATGTCTCTGACAGACGGTCACACTTCTTGTGTATATTGCCTGGGACCTTTGCACCTGCAGGAGTCATGTGCTGTTGCCATGCATTCAGCCCTAGAGTCCTGCAGGAACGCAAAAATAAATTGATTCTACGTGGCTTGTTTAAGCCTGAAGGCCCCCCGACCCAGTCTGTCGGGGAAGCCTTCTAAGACTTCCAGACCGTCGGCTCCAGTTTCAGAGCTGTCCCCTGGAAGGATTAAAACGGCTTCGACATTGGCTCCGGCTGGAGCCGATGTTTCCAAATCTCATACCATCACCTCGGCTCTGGCTGGAGCCGAGGTTGACAAGACTCAGTTGGCTCCGATAGGCTTATCGGAGCCACTTTCAAAGAAGAGGTCTAGGTCCCCTTCCATCGGCTCCATCCATTCGGCTCCGGGATCTCCTCTTCTATCGGAACGGAGCCATAGGTCGCATTCCTCTCGGTCCTCCAGGCTGTCCGACCATGATTTACAAAGGGTGGTGAGTAGACTTCTCAAGTCCGAGGCACTGGCCCAAATGCTGCATAGCCCTACTCAACAGTCAGCGGCTATTTCCATCCCTGATTTTATTCCTCCTCCGACTCCTTTGAGTTCGGAGCCGGGGCTCATCGGAGCCGTGGCTGTCGGTGCTTTGGAGCCGATACCTTCCCTTTCGGCTCCGTCGTCTGCTCCGATTTCCTCTCTGCGCCGAGCTTCCCTCGGCTCCGAGGGGGCGAGTGGCATCGGACCCTTGTCCGACCCCGTTCTCCCTCTCGGAGCATCTGCGCTGGTGAGTTCGGCTCCGACATCGTCCTCGGAGCCGTCCCTGTCTGTGCCGGGGGGGTCCTTGTCTCCTCGGAGCGGGGACCTCCGGCCTTGCCTGATAGGGGCGCCTTTGAGGTCATGCAGAGCGTGCTAGACCCACTGTCTACCCCACAGTCGGCTCCATCAGCTCCTCCCTCTTCAGTGCCTGCAGTGATTTCTACCCATCCCCTTGTATCAGACCGCAGAGAGCCAGCTCCTCAGGTTTCCCCATTGGGAATTTCCTCCTCTTCCGAGGCCTCTCCTGATCTGGTAGGAGAACCCCCTCAGAAGAGACAGTGCAAGAGGAAGCACATTGACTCCCCTGAGTCTATCACCTCTGACACTGACTTGGAGAAATCTGAAGGTTCCCCTCGGTCCCCCTCTGAGGATGTCTCCTTTGCTGACATCCTTGAAATCCTGAAACAGAGGGGGAACTGGCCCGCCCTTAACCCTTCAGAGGACGAGTCAGTTTACCTTGAGGCGTTTGGCTCTCGCCCTTCCACCTCATGGGTGTCCCCTCCCTTTGACCCCCTTACGGAAGTGGTGGCAAGGAAGGCTTGGACGGCCCCTGATTCAGTGGAACCTACCCCAAGGAGGCCGTCAAAATTTATTACTGCCCCTAAGGAGAAAGAGTTTCTATCTAAAGGCGTCTCTGTTGATGCCATGGTGGTGGCCGCAGCCACTAAGAAGGAGTTAGCCGATCCTTCGGTACCTGTCCATCCTCCTAATAAGGAGTCTAGGACCATGGACAGGTACTGTAAGCGGATGTTTTCATCAGCGACCTTTTCAATGCAGTCGCTGAACTACTTGTGTCACTTCACCCGTCTCCAGAGAGATTTGCTCAAAGATATGGGTGAGGCTATACAGGATCCAACAGCTGAGGGGTTCCAAGACAAAATGAACTCCCAGTTGGCAACCCTGAATTCGATTGTTAACTCCTCCATGCGGCTTATCTCATATGCTGCTGATAGGGCGAGTAGGGCCGCAGGCACAGGTGTAGCTTTACGACGTCACGCCTGGATGCAGCTTTGCAATTTTGCGGACCCTTTCAAGGCGTCCTTCACCAATTCCCCCTTTGATAGCTCAACATTGTTTGGTCCTCAGGTGAAGGATACATTGACTAGGTGCAAGGTGGAAGGTAAGCCTCTCTCTGCCGTGGGAGTCCGTTTTTCTACCCCTTCTAGACCTTGTCCAAAAGGTCAGAGGGGAGGAAAAATGTGGTTCCGCAAACCTCAGGGAGTCTCATCTGACGCACAAGGTCGATTCCCCTCTAGAGGCAGAGGGGGGAATAACAATAGACGCCACCCTAGAGGCAGAGGAGGTCCGCAAAACCAGGGTAGCAGAGAAACTTTCTCTGATAAACCCTTTCAGCATCCCTGAGGAGCTGCCTGGCTGTCCACCTTCGGAGGCAGTCGGGGGAAGATTATCACTGTACCCAAAAGCCTGGCTTTCCCTCACCCAAGGCAAATGGGTACAGTCAATCATATCCGAGGGTTACAAAATTCCCTTTATTCACATCCCATCCCAAACCAAAGGATCCCTTCCAGATGTTCCACCCAGTCTAAGGGAACAAGCAGCACTAGAAATATAAAAGCTGCTATCAAAAAGAGCTATCCAGTCAGTCCCAGCAGACCAGCAAGGATCCGGAATCTACTCCAAATTCTTTTTGGTACCAAAAAAAAAACAGGGGACTGGAGACCTATACTGGATCTCAGCAAGTTAAACAATTATATCAAAAAAACTAAATTTCGGATGGTCACGCTACAGTCCATTCTACCCTTCTTGGGTCAGGACAATTGGATGTGCTTGATAGACCTTCAGGATGCGTACTACCATATCAAAATGCACAGACTCTCCAGGAGGTTTCTCCGCTTCAGGCTGGGAGCCAGTCACTACCAGTTCAGAGCCCTGCCCTTTGGTCTCACTACAGCCCCCCGAGTGTTTACCAAATGCATTGCTATGGTCGCGGTTCACTTGAGACGTCAAGGATTCCAGGTGTTTCCATATTTAGATGACTGGCTCCTTACCGCCACCACCAGACATCAACTGCTTCTATCCAGAGACTTCACCATCCAAACTTGCCAAGCTCTAGGCATTTCAATAAATTTTGAAAAATCTGCCTTGTCAATCTATTACTTTTATAGGCGCCACCTTAGACACTCAATCTTTCCGCCAGACTTACAGAGCAAAGAGTGTTAGATATCTGCAAACAAGTTTGCCTTCTATTACAATGCAACAAGGTCAAAGCCAGGGTAGTCTTGATGGTATTAGGACTCATGGCAGCTACTATCACCCTTCTCCCCTTAGCTCGTTTCCACATGAGGATCCTCCAATGGATGCTGTTTACTCAGTGGTCCTTCCAACAGCTCCCGATGTCTCACATCATATTAATAACTCAGTCATGCAAGAATCACCTGTCTTGGTGGATCACATCACCTCAAGTTCTCCAGGGCAGACCTTTCATCACCCCCCCCCAGTCGCCACGGTGACAACGGACGCCTCCCTGATCGGGGGGGGGCATTATCAGGGCAGGGCACGTGGCAACCTTTCGAGTGCCACTTGCACATAAATGTCTTAGAGATGAGAGCAGTGCTTTTAGCGTTGCAAGCCCTTCAGGACTCTCTTCCCACAGGGACTATTGCAATTCAGACGGACAACATGTCCGTAGTGTGGTACATCAACAAACAGGGCGGAACCGGATCCTACCCCTTATGTCGAGAGGCACTCAGACTTTGGCAGTGGGCGATTTCTTCTCAGCGTTTTCTGATAGCAATGCACATTCCCGGGAAATCCAACGTGATTGCGGACAAGTTGAGCAGGGCCATTCTCATGCCCCACGAGTGGTCTCTAAAGAAATCAGTGCTGGAAGAAGTCTTCCAAAGATGGGGCCAGCCTTGCTGCGATCTTTTTGCTACTCCCCAAAACAGCAAGTGTCACGACTTCCTTACTCTCTTCCCATTACCAGGCCATCCCACCAGAGACGCTCTAGTCCACGATTGGCCCCGGGGACTTCTGTATGCTTTTCCCCCTTTTCCACTGATATCTCAATTAATTCAGAAAGCTATCGCCTTGAGAGGTTACAGTGATCCTTATTGCCCCTTACTGGCCTCGACAGATATGGTTTCCGTTCCTTCATCATTACCTGTTGGAGCAGCCTTGGCATCTGGATCCGGTGCCAGATCTGTTGACCCACCAGTCGGGCCAGCTGCACTACTCCCTTCATTCTCGCAACCTCACAGCGTGGTTTCTCCAATTCCTACCCTAGCAAGGCTTCCCTTAATCTCTCATTCGGTCCAAAACATCCCGATAGCCTCTCACAAATCTTCTACCAGGAAGATTTATAATAGTAAGTGGAAATGTTTTTCCTTCTGGGCAGCATCAAAAAAATATAGACCCCTTCACTGCACCTATCCATTCTATCCTAGACTTTCTGGCAGAGCTCTTTCATTTAGGCTCTTCTTCATCTACCATTAGAGTACAACTAGCTGCTATATCTAATTTTCATGTAGGTGTCTCAGACTCCAGTATCATGTCCCATACACTCTGCAAAGCCTTTTTAAGAGGTGTTTTTCTGCTCAAGCCCCCAGTCAAAGATCCCCCACCTCAATGGGACTTGAATTTGGTTCTGGCATCCTTGATCCCCCCCCCCCTTCGAACCAGCAGCTTCATGCCCTCTTAAGTTGCTCTCATGGAAAACACTTTTTCTAGTAGCCATAACTTCAGCTAGAAGGGTATCTGAACTTCAAGCTCTGTGCAGTCGTCCTCCTTACCCTCTGGACTAATCCGTTCTTCTTACCTAAGGTTTCCTCTGAGACAAACCTGAACCAAACGATTGATCTCCCCGTCTTCTTCCCTGACTATTCCAACAGGTCGGAACAAAAGATCTGAAGTAGGGACTTCATTTGTCAGCAAACTTTGGGATACGGATCCGATCTCAGATCCGAGCCGGCAACTTCTATCATAGCATAGATCTGAGCTCCTAGCTCCTCCCCTTACCCATAATCCCCTGCCTACCCTGACTGACCTCAGATCTAGTTTGCCGCTCTTCAAGCAACAGTTAGATTCCAGAGCTCTTGGCGTTTTTGTGAGAAAAAAGTTTTCTTTCTTCTTTTCTGATTGAGTGATTGTGTGTGCATGGTAGGTTTATCCTTAACGCTAAACTTATTTTTATTTTAGCTTCTCAGCTTAAATTTTAATTTAAAATATTCCTCCCTCCCCCGCTGGTCGTAGCGTGTGTGTGAGACTTGAGTGTTAGGGGCCTAGTGAGTGTGCTTTACTTTAGTAATGTCGGAGGCCCCTAAAGCCATTTTTTTCGAAATGCACCGAGTGTGGTCACAAGCTTTCACCGGCTGATGGCCACACTCGGTGAGTTAGGTGCCTTGGGGTTGAACACCTCTCTTCGGGTTGCACGATTTGTGCGGCGTTCAACCCCAGGGCACTTAAGGATCGGAGGTCGAAGCTGGTTCTGACGGGCCTTTTACCCCCAGACTCTGCTGCGTCCTCCGGTACTTTGGTGACCGCTACCCTCCCCCCCGGTAGCGGTCACTCCTGCCTCCCTTCCTCCGACCGGGACTCAACCTCCCGCTTCAGCTCCGGAGGATAGGGAGTCCAGGAAAGAGAAGCACCTTAAGCGGCGGGCCGAGGACTCTTCATTGGCCCCGCCTGCCAAGAGGACTTCTCCGTCCAGGTCTTCTCAGTCTCCTCCTCCTCAGATCCGATCCCCTTGTTTCTCCCCGGGATCTGAGGAGGAGGTGACCCGGTCCCCGTCGAGGTCATCGAGGTGGCACTCCAGGTCTGCCTCAGTGGCCTCTTCGAGGTCCACTTTTAGCATGTCAGATGCGGACATGGACCGGATGATGAGGAGATTCATCCAGGCCCAGATGCAGATGGGAGTGCTCTTGCCTCCCCCCCACCTCCAGGGGGGGGAGCTTGACCCCTTTTTTCGCCCCTATTGCTCCTTCTCGACCCGCATTCCTGGTTTGGAGCGCTCAGAACCGAACCACGTTGGATCCGGGGTTGGGTCGGAGCCGACCGTGCTGGGCACGTCGGCTCCGACGGCTCCCTCGAGTTTGTCGGATCCGACCTCTCGGAGCCGTGGGCCGAGCTTCGGATCCGAGGGATTTGGTGTGCTTTCGGCTCCATCCTGGTCGGAGCACACTGGTCCCTCGGATCCGACGTTCTCGGCGCTGGGTCCGATCCCCGCTTCGGATCCGAGTGGGAGTCGGAACTCGGATCCGTCAGAGAGCGGCTCCCCCTCAGCTTTCACTGCGGTGGAGAGGGCACTGTCGAGTGCTTCAGGCCTCCGGTCCTGGCTTCGGCTCCCTCCCGCACTCCTTCTCATCTGGTCCTGGCTCCCCTCATCCCGCCCTTGCGGCAGCCTGCCTCAGCACCTCTAGGAGTTCCAGTGGAACAAGATACAGTCCATGAGGACTCCTCGGACAGCCCCCCCCGAGGAGATTCCTCACAAGGCAGAGTGCAAGAGGAGGCACATAGACTCCCCTGAGAGTCTCACCGAAGATACGGACTTAGATGAAGGGGAAGGCTCCCCTAGGTCACCCCCCCGAGGATGTCTCCTTCTGAGACATCATGGAAATGCTCAAAATCAGGGGTGGGTGGCCTGCCCCCAAGGCTTCCTCTGATGAGTCCATATTCCTTGAGGCGTTTGGGGCAGGACCATCTACCTCTTGGGTGTCCCCTCCACCCGACCCCCTGGTGGATCTCATATCCTCTAGGGCTTGGAAGGAACCGGACACCATAGAGCCAATCCCCAAGCGCCCGGACAAAGTTTTATGCCCCCCTGCAGAGAGATCACACTGGAGCAGAGGTCCCCCTGTGGATGCCATGTTGGTGGCTGCAGCCACCAAGAAAGAGTTGACTCAGGAGAGCCCCATGGTTCATTCCCCGAGCAAGGAGTCTCGCGCGATGGACCGTCTTGGGAAGCGGGCCTTCAGTTCAGCAACCTTCTCTATGAGGGCCTTGAACTACATGGCACACGTTATTCGGATGCAACGGGATCTAATTAAGGAATACGCTGCCCCCCCCCCCAGGGTCCATGTCGGAGGGAGACCAGGATCTGTACTCCTCCCAAATGGCCACCCTCCGCTCTATCTCTAACACCTCTATGCGGCTGTTGTCTCATGCTATGGAGGGAGCCGCTAGAGCAGGCGGAGTTGGGCTTGTCATGAGGAGACAGGCCTGGCTCCGTCACTGTGAATTCTCGGAACCCGTCAAGGCATCATTCGTGAATGCCCCTTTTGATGGTTCTGCACTGTTCGGCAAAACCATTTGCGACACTCTTGTCCAGAGCGAGAAAGACGGGAAGACCTTGTCTGCTGTCGGAGTCCGCTTCTCTGCGCCCCAGAGGTCCTTTTCCAAGAACCAAAAGGGTCAGAAGAAGATGTGGTTCCGAAAATCGCATCAATCCCAGTCTGCTCAGGACAACCAGTCCTCTCGTGGCAGAGGAGGACAGGGAGGACGCCGCCCCAAAGGCAGAGGGGGTCCCAGGAATTTTGGGTCCAGAGAACCATTCTCTGAGAGGCCCACGCAGAACCCCTGAGGGGTTACCCGGCTGCTCCACTCTGGAGGCAGTCAGGGGGGGGGCATTTTTCGAGGCACCTAGAAGTGTGGGAGTCCATAACAACGGATCACTGGGTGCTTCTTATTATATCCAGAGGTTACCAAATTCCCTTTATCGTAACCCCCAAAATCAGAGGCCTCCCATAGGCACCACCCAGTCAGAGGGAGGCGGCTGCTGCAGAAATTCAGCAGCTTCTGCAAAAAAGAGCCATCCAGCCCGTTCCCCCAGATCAAGTCGGATCAGGGTTTTACTCCAGGTTCTTTCTGGTGCCAAAAAAGACGGGGGACTTGAGGTCCATCCTCGAACTCTCTCTCCTAAACCTGGCAGTACCCAAAGAAAAGTTCCGAATGGTCACATTGCAATCCATCCTTCCCTTATTGCGGGAGGACGACTGGATGTGCTCCATAGACCTCAAGGATGCGTACTGTCACATTCTAGTGGACAGGCGTTCCAGGAGGTTTCTCCGCTTCCGGCTGGGAGCCAGTCACTTTCAATTCAGGGTCCGCCCCTTCGGCCTCACCTCAGCCCCCAGGGTGTTCACCAAGGTCCTAGCGATAATAGTGGCCCACCTGAGACTCAAGGGAATTCAGGTCTTCCCATACCTGGACGACTGGCTCCTTACGGCCCCAACAAGGCATCTACTTTGTTCATGCAGAGATTATTTCCTCAGTCTGGCTCCACTATTAGGATTAACCGTCAACATGACCAAATCCTCTCTCATCCCTACACAGGTGTTGGATTTTATAGGGGCGAGACTGGATTCCAGACAGATGCTTGCGTTCTTGACTCCAGATCGGCTTCGGAACCTGATGTTGCACGTGAGGGCCATCCTTCAACTGCAAACTCCTTCGGCGGAATTGGTCCCGAGGGCCCTAGGATCTATGGCGGCTGCAATCCCTCTGCTGCCATTGGCCCGGTTGAACATGAGGGTCCTGCAGTGGACCCTCCAGGTACAATGGTCCCTGTCTCGCAACCCCCTGTCTCATCACATTTTCCTTAAGCAAGGTTTGCAGAAGATCGCTCGTGTGGTGGCTCCAGTCTCCCAATCTCCACACGGGACGTCCCTTCTCACTACCACCGCCAGTCGACACGGTGACCATGGACGCTTCTCGCCTGGGGTGGGCGGGGGGGCATTTTTCAGGCAGGATAGTCCAAGGCACGTGGAACGACATAAAGACCTCTTTGCATGTCAACGTCCTAGAGATGAAGGCGGTGCTTTTGACGTTGCAGGCACTGCACAACTCTCTTCCGGTAGGGACGATTGCAGTACAGACAGACAACATGTCGGTCGTCTGGTACATCAACAAACAGGGGGGAACCAGGTCTTACCCCCTTTGCCGCGAGGCCATGAGAGTGTGGGAATGAGCGATTTCCACCAACCGCTTTCTCATAGCAACGCACATTCCGGGACGGTCCAACATTCTAGCGGACAGGCTCAGTCGTACTATCCTGACTCCTTACGAATGGTCTCTCAACCATCGAGTTGCAGAGCAAGTATTTGCCCGATGGGGGGCAACCTTGTTGCGATCTTTTTGCCTCTCCTTCAAACACCAAATGCAACGATTACTTCGCTCTGATCCCCCCTCCGGGGGAGTCCCCGAGAGACTCTCTAGTTCATGCTTGGCCTCCCGGTCTGCTTTATGCTTACCCTCCTCTTCCCCTGATGTTGAAATTATTACAGAAAGCCAGGCAGTTGGGGAGCAAGATGATCCTCATTGCCCCATTCTGGCCTTGTCAGACTTGGTTCCCTTACCTATGGTCTCACCTAGTGTATCCACCATGGATTCTGGATCCTCTCCCGGATCTCATTTCTCACCCTCTCGATCTTCCGACTCTGAACCTGGTCAACCTTAAGCTGACTGCTTGGTTGCTCCAGTTCCACTCCTCATAAGGGCTCCCAGGATCTCATCACCTGTCAAAGCCATTCTTGTAGCAGCTCACAAGCCTTCCACCAGGAAGGTTTATCGAAGTAAGTGGAAACGCTTCACCATTTGGGCAGAACACCGTCGTTTAGACCCTTTTACAGCCCCAATAGCATCGGTTCTAGATTTTCTAACCTTTCTCTTTCACCAGGGAGCTAGTTCTTCCACAGTCAAGGTACAACTTGCAGCAATCTCATACTATCACGTGGGGCAAGAGTCTGGCCCTCATCACTTCCAAACTGTGTAAGACCTTCCTCAAGGGTACCTTCCTCCTTAGGCCTCCAGTCAAAGAGGTGGTACCTCCATGGGATTTATCCTTAGTCTTACAGGCCTTGACTGGTCCCCCCTTCGAACCGACGGCCACGGTTGATATCAAATTTTTCTCTTGGAAGACAGCCTTTTTGGTGGCCATAACTTCAGCCAAAAGAATGTCGGAATTGCAAGCTCTTTGTGTCAAACCACCATATCTGGTCTTTCACCCGGATAGGGCTTACCTCAGGATCAATCCGTCCTTTCTACCTAAGGTATCTTCAGAAGTGAACATCAATCAGTCTATCAATCTTCCAGTGTTTTTCCCCAACTTTCAAAACAAAGGAGAGTACAAGCTACAGTCCTTAGACGTACACAGACAACTACGTTTTTCTATCCATAGAACTGCTGATCATAGGCAATCCGATCAGTTGTTTATCTCCTTTGCCAAAAGTAATTTCGGAAAGCCAGTTTCTAAAGTTTCTCTCGATGGATCTCGAGTTGTATTCTTTTAGCATATCAGAGCTCGGGAAGGCCTGCACCTCAAGGAGTCCATGCTCATTCTACTAGGGCCGTTGCCATATCTGCGGCCTTTCAAGCTAGGGTTCCACTGGATGACATTTGTTCTGCAGCCACTTGGGCTTCATCTCACACCTTTATCAGCCACTATAAAATAGATGTTGTCTCCCGAGGTAGGGCGTCCTTTGGCTCTGCGGTGCTCGAATATCCTTCCATGAAGGCCACCCAAGATTTAGGTAGCTGGGGACTCTGTCCCAAAGGTTGCTGACAAATGAAGTCCCTACTTCAGATTAAGAAGTTATGTACTAACCATAACGTTCCATCTGAGTAGGTATCTTCATTTGTCTGCAACCATCCCCCCTCCTTCCCCCTGACCAAAATGATCGTTCTTGTGGTTATTAGCATATGTTCCCTTTGGGACACTTTTATCAGCTGTGCTATGGGGCAAACTTGATCTGAGGTCAGTCAGGGTAGGCAGGGGATTATGGGTAAGGGGAGGAGCTAGGAGCTCGGATCTGTGCTATGATAGAAGTTGCCGGCTCGGATCCGTATCCCAAAGGTTGCAGACAAATGAAGATACCTACTCAGATGGAACGTTATGGTGAGTACATAACTTCTTATTACATTTTCTAGATATTCACCGCCAACTTAGATATTATTTAGACAGGACTAAACAGTTCAGGAAATCTGATCAGCTTTTCCTGTCTTATGCGGAAGGGAAATTGGGCCTTCCAGTTACTAAAGTGTCCCTTTCAAGATGGCTTACCTCTATAATTACCTTCATCTATGAAATCAGACATCAAAAACTGCCTTCAAGACCTAGAGCTCATTTAGCTAGGGTATTAGCTACATCTGTAGCTTTTCAGGACAGGCTGCCAATAGATTCCATTTGTGCAGCAGCCACTTGGGCTTCTCCTCATACCTTCATTTTACATTACAAATTGGATATGGCCTCCAGAAACCGTGCCAACATTGGTTCCACTGTTCTCAAGAGTCTTTTCCAATAGGCCACCCGGAATAAGGTGCTAGGGACATGGTCCCATCCAGCAAGAATGAAGGCGAGATTGACAACTTAACATTAAGAAGTTATGTACCTACCATAACGTTCCATGTTAGTTGTCTTCTTCTCGCCTTCTTTCTTGCGTCCCACCCTCCTTCCCCCTAGCCTGGACAGACCGATAGGAAATTTTGGGATCTTCCTTTGGAGTTTTCCTTCCCACATCTTCTACCACCTCTATTCCCCCTTTTATGTTTGTGGTAGCTTACATTCAGGTTTATATGGAGGTGGGTTCTTTTTTTTCCATGCTGTGGAGACCAGAACTGCTTGGTTTAGCTATCAAACGAGATCTGAGTAGTTACCGCCTAGCATTGTGGGATATAGGGGAGCCTCGAGCTGGTGGAATTAGCTCTCGAGCTTTAGTATTGGCCGAGTCGGAGCTGAGGATCGGCTCTGAACCCATCCAGCAAGAAAGAAGGCGAGAAGAAGACAACTAACATGGAACGTTATGGTAGGTACAAAACTTCTTATTCCCTCTGACAGGGATTCTAGAGCATTAGACAGATGGGGGAAGAAAGTTTACACTTCTGCAACTTTAGCAGTAAGAGCTTTAAATTGCCAGTTCCACATGCTTAAATACCAACAATATTTAATGTCTCTGTTAAAAACAGAAAATGCTTACAAGCTCAGAAGGTCCTGATTATAAAGAAATGCAGGATTTATTGCATGCAGCTGAACAAGTGGGAAAACATAATCTGCAATGTGGTTTTGATTCTTTAGAGGCTTTTTGTAGAGCTGCAGTTACAGGATCTGTGATTCGAAGGCATGCTTGGTTAAAAGAACAAGGTTTACCTGATCATGTTACGGCAGAATTATTGGATGCTCCTTTACAGCATGATATCTTGTTTGGTGTTAAGGCAGAAGAGGTATTAAAGAAAATGGAGGATAAGGGAAAATCTATGCAAACAGTGAAGGATTTCTTACAGGTACAGACACCTCGATTTAGCAGAAATTGGCCTTCTAAAAATTGGTCCTTTCCAGTGTCAGGCCACAAAGAGGCAGATACAGACACCCAAGAGGCAGATCTCAGCCCCAAGGCTCTTACAGACCACGACAGTGGGGAGCTTCAACCCCAAAAGGAGGAGAAGACAAGTCACAACCTTATAGGAAACGGTCCCAATGACTTCCCCCTTCAAATGCCAAGCACTTAACTTTTGGCCGCTCCCTTAGGGGGAAAACTAGCACTTTTTTCATAAAATTGGCATATAATCACCCAAGACAAATGGGTTCTGAATATTGTGTCTCAAGGTTACAGGTTCCACTTTCACACTCTACCAAGGCCAAAAGGAATGCCAGACCTGCCACAAAATCAATGGGCAGAGGCACAAAAACAAATTACAGCCCTCATGGACATGAGAGCTATTCAAAAAGTGCCACAACAAGGACAAGGATTTTACTCAAGACTTTTCTTGGTCCCCAGAAAGGATAAAGCCTGGAGACCCATACTGGACCTTTCTACTCTAAATACTTACCTGGATGTTCCGAAATTCAAAATGTTGACACTACAGCAACTTCTTCCCGTGCTGGGCAAGAAGGCTTGGCTTGTTACCTTGGACCTTAGAGGCATACCTGCATGTCCCAATCAGACAAAATTGCAGAAGATACCTCAGATTCATAGCTGGCACAATGCATTACCAATTCTCTGCACTGCCCTTTGGCTTATCTACTACGCCCAGGGTCTTCACAAAATGCCTGGCACCAGTAATTGCATTTTGCAGACAAAAAGGAATTCAAATATATCCCTACTTGGACGACTGTGTTATTCAAGCAGAGAGCAAGGACATTCTTCTAAAGCATCTGGCGTTTGTAAAAAGATTGCTAATTTGCCTAAGGTACACAGTAAACAAAAAGAAATCAAAACTAGTGCCCTCACAAGAGATAATATTCCTGGGTGCCAGCTTAAATACAACAGCCCAGATGGCTTATCTCACGCCAGACAAGCAAAGCCAACTGACTCAGTACTTTCAATTGATGGCAACAAAAACCCACCTCACTGCAAGAAAAATTCTGCAGGCCTTGGGGTTCATGGCATCTTGCATACTACTAATACCATATGTCAGAGTGCATATGAGGAAATTACAGTGGTACCTAAAAAGTGTTTGGACTCAACACTGTCACAGTTTGGAAACAGTAATACCACTTATTCCCTGCCTAAAACAGGAGTTTCGATAGTGGGCACAGGCATGTCACCATAACAAGGGACAGCCTTTCACTTTACCCACAGCCAGGCAGACACTAAAAACAGATGCTTTGGATTACGCCTGGGGAGCACACATGGCAGGAAAATGTATTCAGGGCAAGTGGGCCGCAGACCAAATGCATCTTCACATCAATCAAAAAGAGATACTAGCTGTACAAAATGCCCTAACAGCTTTCAAGGACCTTCTGCATCCAGGACAACTATTACTAAAGATGGACAACACCACAGTTATGTGGTACATAAACAAGCAAGGGGGCACTCATTCCTATCCCCTCTGCAGACAAGCCATGACTTTGTGGAACACAGCACTGACCTATCAAGTTCATCTGCAAGCACAATTCCTGCCAGGAAAGAAAAATACTCTGGCAGATGATTTAAGCAGAAACATCATGGATCCTCACGAGTGGAAATTACATCCACAAGTATTCAGCATGATAACACAAAAATGGGGGTGCCCAGACATAGAAATTTTTGCCTCCCCTCTGAACTGCCAACCACAGAAATTCTGCGCAAGGACTTACCACTCACAAGCATGGAAAGTGGATGCTCTCTCGTTCAGCTGGAAAACCCTAAAAGTTTATGCCTTCCCACCGCTGCCTCTCCTTTCAAAGGTACTTCTAAAAGCCAGACAAGAAAAGCCAAAAATGATCCTGATTGCCGCAGACTGGCCACACCAGCACTGGTACCCAATCTTAAAGAATTTGGCTCAAGGCCCAGCAAGGATTTTACCTCAAATTTCTCAACTTCTGACTCAACAAAACAATCAGATCCTGCACAGCCAGCTCAAAACCTTAAACCTGGCTGCATGGCAGATTACTTAGCCAAGCAACTAACACCTCTCTCTAAAGCTGTTATGAATGTTATTTTGGAGGCCAGGAGGCCCAACACCAGGAAACCCTATTCAGAAAAGTGGAAGAGATTCTGCGCTTGGAACCAGGCTCAAAGCTTTGACCCTCTTGTTTCAAATATTCCTCAGATATTACAATACTTAACTGATTTGCTGGACAAAGGCATATCCTTCTCATCCATTAAGATCCA
Source organism: Protopterus annectens (assembly GCF_019279795.1). Taxonomy (NCBI): domain Eukaryota; kingdom Metazoa; phylum Chordata; order Ceratodontiformes; family Protopteridae; genus Protopterus; species Protopterus annectens. Next base: position 425,698,631 of record NC_056746.1, read on the forward strand.
TGCCTGTGCCATCTCAGCTCATTACAACACGGATCCTCCTATTTTCTCTCATCCATTATTAAAACAGTACCTCGCAGAGGGGCTAAAAACATAAGACCGCCTCAGAGAGCACCAACACCAATTTGGGACCTCAACTTTGTCTTGGAAAAACTAACTTTACCTCCATTTGAGCCAGCCAATACAGCAGAATTAAAATGTGTCATGGAAAACTGCTCTGCTTCTGGCAATAACCTCAGCACGAAGAGTCTCAGAGTTACAGGGACTAATGGCAGTGGAACCTTTCATTTTTCATCAGGACAGGGTTTCTTTAAGAACAAACCCTACATTTATGCCAAAGGTGGTATCCAGTGTGGCTCTTAACCAAACTATTCACTTGCCAACATTTTTCCCAAATCCCCAGAATAAAGGGGAGAGACTTCTGCACTCATTGGACATACACAGGCAGTTGCGCTTCTACTTGGACAAAACAAAAGCTTTCAGGAAAACTAAGCAATTGTTTGTTGCATATGCTGCAGGATCACAGGGAAAGGCCATTTCAAAGCAGACCATTTCAAAGTTGATAGGACACTGTATCCGTTTCTGCTACACACAGCATGGAAAAACTGTACCTAGCAACATTAGGCCGCATTCCACCAGGGCAACAGCCACTTCAACTGCCTACCCTAGAGGAGTACCTACCAAGGATATTTTGGAAGCTGCAACTTGGAGTTCAGTGCACACCTTTACCAAGCATTACCACTTGCCTCTGTAGTCTAAATCCAGAGCTGGCTTTGCCACTGCAGTGCTGCAGGGCCTCATAGCCACCCCGAATCCTATATAGACCCAGCCACCCAACCTCAGCTTTGGGATTCAACCCAACTGTAATGACTGCAGCAGTGAAACACGATGAACATAGTACAGTTTTGTACCTACCACAAATGTAGATGTTGGAGTGTATTCACTGCTGCAGTCCAGGTTACCCTCCCTCCATCCCCACTTTCTTAGCTGGGACTTATTTACACCTTTCTACCCTATACAACCTATGTGGAGTATTTGCTTGTAACTGAAGGTATTGTTTTTATTTTTTATGTATGTTTTATTAGCAATATATATTGCCTACCTATTTGGGGGGCACCTGACATCTGGGGCAAGAAAAAGGCGATGTTCATCGTGCATACAGCTGCAGTCATAACAGATGGGTTCTCCTGCCGTCAGGCGGGTCCTCGGTCGGCCGAATTCCAAAGTCTAGGTCCGGCGTCGGTTGTTGTCGCTTCTTCCCTGACGTCAGTGTGACAGGGGTATAAAAGAACCAGCCGACGCCATTTTCTTCAGTCTTTCTTGTCGCGCGGAGCCCGAAGCAGAAGCAGTTCGCAAGTGCCGGTCGGCCAGCTCCTGAGATTATGAAAAATTTGGAACCGAAGTCTTCTTAAAAGCTAAGTACCCCGTTGGGGAAACTTTTCTTGCCTCAGACCGATGTCAGACAAAGTTAATAATTGTATTTCTTGTGGGAAGCAAATACCGCATAAGGATTTCCATTCCCTCTGTATACCTTGTTTAGGCCCAGACCACGACGTCTCGGTCTGTCGCATTTGTGCTACATTCAACAAACGCACTATTAAGCGTCGGGCGGAGTTCGCCCAGCATTTTTTTGGGAAAGCATTTAACTATACTATGTCGTCGGATACTCTGACTCCGGTTTTGTCTAAAAAACGCAAAGACAAGGACCAACATTCGAGGTCCGCGGCCTCTACCGACACCACGCCAAAGCCGACTACACGTGGTCCGGTTCTGAGCGAGGCACCTACACAGCCCCTGACTACCGACGACACATCATTGGCTGTGTCTCCTGTACCCGAGGTCGCAGGCTCCTCGGCCCACACCCCTACTACAGATACCGAAGCCACTCTTGGCATTGAAACACAGAATGTGGACAGGTCCACCTCCACTCAAGGTATCTTCAGACCTTCCTCTTCTTTCTCCATCAAGGCTTTCACCAAGTATAAAGCAACCATGCACCCTAAGAGACCAGCTACACAGGGCCCATCTCCAGGCCCCATGCCTAAGAAACAGATGCTTAAAATGGCTGAGGATTTAATTACTCTAATCAGAGGTTCTCAGCCACCTCCGGACAAAAGACCCAGAGTGGAGGAAGATTCCCCCTCCTCTGATCAGGGCTCCATTATTTCAGAACACTCGGTGATTATCAGGAACAGTCTTACTCCCCTTTTGAAGACTCTGATGCAGATGAGTCTATTCCTTCTGTATCCCCCCCTTAGGATTATTCATTTGGGGAAACTCTGCATACCTTAAGGGAACACTTCCACTGGGAAGGGCAGGATTATTCAGATTCCAAGAAAAGGCTCAGGGAATTTCTTTTGTTACCCCAGCACAGGCCTCTGGCTATACCTCCTGTCTTGGACATCCTAGATGATGTTTACTCGGAGGCCTGCCTTAACCCGGACTCTCTTCCTCCAGCTCCAGTTAAACCTGACAGGTACTACATGGTTCCTGACTCACACCAATTTCTATACAAAAGCCATGCTGCTGACCTAGAAACCATCTCACAGGGGCCCAAGGGAGTTAAGGCCTCCATTGCCAAAAATCCATTGCCTTCCGAGAGAGATTCCAGATCCTTAGAAAGGTGGGGAAAAAAGGTATATACCTCGGCTACCTTATCCATGAGGGCCTTAAACTGTCAGTTTCATATGCTAAAATACCAACAGTTTCTGTTATCTCAATTGAAAATTAAAATGTCACAACCTGAGCAACCAGACGTGAAGGAGTTGCAGGATTTGATGCATAGTGCAGAACAAGTGGGTAAACATATCTTACAATGTGGTTTTGATGCTCTAGAGGCCTCATGTAGAGCTGCTGTTACAGGCTCAGTCATACGTAGGCATGCCTGGCTCAAGGAACAAGCCTTGCCTGATCATGTCAAAGCTAAATTACTAGACTCCCCCTCTTCAAAAGGATGTACTATTTGGGGCAAATGCTGAGGAAGTATTACGGAAAATGGAGGAAAAGGCTAAATCAATGCAAACTGTGAAAGAATTTCTGCATATTCAACCCCCACGTTTTAGTAGAAATTGGCCTTCCAAAAACTGGTCATTTCCTGCCACAGACAGACCCCAAAGAGGCAGATACAGGCGCCCGAGGGGCTAAGGACAATCACAAGGATTGTACAGAGGCAGACAATGGCAAGCTCCTACACTGAGGTGGTGAGGACAACTCGCAATCTTTCAGAAAGCAAACCCAATGACTTTCCCCTTTGCATGCCAACCAGGTCTCAAATGGCAGCCCCCTTAGGAGGAAAGCTGGCACTATTCTCAAAAAATTGGCATGTTGTCACAAAGGACAAATGGATCCTGGACATTATAAACAGAGGCTACAAATTCCATTTTCATACCCTTCCAAAAATGAGAGGCATGCCAAACCTGCCACACAATCAAAGGGCAGAGGCATAAAAGCAAATTTCAGATCTTATAAACATGAAAGCTATTCAAGAGGTACCTACACACGAACAAGGTCAAGGTTTTTTATTCCAGGCTATTTCTGGTGCCAAGGAAGGGAAAAGATTGGAGACCTATTTTGGATCTTTCCATCCTAAACACATTCCTACTCGTACCAAAATTCAAGATGCTCACTCTACAGCAACTTCTTCCCATGCTGGGCAAGGAGTCTTGGCTGGTAACATTGGACCTCAAGGAGGCATACTTGCATGTCCCAATCAGACAAAATTGCAGAAGATACCTCAGATTTCTTGCCGGTTCAACCCATTATCAATTCTCTGCATTGCCCTTTGGCTTATCTACTGCGCCCAGAGTATTCACAAAATGCCTGGCATCAGTAATTGCCTACTGCAGACTTCAAGGGATACAAATATACCCTTATTTGGACGACTGCCTGATCCAAGCGGACAGCAAGCACATTCTTCTGAAACATCTGGCTTATGTAATAATGTTATTAAACTCTCTGGGATACACAGTCAACAAAGAGAAATCAAGGCTAATACGGTCTCGGAAGATAGTTTTCCTGGGTGCCAATTTGGACACAAACACCCAGATGGCCTACCTCACGCCAGAGAAGCAGGGGCAGCTAATTCAATATTTCAGAACACTGGCAAATTGCACCAGGCTGACTGCAAGGAAAATCCTGCAGGCTCTGGGATTCATGGCATCTTGCATCTTAGTAAATCCCATGTGCAAAGCTGCATATGAGAAAACTACATTGGTATTTAAAAAACATATGGTCTCAACACAGCCACAGTTTGGAAACAATAATACCACTAATTCCATGTCTGCAAAAGGAATTTCTGTGGTGGGCTCAAGCATGTCAAACAAACACAGGTCTTCCATCCAGCAAGCCTCAAGCAAATCAAGTCATCACAACAGACGCTTTGGACTACGCCTGGGGGGCGCACATGACAGAC
>NC_056746.1:426008038-426113038 GCF_019279795.1 Protopterus annectens
AGAGTGGAATCTTGTTCCAGAGCATGGGAAGTCTCTGGGACAGGAATCTATTCCTCCAGCACTTCCTATTTATTGTCGTGGTGAGGTTTAGATCCCTAGAGCGTGTGGCTCGAGGGGATATGGTATTCTTTAGGTGGAGCATGTCCATCTTTTTCTTCTGGTGTTCATGCAAACACCATGGACCAAAGGTTTGCAACTTCCTCTCTGGCTGTTGGGGTCCTCTTAGTGGTGCATGGGAGAGACCGTCTCTATGGTCATGAGACAAGGGGCAAGGAATGTTCCCCTTAGCCAGAAAGTAGTTTCAGTCCCTGTGGAAGGTATTCCTAACACTTCTAGGTCTGTTTGCCCTAGCTTCCTCCTCAAAAAGCGACAGAAAACTAAACAATCTAATGTTGTTAATTTTCATTCTAACCTCAACTGTTGAGTTTGGATCCAATCCTTGAATCCAACTCAGCCATTACTTTAACTCATGACCACCAAAAAGCTCTTCCTCCTCCCTTGATGCACCAATCCCTAACATGCCTCTGAGCTCGTTTGCTGCTTTTGCAAATAATACATGGCCGCCTTCAACTCTTGAGCAGATTTTCAAAAAGTTAAGTTTTCCAACTTTAACATATATATATATATATATATATATATATATATATATATATATATAATCCTTCTTACACTAGGTGTAATCTCCTTCATTGTTGGTACTTATTCTCATTTTTCATAATTCTCCACATTTTAGTGTATTCTTAAAACCATTGTTGGTATTTCTTTGTTTTCTCTTTTGCTGTCTATAAAATATAGAATGATTTTATTCTCTTTCTATATTTCTACGTAGGATGTCAGAAAAAGGCTTTTCAGGGTTCAGAAAGTGTCAAAAGTGTGGGCACAAGTTGTCTTTATTAGACATGCAGTCTTTATGCGTTTATTGTCTGGGCCTGGATCACCGTAAAGTTGAATGCAGTATATGTCCAAACTTTAATCGGCAGGCCATTGCTGACCGTAAGAATAAACTTATATCGAAAGTCTCCGCACCTTTCTCTGAAGCTATTTCTTGAGCTCAACCCTCCAAGTCTAAAACCAAGGAGACTTTCAGTAAATCTCCTAAACTATCAGGATCATCTACTCCATCTTTAGATCAGCCTAAGAAAAACACAAACCGGATCCAAAGACTTCCTCTACAGTTTCAGCGCTGGATCAGACAATTTCATCTTCAGATTCAAGGACTTTGGATCCGACACCCTTACATAGGATTAGATACTCTCCCACTGTTGATAAACTACCTTCCAAAGTTCCATCTCCTTTTTTTGGATCTCTGCCATTCTGAGTCCCCAGCCTTGGCTTCTTCTCGATCTTCCAGAAGTCTAACCAAAGCTAATGTGGAGAGGATAATAAGATTTCTCTCAGCACAGATTCAGATGGGCGATGATGTTCGTGTTTTACTGTTGCAGTCATTACATTTGGGTTTTCTGCTTGCAGGTAGTCCTCAGTCAGCCTGAATAACAAAGTCTTGGGTTCCGCATCAGTTGCTGTCCCTTCTTCCATGACGTCAGGGGTATAAAACATGCAGCCAACGCCATTACATCAGTCTTTCATGCCGTGTGGTGCCCGAAGCAGAAGCAGTTCGCAAGTGCCAGTCGGGCAACTCCTGAAATTTTTGTTTTCGAGTTTCAGATCCGAAGTCTTCAACTAAAGCTAAGTACCTTGTTGGGGAAATTTTCTTGCTCCTTACCGATGTCAGTAAAAGTTAATAATCGCATTACTTGTTGAAAACAAATACCTCATAAAGATTTTTCATTCGTACTGTATTCCTTGCCTAGGTCCTGACCACAACGTACCTTGCTGTCGGTTTTGTGCTTTATTTAGTCAGCAGACTGTCCGTCGTCTGTATATTTCCGCCTCTAAATATTTCGGTTCTCGGTTTAATTATCCAGAAATGTTGTCGGTTAGCCATCCAACTACCAGGATTCTGAAAAAACACAAAGATAGAGACAGGCCGCCAAGGTCCAATACTGCCGATGATGCTTCTCCTAAGCCAGTCGCCAGTTCGTCAATACTTAGTGAGGTGCTTTCGCAGCCCCTGATACCCGCTACTTCTGATTCGCAGGCCTCTACTGAAACCCATTTGGAGTATGCCACGAGATGCTTCAACTATGGAACTAGCGGATGTCTCTACCTTGGATGGGTCCGGAGTCGCTGTGCAGGCACAGACTTCTGAGGATGTATTCAGGCCTACAGACTTGCATATTTAAACCAACTCCTCCTTCTTTACTTAGGCCTAAATCTCGAACCATGCCTAAAAAAACGACAGCCAGGCCACATATTCAGGCCTGTATGCCTAAAAAACAAGTGATAAGAATGGCTGAAGATCTAATAACTCTAATCAGGGGTAGCCAACCCCCCCTTCTAAGAGGCCTAGGACTGAAGTTGATTATGAATCTTCTGACCAGGATTCTGTTTTTTTCTGATTCTTCTGATGATCTGGATTTGCCCTTATCTACTTATGACGACTGATACAGAGGACTCCATTCCCTGTGCTTCCCCTCCTGAGGAATTTTCTTTTGGGGAAACTTTACATATTCTAAGGGAGCATTTCCACTGGGAAAGCCAGGATTTTTCTGATACTAAAACGAGGCTTAGGGATTTCCTTCTCCTACCTCAGCCATAGACCCTTTATCTATTCCTCCTGTACTAGACATTGTTGGTGATGCTTTTTTGGAATCTAGTTTGGCCCCTGATTCCTTGCCTCTTGCTCCCAGAAAACCTGACAGATACTACAGGGTCCCTGAGTCCCACAAGTTCCTTTTTAAAAATCCTATTGCAGATCCAGAGACTATTTCACAGGATCCCAAGGGCATTAAGGCTTTTACTGCTAAAAATCCTACCCCTTCTGATAGAGACTCTAGGGCGCTGGATAGATGGGGTAAGAAGGTTTACACTTAGACTTGGCCATTAGGGCTTTAAACTGCCAGTTTCATATGTTAAAGTATCGGCAACATTGGACTGCTAAATAGAATATGATGTTGATTCTGACTGTGTGGAAAATAAAAAATTACAGGATTTAATGCATTCTGCTGAACAAGTTGGAAAACATACTTTGCAATGTGGTTTTGATTCATTAGAGGCCTCTTGCAGGGCTGCTGTTACTGGGTCTGTGCTCAGAAGGCATGCTTGGTTTAAGGAGCAATCTTTGCCTGATTATGTTAAAGCTAAATTGTTGGATGCTCCCTTAAATCAGGATCCCGCCTGTTTGGCAACAAGACTGAGGAAGTTCTTAAAAAGATGGAAGATAAATCTAAATCTATGCAAACTGTTAAAGATTTTTTTTCAAGTGCAGCCTCCTAGATTTAGTAGGCACTGGCTCAAGAATTGGTCCTTTCCAGCCTCTTCCAGGTCTTCTCAAGCCAAACCCAGAAACAGCAAAAACCCTAGGTTTCAGTCCCAGGGGACACACAGGACTGAGCAGTGGGGAGCCTCCACTTCCAGATCTGTCCCAATGACTTCCTTTTAAAATTTCCAAGCACTTATCAAATGACTGCCCCTTTGGTGGGGGGGGATTGCTCTTCCTGCAAAGAATTGAAAACTCATTACCCAGGACAAATGGGTTTTAAATATAGTATCCCAGGGATACAGATTTCACTTCCACACATTACCAACACCAAGCGGATGGCCGGACATACCCCAAATCAGTGGGCAGAGGCCCCAAAATAATTACTTTCTCTCAAGAATAGGGGCTATTCAGTTGGTACCAGAAGAGGAAAAGGGACAAGGTTTCTACTTGAGACTTTTCCTGGTACCCTGAAAAGACAATTCACGGCATCCTATCTTGGACCTGTCTACTCTAAACACATTTTTGGAGATTCCAAAATTCAAGATGCTGACTTCACCAATTACTTGTTATGCTAGGCAAAGATGCCTGGTTGGCAACACTAGATTTAAAAGAAGCATACCTGCACATCCCAATCAGGGAATCTTGCAGAAGATACCTACAGTTCAAAGCAGGCTACACACACTATCAGTTCTCTGCACTGCCCTTTGGCTTATCTACTGCGCCCAGGGTATTCACAAAGTGCCTAGCTCCAGTTATTGCATTTTGCAGGCAAAGAAATATTCAAATATACCCATACCTGGACGATTGTCTAATTCAGGCAGAAAGCCAGGACATACTTCTGAATCATCTGGACTTTGTACAAAGGGTTCTAACTTGTCTGGGATACACCATAAACGAAACAAAGTCACACCTGGTACCCTGTCAACAAGTTATATTCCTGGGAGCAAGCTTGAATACAACTTCCCAGAAGGCTTACCTCACGCCAGAGAAACAAATTCATTTGACAACCTACTTCAAACAAGTGGCCACAAAAACCTTACTATCTGCTAGGCAAATACTGCAAGCCTTGGGGTTCATGGCCTCCTGCATTCTTTTAATTTCATATGCAAGACTACATATGAGGAAACTACAGTGGTATCTAAAAAGCCTATGGTGTCAACATTCTCAGGATCTAGAAGCAATGATTCCTATCATAACTTGCTTAGAGTTCCTTTGGTGGGGAGAGGCCTGCCACCAAAACAAGGGACTACCTTTCACACCACCCCCTGACACCCAATCCCTAACAGACGCATCAGATTATCCATGGGGGGGCTTACCTGGCAGGGAAGTGCATTCAGGGCAAATGGAACCCAAGTCAAATGCACCTGCATATCAATCAAAAAGAAATGTTATCTGAACAGAATACTCTGACAGCCTTCAAGGACCACATTCTTCCAGGACAACTAATGGTAAAGACAAACAACACTGTTGTGTGGTACATAAACACGCAGGGGGTACACATTATTTCCCCCTCTGCAGACTAGCTGTGGCATTGTGGAACACAGCCTTAAGCTATCAAGTGCACCTACAAGCTCAATTCCTGCCAGGAAAATTAAATACACTAGCAGACGGACTAAGAAGAAACCTCATGGACCCACAAGAATGGAAACTGGAACCAAGGATTTTCAACATGTTGACAAGCAAATGGGAGAGCCTAGATATAGACCTGTTTGCCTCTCCCCAGAACTACCAATTGGACAAATTTTGCACAAGGACTCCCCACAAACAAGCCTGGAAAGTGGATGCTGTTTCCTTCAGCTGGAAAAACCTATCAGTCTATGCCTTCCCCCCTCTGCCTCTGTTCTCCAAAGTACTACTAAAAATCAAATGGGACAAACCAAGGATGATTTTGATTGCTCCAGAGTGGCCGTGCCAACACTGGTATCCCCTCCTGCGCAGTGTGTCACGGTTATCCCCATGACACCTGCCTCCGACTCCTTCCCTGTTGTCTCAGCAGGAGAACCAGATTCTGCACCCTCAGCTTCTAACACTGAACCTTGCAGCCAGGCTAATTACATAATCTCTCCTTTACCATCCCCCAGTAAACCTGTGATGGATATCATTTTAGAGGCAAGGAGGCCTAGTACTAGAAAATAATCTTATGCTGAAAAATTGAAAAGATTCTTTGCCTGGAACCAATCTCAAGGGATGAGCACAGCAGCGCCCAGTTTACCTCAGATTTTACAATATTTAACTTAGATGCTTCACAAGGGCCTGTCATTTTCCTCCATTAAAATCCACACCTCAGCCATTTCAGCTCTTTATAACACAGAACATACCCTCTTCTCTCATCCATTGCTCAAGGAGTTCCTCAGAGGGGCCTAAAATTTGAAACTACCTAGGAGAGCTCCAACCCCAGCCTGGGACCTTAACTTTGTTTTGGAGAAACTCACTCTTCATCCTTTCGAGCCAGTTGCTACTGCAGACTTAAAATTTCTTTCTTGGAAAACAGCTTTCCTTTTAGCAGTCACTTCAGCTAGAAGGGTATCTGAATTACAGGCCCTTATGGCAGTGGAGCCTTTCATCATCTTTCATGCTGACGGTGTCCCTCAGAACCAATCCATCCTTCATGCCCAAGGTGTGGTACCCAGTGTGGCTCTTAATCAGTCCATTCATTTGCCAACCTTCTTTCCCAATCCACAGAACAAAGGGGAATGGATACTGCATTTCTTAGATGTGCACAGACAACTTAGATTCTACTTGGACAGGACTAAACCTCAAAGGAAATCTGAACAACTGCTGGTGTCTGGTGGTGGGAAGGCTATTTCAAAGAAAACCAATTTAAATGGATAGGCCATTGCATTACTTTCTGCTATAAGCACTATGGAAAACCTATCCCCCAGGGGATCAGACGGGCTGCATCTACCTCTACAGCCTTTCTCAGAGGCGTCCCTACCAGGGACATCCTAGAAGCTGCTACTCTGAGTTCTGTACATACTTTCATCAAGCATTAGCATTTTTTCTAAATCCAGAGCTGGCTTTGCCACTGCAGTCTTGCAGGGCCTTATAGCTGGTCTTAATGTTATCTAAATTCCTCCTACCAACCATAGCTTTGGGATTCTACCCAAATGTAATGACTGCAACAGTGAAACACGAAGAATATAGTACAGTTGTGTACACTTACCATAAATGTAGATGTTTGAGTGTATTCACTGTTGCAGTCCTGGTTACCCTCACTCCAGCCCCCTAACTTCTTTTGGCTGTACCTCTACTTTCCTTTACAATGCTTAAAAGCCGTTTTGGTGTATTTGCTTTTTTGTTGGAGGTATATCATTGTACTTTTATATTCAATTGCTTCTCATTGGGGTCAAGTGACATCTGGAGCAAGAAAAACTGATGTAATGGCGTTCATGTTTTATACCCCTGACGACCTGACGTCATGGAAGAAGGGACAGCAACCGACGCAGACCCAATACTTTGTTAATCAGGCCGACTGAGGGCTACCTGCAAGCAGATAACCTACATGTAATGACTGCAACAGTAAATACACTCAAACATCTCCATTTGTGTTGTGTACTTTCTCCTGGCTCGTACCCCTTCAGATCAGGAAGACTGTCTTTCTACCACTTCAGTTACAGTTCCTTCTCTGATGCGACCAATCATTTCAGAGCCCCTGGTTCTGAGCCTCCTGGATCCATATGGTTCGGATCCTAAGACATTTTTATCTTCTGATCTGAAGCAGTCTCTGAGTGCCCCGGCTCCGATGTCTTTGGAGCTGGATGACCATCGGAGCCAAGGCTCCAGTGTCAGGTCCAAGGTGTTGGAGTTGACTTTGAAGTTTTTGGAGCCATCTCTGCCCCTTGGAGCCTCGGCACTGAACAGCTTGGCTCCAACTTCCACCTCGGGTAGATTGTCTTCGAGGTAGAGGGAATTGATGGGCCAGAAGCCTGGTTTCTCGACTCCATTGTCTTCCTTCTTCCTGGAGTATTCGGCCTTTGAGGTAGTGAAGAGAGTATTCTCTGCTCTGGCAGAATGGACGGAGTTTATCCCCTTAGGTCTTCCTTTTGGATCCCAGATGTCTGTGCACCGTGAGCCACATCATTCTATACCACAGGGACAGCCAGCTCAAAGTCTCCAGGCCACCCAGCAGAGTTTTACAATCTCTTCCAATATTTCACCATCACATCCCACCAATGAAGTCTCTAGGTAGAGGAAGTACAAGAGGAGGCACTTGGACTCCTCTCAGGAGTCAGTCACCAAGGATACTGATTGTAATGGAGAGGGGTCCCCAAGATCACCTCCTGAAGACGTATCATTTGGCGACCTTCTTGAGATCCTTAAGCAAGAGAGGTGGTTAGTTGTCTGATAACCCTTCCCCAGAGGAGTCAGTATTCCTAGAAGATTTTAGAGCTGGCCCATCTACCTCCTGAGTTACTCCACCTGCCAGTGAGCTCATTGATTTGATCTCTAGGTGGGTGTGGAAGGAGCCTAACTCAGTTGAGCCAGTCCACAAGAAACCAGATCAGATTCTGGCTCCACCTCTAGGCAGGGAATTTTGGAGTAAGGGTGTACCTGTAGATGTTATGGTCGTGGCCGTGGCCATCAGGAAGGAACTTACTGAGCAGAGCTCCTCTGTCCATCCCCCTAACAGGGAGTCTAGGGTGTTGGACAGATTTAGGAAGTGTGTGTATGCTTAAGTGACTTTTGCCCTTAGGTCGCCAAACACCCTTTACAAGACTACAAAGGGATTTTGATCAAGGAACTTTCAAAATCCCTTTTATGGGCAACTACTGCTGAGGCTCAATCTTCTGTTGCGTCTCCGCTAGCTACCATTCAGTCCATTTCAAATTCATCCATGAGGCTTATCTAGCATGCAGCTGGATGTGCTTAATGGGCAGTGGGTTCAGGCATTTCCATCAGGAGATATGCTTGGATGCACTTTGTGAATTTTGTCAAGCCTTTCAAGTCATCGATTGTCAGTGCACCCTTTGACGGCAGTTTGTTATTTGGCCCAAAAGTGAAGGACACACTCTTCAGGTATGAAAAAGATGGAAAGACCCTCTCTGCAGTGGGTGTACATTTTTTCACCCTTCAAAGATCCTTTTCTAGGAATCGGAGAGGTGATCGAAATATGTGGTTTAGGAAATCCCAGGGTCCTTTCCAAGATCCACGTAAAGATAGTTCCCCCAGGGGTAGAGGGGGGAACTCAAATGGATGACGACACCCATGCAGCAGAAGAAGCCTGCAGAACTAAGGGTCCAGAGATTTTGTCCGATAGACCATATCAGTGCTCCTGAAAGGAGGCCAGATTGTCCCCCTCTGGAGGCAGTCGGGGGGTTGATTATCTCTGCACCAGAGAGGCTGGCTAGACATAAAAGATACTTAGGTGCAGAAGATTATTTCCATAGGTTATATAACTCCCTTTTCCCTCCCACCACCATCTGTATGCAAATTTACCAATGTTCCACCCAGACAGAGGAAAGTAGCAGAACCAGAAATATTAAATCTGCTAGAAAGAGTCATTCAAGAGGTCCCACCAGACCAGATAAGTCCAGAACTTACTCAAGATATTAGTGCCAAAGAAAACGGGGGGACTGGAGACCAGTTTTGGATCTCAGTGACTTGAACAAGTCAGTTCAACACAAAGATGTTCTTCGTCTCACATTGCTGCAGTCATAACCTGTGGGTAGTCCGCTGTCCTCGGTCGGCCCGAATACCAAAGTGTTAGGCTGGCGTCGGTCATGGTCGCTCAGAGCTGACGTCAGTATGCAGTAGTACTTAAGCGCATGACCGACGCCATATCCTCAGTCTTTCTTGCCGCGTGGTCCGAAGCAGAAGCAGCGTTTGCAAGTGCCGTTCGGCGTTCTGAAATTTTCATTTTTCGAGTTTCAGACCGAAGACCAAGTTGGGCTAAGTACCCCGTTGGGGAATATTTTTGTCTTTTCTTGCCTCAGTTAATCCGGATGTCAGAAAAAGTTAATAATTGTATTTCTTGTGGGAAACAGATACCTCATAGGGACTATCACTCTCTCTGTATTCCTTGCTTGGGGCCTGTGCACGACGTAGTCGGGTGTCGCTTTTGCGCTAGATTTAATAAGCGCACCATTAAACGCAGATTAGACTGTGCTAGGCTTGTTTTCGGTAAGCGGTGTAATTACAACATGCCGTCGGATCCTCCGCCGCCGCTACATAAAAGCGAAAAGATAAATCTTTAAAGTCTAAACCGGATGAGTCGTCCGTTGCGGACGCCGGTTCTATGGAATCTACGGTTGAATGTGTGGATCCAGCCGAGGTCTCGGCTGAATCCCAGGGGGAACCTTTACTATTACAGGAGTTGGCCTCTCAGGAGTTAGGTCAGGCCGAGGGGGCTTCTCAAGTTTCTGTGGTTCCATCCTTACAAAAGGTTATTAGGCCTTCTACTTCTGTCACTAAAGGCCCTGCTAAGGCTAGACCTGGTCTTTCTGGTACAGGCCACAGCCCTAGTTCTTCGGGCTCTGTTCCTAAAAAACATATGTTGAAAATGGCAGAGGATTTGATTACTTTGATCAGGGGTTCTATGCCCCTTCCAGAGAAGAGGCCTAGGGTGGAGACAGATTTAGAGGGATTTGAGCTTTCCTCAGAGTACTCTGAGTCCTCAGCTGAGGATATTCAGGATTTTCCTCCCTATTCTGATTCGGATGCAGAGGATTCCTGTCCTTCTGCTTCTCCTCCAGAGGATTTTTCCTTTTCTGAAACCTTGCACTCCATGAGGGAGCATTTCAAGTGGGAAGGTCAGGATTTTTCAGATTCTCGTAAGAGGCTTAGGGAATTTTTGTTTTTGCCACAACATAGACCTTTGGCTATTCCCCCTGTTTTAGATGTTGTTCAGGATGTTTTTCTGAAGCTTCCCTTAATCCTGATTCTTTACCTCCTGCCCCTGTCAAGCCAGACAGGTATTACAGAGTTCCAGAGGCACATAAATATTTGTATAAGAGTCCTAGAGCTGACCCGGAAACTATTATTCAAGGGCCTAAGGGTGTCAGGGCTTCTGTAGTTAAGAATCCAGTTCCTCTGGATAAAGATTCTAGAGCTTTGGATAGGTGGGGTAAAAAAGTGTATACTTCCTCCACGTTAGCTATGAGGGCTTTAAATTGCCAGTTTCATATGCTGAAGTATCAGAACTTTCTGTTAGGTCAGTTGAAATCTAAGGTAGATGCTTTATCTGAGGGTATAGAGTGTAAGGAATTGCAGGACTTAGTTCATGCTTCAGATCAAGTTGGTAAGCATTCCTTGCAGTGTGGCTTTGATGCTCTTCAGGCTTCTTCCAGGGTGGCTGCTACTGGTTCAGTTATTCGTAGACATGCCTGGCTTAAGGATCAAAATTTGTCAGAGCATGTTAAAGCTCGAATTTTGGATGCTCCTCTTCAATCTGAAGTTCTTTTTGGTTCTCCTGTGGAGTCAGTTTTGAAAAAGATGGAAGACAAAGCCAAGTCTATGCAGACGGTTAAGGAATTTTTGCAAGTGCAGCCCCCTAAGTTTAGCAGGAATTGGCCTGCAAGAGGATGGTCTTACCCTTCTTTGGATTTTCAGTCTAAGGGCAGGTCTAGACGTGGTAGGGGCAGGGCTCATGCTCAGGGTTCTTTCAGACCTAGGACTTGGAGTTCTCCTGCACAATCTTCTGGTGAGGGCAGGGGTCAGCCTTTTCGTAAACAGACCCAATGACCTGTATCTCCAGCTGCCAGATTCTTCCTGTCTGGCAGCTCCTCTTGGAGGAAAGTTGGCACTTTTCAAACAAAATTGGCATTTGGTCACCCAGGACAAATGGGTGTTGGACATAATAAATCAAGGCTACAAGTTTTATTTTCACACTTTTCCTCCTTTCAGGGGCATGCCAGATGTACCTCCTCAGCAAAGGCTGGAGGCTCACGAACAAATTTCTTTGCTTTTGCAGATGGGGGCAATCCAGGTGGTACCTCCGTCAGAAGTAGGCCTAGGGTTTTATTCTCGCCTATTCCTTGTGCCAAAGAAAGGAAACACTTGGAGGCCAATTCTGGATTTGTCCATTCTCAATACATACCTAGACATTCCAAAGTTCAAGATGTTAACATTACAGCAACTTCTGCCTCTGCTAGGCAAAGATCACTGGATGGTAACTCTGGATCTCAAAGAGGCTTATCTTCACATTCCTATCAGGCCCAGCTGCAGGAGATTCCTGCGTTTGGCTGGTACTTCTCATTATCAGTTCTCTGCATTGCCCTTTGGCTTATCTACTGCGCCCAGGGTGTTCACAAAGGTTCTGGCTCCTGTAATAGCTTACTTAAGACTGAGGGGAATACAAATTTATCCTTATCTGGATGATTGCCTGATTCTTGCTCAAGACAAAGACAAGTTACTTCAACATCTACAGTATGTAATGGCAGTTTTAAGGTGCCTAGGGTATTCTGTGAACGAAACAAAGTCCAGTCTAGTACCCTCTCAAGACATGTGCTTTCTGGGTGTGAGACTGAATACAGCCTCTCAGATGGCTTTTTTGACCCCGGACAAACAAAGAAATCTTCACCTATACTTCCAGCAATTATCAGTAATGTCCAGGCTGACTGCAAGGACAGTCCTTCAAGCCTTGGGGTTCATGGCATCTTGCATTCTGGTACTTCCCAATGCCAAACTGCATATGAGGAAGCTACAATGGTATCTCAAAAGTGTATGGACGCAACACTGCCACGATTTGGACACTGTCATTCAGATAATACCTTGCATCCAGAAGGAATTCTTGTGGTGGGCTCAGGAATGTCACCTAAACAAGGGACTCTCTGTGACCCGACCAGAGGCGAGTCAGATCTTAACGACAGATGCCTCAGACCTGGCTTGGGGATCACACTTCAATGGGAAATGGATTCAAGACATGTGGCCTCCCAGACTACAGCATTTGCATATCAACATGAAGGAGATGTTAGCAGTCCAATTTGCCCTGATGGCTTTCAAGGACCTACTTCAACCAGGACAGGTGTTGATTCAAACAGACAACACAACAGTCATGTGGTACATCAACAAGCAGGGGGGAACCCATTCTTACCCTCTTTGCAGACAAGCTATGATATTGTGGGAGACTGCTCTGAGTTTGCACATCACTTTTCAAGCACGGTTTCTGCCAGGAGCACAGAACTCCTTAGCGGATGTATTGAGCAGACAAATTGTGGATCCCCACGAGTGGAAATTGGATCCTCACGTATTCCAACAGTTGACAGTGGCTTGGGGAACTCCAGACATAGATCTGTTCGCTTCTCCACTAAATTTCCAACTGCCAAAATTTTGCACAAAGATGTTTCACCCAAGAGCTTGGAAAGTGGATGCTCTATCTTTCAGTTGGAACAACCTTCACGTCTATGCTTTCTCTCCTGTGCCTCTCCTTCCCAAGGTACTCTTGAAAGTCAGGCAGGACAAGCCTTGCATGATTCTAATAGCACCAGATTGGCCACGCCAGCACTGGTATCCTCTGCTGAGGAGTTTAGTTCAGGAGCCTCCTTGGCCTTTGCCACCAGTTCCTCACCTGTTGTCCCAGTCAAGCAATCATTTTCTCAATGTCAGGGTACAGTCCCTGCATCTAACAGCCTGGCGTATTCTGTTTTAGACCCTGGGGGGTCTCAGCTTCCTCAACAGGTGTTGAATGTCATTTTGGAAGCCAGACGGCCTAGTACTAGAAAAGTTTATGCTGATAAATGGAGGAGATTTTTTCTTTGGAGCACAGCAAAGAGCTTTGATGTCTCAGTGCCTAATTTGAGTTTTACACTACAGTACCTTACTGAATTACTAGACAAGGGTTTGTCTTTTTCCTCCGTGAAAGTTCATGCTGCAGCCATTTCTGCTCACTATGATTGTGACCCTCCTTTATTTTCTCACCCTTTGTTTAAACAATTTCTTAGTGGGGCAAAAAACATAAGACCCCCACGTAGAGCTCCTACGCCTTCCTGGGATCTCAATTTTGTGTTGGAAAAGCTTACTTTACCTCCTTTTGAACCTGCAGCTGCGTCTGAGTTGAAGTTTTTGTCTTGGAAGACTGCTTTTTTGTTGGCCATTACGTCTGCTAGGAGGGTATCTGAATTACAGGCTCTCATGGCAGTTGAACCCTTCCTGATATTCCATAAGGATAGGGTGTCCTTGCGTACTAACCCTACTTTTATGCCTAAAGTTATTTCTAATGTGGCCTTAAACCAGTCTATTCATTTGCCTACTTTTTATGCTGATCCCCAAAATAAAGGGAAAAAGTCTTGCATTCTTTGGATATTCACAGGCAGTTACGCTATTATTTGAGCAGAACTAAAGAGTTCAGGCAGACTCAACAGTTATTTATTTCTTTTGCTTTGGGTTCACAAGGGAAAGCTGTTTCAAAGCAAACTATTTCTAAGTGGATTGGCCATTGTATTGCTTTTTGTTATTCTCATCATGGAAAGGATGTTCCTGCTGGGATCAGACCTCATTCCACTAGGGCTACTGCCACATCTACTGCCTTTTTAAGGGGGGTAGCTACTAAGGATATTTTGGAGGCAGCTACTTGGAGTTCAGTGCACACTTTTACTAAACATTACCATCTCCCTCTTTATTCCAAGTCTAGGGCTGGGTTTGCCACTGCAGTTTTACAGGGCATGTTAGCAGCTCCTAATGCTTTTTATTTGTCAGCCTCCCTTTACCTTTGCTTTGGGATTCTACCCACAGGTTATGACTGCAGCAATGTGAGACGAAGAACATAGTACAGTTTTGTACCTACCATAAATGTAGATGTTCGAGGATCCACATTGCTGCAGTCCAATTTTCCCTCCCTCCTTCCCCTCTATAGTTTGGGGTTGCTGGGTTTCTTTTGGGATAATTATTATTTTCTCTATGTTGGTGGTTGGGTATTTTCTATTTTGGCTATGGCCTTTCCTTTTTGGGCCTTCTGACATCTGGGGCAAGAAAGACTGAGGATATGGCGTCGGTCATGCGCTTAAGTACTACTGCGTACTGACGTCAGCTCTGAGCGACCATGACCGACGCCAGCCTAACACTTTGGTATTCGGGCCGACCGAAGACAGCGGACTACCCACATGTTATGACTGCAGCAATGTGGATCCTCGAACATCTACATTTATGGTAGGTACAAAACTGTACTTTTCAGATGGTCATGGTTCAGTCCACTCTGCCATTTTTTGGACAAGGATGACTATGTGCTTGACAGATCTTCAGGATGCGTACTATGATATAAAGATGAGCGGATGATCCAGAAGGTATTTAAGCCTTCAGCTGGGAGCCAGTCACTAACAGTTCAGAGCACTTCCCTTTGGCCTCACCACAGCCTCCAGGGTGTTCGTGTATGTCAGTTGTAGCAGCTTACTTGAGACTTGCAGGGATTCTGAGTGTTTGTGTACTTGGACACCTGGCTTATTACTGCTCTGACCAAGGATCTACTAATGCGACCAAGGGGTCAGGTACTCCAGACTCGCTCTCATCTGGGGATAACCATAAATTGCAACAAGTCTCAGTTGCAACCAACTCGAGCATTTGGAATTCATAGGATTGGTGCTCAACACAGTATGAGTGACAGCTTCATTTCCTCTCTTAAGAATACAGACTATCAGATTCCAGTTCAGGAAAGTAATTCACAGTACCAAAATTTCAGCTGAATTGATTTTGCAAGTTTTGGGGTCAGTGTCAGCAGCCTTAATTTTAGTTACTCTAGCAAGATTTCATAGGAGAATTCAGTGGGCTTTTGCAAAGGTTCTGCAAGGACGTCCTTTCATCCTCCCTCCGCCCAAGGCTGTAGTGGCCACAGACACTTCAGGGGAAAACGGTCCAAAGCAGTTGGTCCCCCGTAAAGGCCAACACATATATAAATGTCCTAGAAATGAGAGCAGTGCTCTCTTCGTTGTATGCATTTCAAGATTCTCTCCCTTTTGGGACAATTACGATTCAGGCCAACAGTATATCAGTGGTTTGGTACATCAACAAACGAGGAACCAGGTCTTACTTGCATAAAACAAAAGAAATTAGGAAGAAAGATCAGTTAGTTTCCTTTGTAGATTCTAGATTGGGCAAATCAGTTGCAAAGGTAACTCTAGCCAGATAGCTGGTTGACTGCATATCCTCTATCTACAACAAATTAGGCCTATCCTTACCAAGACCTTTAAGAGATCATTCAACTAGGTCCATGGCTGCTGCTTCAGTGTTTGTCTAGACCTTCAATGGATGATATATGTGGAGCAGCAATGTGGGCCAGTCGTACCTTTATTACACATTACATTCTGGATCTAGTCTTCAGGGGAAGAGCAGCCTTTGGCTCTGTGCTCAGGAATTTCTTTCTTTAGAGTCCACCCAGGAATTTAGGTAGCTGGGAACTCTGTCCCAACAGTTGAAGATGGAGTAAAAACTGACATCATCAGATAAAGAAGTTTTGTACTTACATAACATTCCAACAGTGTTATCCATTTTCATTCTTTCTCAGCTCACCAACCCCCAACCTTTTTCACAGTGGATTTCTGGAAGAACAAGAGATTATAAGGACACCACTGTCCATGTTGAGCTGCAGATATTTATTTATTGACATTTGCTGACCAGGAAAGTCCACTTGGTCAGCAACCCATTTTCAGTGGAGGCCCAGGGAGAAAAGCTCCACAAGTAATGAAAAAATATACAAAACATGTTCCACTGATGAAAAAAATATACAAAATATGTTACTCAAATGGAAATTATAAAACATTTTCTACACAGATAAATTTTAAAAGATATGTATAGGCAAGCTGTAGCAAGCTGTATACATTGCCAGAAAAAGGAAAATATAGTACAATATAGAATGCATGTTATATTTATTTACAATGAAAATTTGAATGTAATAGTACCATTAGAGTGTAGCAGAAAGTGATGAGAGGTTGAGAAAGGGGAGAAGGTAGAAAGTTTATGGAGGCTTACAGATAAGATTGTTGTGGAAGAAGCTTTTTAAGGCAGTTTTGAAAGATCTTAGTATGTGTAATTGTGTGATATCAGAGGGAAAGGAATTCCACAGTTTTGAAATACAGTGAGAGTGTAAGCATTGACCTCTTTTATTGGGTTTACTCTCAGCTGTTTGAGTTGAGCGAAGAGCCCTGGTAGGTTGTATGTTTGTAGGAGAGAGGGGCAGCTACTGGGCTTATATATTAATGGGTGAGGGTTAGTTGGGTAAACTGAAGGTAGTGAGGGAATTCAAGCCAATTTAGTTCAGAAATTGAAAGACAGTGGTGTGCGTGATTAGGTGCCCATATGGCAAATTTAGCTGCGTTATGATAACATGTTTGTAATTTGGTTATAAGAGAAGACTGGAGGTTGGTAAAAATAGGGCTACCATAGAGGAGGGAAGGGATAAGTAGAGTATTAGCGAGGCTGATTTTAGTTTGTTTGTCTAGATAGTTTGTGACAGTACAATTTGCCAAATTTAAAATGGGTCTTTTTTATTGTGTTATGAATTTTGTTGATCAAACTTGTCATCAATGGTAATGCCTTGTAATTTTGCGGTTTTTACTATATCAGTTTTGTGTTTTTGTGAGAGAGAATGTTAGTCTAGTGAAGGTGTTTTAGTTGAGAATAATAGGATCTTAGATTTTTTGGGGTTTAGTAGGAGTTAAGCATTATTTAGCCATGTCTCTGTTGATGTGAAGGCATTTTGTGTAATTTTAATAAGCTCGGGAAGGTTGGTAGCAGAGGAGATTACTGTAGAAGCATCTGCATACTCAACTATTGTTCTTTGCTGGGATGCTTTTTGGAGATCATTAATAAAGATGTTAAATAGTAGAGGCCCTAAAATTGAACCTTGGGGGACTCCTGTGCTATTTTCCAGAAAGTCAGACTGTTTGTTTTGCCATTTGACGGATTGTTTTCTATTGCTAAGGTAACTAGAAAACCACCCCAAGGTGCTTGGGGTACAACCAATATTTCGTAGCTGTTGCAGTAGTTTGGGTTGTGATACTGGGTCAAAAACTTTGGATGGGTCTAAAAGAATTACTGATGTTATGAGGCCATTATCAAAGGCTTTATAGACTGCATCTGTGAATGAGAGTAAGGCTTTGATGGTTCTGTGTGCAGGGCGAAATCCATGTTGGGAGGGTGCAAGGAGGTTATGTTTTATAAGGTGATTTAGTAGTTGATTGTGGATACATTTTTATAATATTTTGGAGGGTGGAGAAAGTATAGAGATGGAGTGGTAGTTAGAAAGGTCATTGGTATTGGCACCTTTGTGTAAAGGTGCAATAGACTTTTTTCCAGACAAGTGGAACAGTAGATTCAGAGATGGAGCGGTTAAGATACAAATGGGGTAGCCGATTGCCTCATCTGCAATTTTTAGGTATTCTGATGGCAGGTTATTGGCAGAGGGAGCACGGCTTGAGTTTGGTGAGCAGTTTGTGAACTAGAGAAGTAGATATGGGTTGTATAGTAAAAGCCGGAGCTTATGGAGTATTTCCAGAGGTTTCAGAGGAAGGGGTGGAGAAGGAGCTAGGACAGTTCTGAGTATGGCAAAGGGTAGTTGTATTATTTTAGCTTATATCATTAGTAGGATGCGAGTCTTTGACTAAGTTTAGGATGGTGTTGATAAAATGAGTATTAAATGTTTGGGTGATTTCCTGAAGATCTATGTCCAGGAAGGGTGTTGGGTTTTGCAAGGTTGCTGGATTTCGTAGTGATGAGACAGATTTCCAAAACTTTTTTTGGATTATTTTTTGGTGAGTTAACTGTGAGAAGTATGATTTTTTTTTTTTTATCTTTGATAAGTTTTTTAGCTTTATTCCTAGGTTTCATGTAATTAAGTTCATTTAGAGGGTTTTTGTTTTTTTGCCAAATCTTCCAAGCTTTATCTCTTGAGATTAGAACTTGTTTTGTTAGCTTTATTAGCCAGAGGGCATTGTTACATTTAGTTCACTTTGTACATAAAGGTGCGAGACTATTTAGTGTATCTAGAAAGATTTTATTGAAATAAATTGACATCATCCAGTGCTAGTGATTTTTAAAGGGGACCAATTTTGTGTTTTTAGAATATTTATAAATGTTTGAAGACCTATATGAGTTTGATTTGGAGATCTGAGTATGAATTCTGAGAGTAAAAGGCGGGAGATGTTTGCTTATGGTATTGGGAAGGGTTCTGGAGTTGATGTAGTTTTGAGGGTGATATACTAGGATCCAATCTAATATTGTATCAGTTTGGGTGAGGTATGTGTGGGGAAAGATGCAAGTTGTGTGAAACTGTGTAGGTTTATGCTACTGATGGGCTTTAGAGGCTAAGTTTAGCCAGTTGATGCTTGTGTCTCCTAGAATGATGGTTTCAAAGGATATATTGAGATTTACCCAAGATAGGAATCTTCAAGATTATGGATAGTTTGTCCAAGGGGAATGACCAGAATGACAATACATATTTTTTATGGGCATTAATATGAAGGAATGTTAGTTAGACGTCCATATTACTGAAAGTAGGGATTTGCTTGGGGGAAACTGTCATTGTTGAGGTGTCCTGATAGATTAGTGCTACGCCCCCACCTTTTTTATGGAGTCTGTCTTTGCGAAGGATATTATAACCTGGTGGGATGATTTCAGTATCAGAAATGTGAGGTTTTAGCCAGGTTTCTATCATAGCAACAATGCTTGGTGAATAACATGAAAGCCATGCTTGGAATTCTGAGATTTTATTGCATACACTACGGACATTGATTGTTACAGAGGATAGATTTGGATTGGCGAAAGGAGAAGGTTTCTGACAGGTCACTATGGGGGCCTGAATTAGGATGAATATCTCCACATTGTGTTCTATGAGGTGATGTACTATGGTATGGGGGTTATCGGTACTTTAAAGCAGATAGCAGTGTGTGTTTGTATGCTAACTTAAGTTTGGTGTTAGTTGGTGAGATTTGTCAAGTGTTAGGGGTATATTACTAGATGAATATAACCAGGAAGAGATGTCAGAGTAACTGTTTATGTATATTTGTGTATGTACAGCCATGGATGTGGTTGAGGTGATTGTGATGTAAATATGCGCAGGGGGAGTAGTAGTGTGGGTGAGAGAAGGGCACTGATGGTAATTAAGAGGGAAGTAAGTAGTGTGTGTGTGGTCATATTGTATGATTATGAAGAAATGTATGTTGAGATGTTTGGGGAAAATATAGCTGATAATGTAGAGGGAGGTGAAAAGTTAGAAGTAGTTAAGTAAAGATAAGGTGGGAAAGACTGGGAGGGGTTAGTTAACGAGTTCAGGCAGTTCATTGGTTGTAACTGGAAGGGGTGGGGAAAGAATACTGTAAGTTAAAGGAAAGAAGGGGTGTGTGGGAATGGGGGTAGGGTTGGGGAGCGAAGCGAGCCCGAAGCAAAGCAGAGGGCAAACGGAGCGGGCTGAGCCTGGGTACTGACTGTTGTTCGTCAAGTTATAAATAACCAGTAAGTAAAATAATGTGAGATGTTGTGCTTAAGTAACTTACTACTGGTAATAGGTTACTTGGTTTAAACAGTAGTCCTGCTGTTGGTGTAGTTAAAATAGCCAGCAGGATCTTTTGCAGAGAAACGGACTGTTAAGATGTGGGGGGGGGATAAGAAATCTAGCTTGGTGTGTACACTACTTAGTGATTACTCTAGTAAGCTTTAACTAACAATGGGCAGAAACTTTCTAGATAGTCAGCAATGTGATGGCTACTTAAAGTTTGCAAGATAAGCTTATCATGTTAGGATTTGTATAGTATTTCTTTATACTTTATGTAAAACAGCAAGCAAGATCGGAGGTATGTTAAGGGTTGGTGCATTATGGGTAAGGAAAGAGCTCAAGAACTTTTTGGTGGCCATGAGCTAAAGTAACGACAGAGTCAGAACCAAGGATTGGATCCAAACCCAACAGTTGAGGAGGAATGAAAGTGAAGAAATGTCAATGAAAGAGAATTACACCAAAATGTCAGCGGACCCAACTGGTGAATGAAATAGCACCCACGAACAAAAATTATATTCTCCTTTATTGTAGAACACAGTTGATTAAGCGCTTTCATCCACAGTAATGTGGACTTCATCAGAATACTTTTAATTCAGTAATTGATGTTTTTATATTCACATTTTAGGCGCCAAAATTACTTCATTAAAAACATAAACCACATTTAAAGGCCCAAGCATGTCCCACATAACAATAAAATAACCTATTCAGATCTTTTCACTGTAAAATACTACACTATCATTCTAAAGAATCTGTATACAAGTTAAAATATTTTATAATGCATTCTGTTGAACATTAAGTGCTAATGTATTAAAATATACTAATGTGTTAGAATATACTAATAAATCTAATACAAACCCCTAACATTATATTGCACAAATGGAAATAATGCAAGTACCAAAAAGTATATATAGACAATTCTATCAAAAAACAAGTCCTAGATATAATAAATCCAACAAGCATCCTACAAACTGCAAGAATGCTGAACAGTATATTAAAATAAACCATCAAACAAAATAAACAGCCTGTTTTTGTAGTTGTAAAATAGGCTTAATTATAATATGGTTATTCAGAGCTGGTGTATTTAAAGCGTCAGAAATTGCCACTTAGTCTCATTATATCCCAACATTGCTTTATGATTGCTCCCCCCCCCTCGGGCCCATTTTAATTTGTTCTAAAATTGCAAACTTGAAAATGTTTTTTCCCCTTCAATTCCAAGTGTCTGTAAAGAGCATTAGTCCTGTCCTTCTTTTTAATGTTGTACATATGGTCATAAATTCTCTTTTTAAGGCATCTCTCTGTTTTACATATATAATAACATAGACAAGCCATGTATTTGGCCATATGTACAACATATTTAGAATTACAGTTCCCTTCCATAAAAGTAATCCTAGTTTTATTAACATTTATGAGAATAACACCCTCATCTTCAAGTATAGCGTGACATTGCCTACAATGCCCAGATTTTCTAGTGTTTTTCACATTTGTCATACACTGTCATAATACTATTCTGTTCCAAATTCCTCTCTAATTTGCTACCCAAGAACAAATTAAAATGGGCCCAAGGGGGGCAATCATAAAGTAATGTTGGGATATAAGGAGACCAAGTGGCAATTGCTAACTGACGCTTTAAATACACCAGGTCTGAATGACCATATTATAATTAAGCCTATTTTACAACTATAAGCACTGGCTGTTGTTTTGTTTGATGGTTTATTTTAATATACTGTTCAGCATGCTTACAGTTTATAGGATGCTTGTTGGATGTATTATATCTAGGACTTGTTTTTTTGATGGAATTGTCTATATATACATTTTGGTACATGCATTATTTCCATTTGTGCAATATAATGTTAGGGGGTTGTATTAGATTTATCAGTATGTTCTAATACATTAGTATATTTTAACACATTAGCACTTAATGTTCAACAGAATGCATTATAAAATATTTTAACTTATTTGCAGATTCTTTAGAAATGATAGTGTAGTATTCTACAGTATAAGGATCTGAATAGGTTATTTTATTATGTGGGATGTGCTTGGCCCTTTAAATGTGGTTTATGTTTTTAATGAGGTAATTTTGGCGCCTAAAATGTGAATATAAAAACATCAATTATTGAATTAAAAGTATTCTGATGAAGTCCAGATTACTGTGGATGAAAGCGCTTAATCAACTGTGTTCTGCAATAAAGGAGAATTTAATTTTTGTTCGTGGGTGCTATTTCATTCTCCAGTTGGGTCCGTTGACATTTTGGCGTGATTATCTTTCATTAACATTTCTTTGGTTATCTTTATGCTAATTGTGGTGAATTCGTTGGAGGAATGAAAATGGATAACACAAATGGAACATTACAGTAAGTACATAAATTCTTTTTCTAATTTCTCGTATGTCATTTTCTCTGGACAGAATTAATTTACTTGGTATGGCTCAGGGTCTTGGGCAGGCTATTGACCCTTCTTGTAAGGTGGTTTCTGGAAAAATAAAATTATTCCTCTTTACTTAAGTTTCGAGATAGTGTCTTTAGGGGAATGTGAGAGGATTGATGCATTGATTTCTCATCAGGTTTCTGATTTCAGATTCTGAGAAGAGTATAATATATGAATCACCCAATGAGGGATTCACCTTTTCTGAAACTATTTCCAGAATTAGCCAGTGTTTTAAGTGGTAGAGCATTAAGCTTTCTCAATCCTTAAGAATTTATGAATTGCTTTCTTTAAAAGGAAAAAAAAGGGGGGGAATTCCAGAACCTCCCCCCATCCTCCCAGTGCTCTTAGCATTGGAGGCTTTGTTTACTGCAGCTTGTGGATGTCCTTCAAGGATGCATCTGCAGTCATCACATATGGGTTGTCCTGCCTCAGGCAGCCCTTTGGTCGGCCGGATTCCAAAGTCTGGGTCCGGCGTCGGCTGATGTCGCACTTTCCCTGACGTCAGAGCCCCTGGGGGTATAAAAGCATCAGCCGACGCCATCTTCCCCAGTCTTTCTTGCCGCGTGGCGCCTGAAGCAGAAGCAGTTCGCAAGTGCCGGTTGGCCAGCTCCTGTAATTCAGCTACCGAAGACCTCAAAAAGCTAAGTACCCCATTGGGGACTCTTTCTTGTCTCAGCCGATGTCAGATAAAGTTAATAATTGTTTAACTTGTGGGAAACAAATACCTCATAAGGATTTCCACTCTTACTGCCTACCCTGTCTAGGCCCGGACCACGACGTCTCGGCCTGTTCAGCCTGTGCTTCCTTAAACCGACGCACTCTTAGACGTCGGGCGGAGTTTGCAGAGGAATTTTTTGGGGCTAGTTTTTCGTATAAGATGCCGTCGGAGACTCCGACTTCTCATTTAGTTAAACGGAAGGACAAGGACCGACACATGCGGGCCGCGGTTTCGGCTGAAACCACGGCCAGGCCTACCGCGAGTGTCTCAGTCTCGGCTGAAACAGAGTCCTTGGTACTTCCAATTACCGAAACCGCTCAACCGACTACCTCGGTCCTTGAGGCCCCGGCTGAGTCTGTTATTGAATTTCCAACAGAAACTGGTGTCCTGGAACCTTCCGTCACCATTCCTTTAGACAAATCTACACCAGCACGTGGTGCAGCCAGGCCTCCTGCATCCATGTCCATTAAGGCATTCTCCAGGGCTAAAGCTGCTAAACTCTCAAAAGCTTTGCCTCCCAAGGTTATCCCTCAGGGACCCTCTACTGGTTCACAGATTCTAAGCTTAGCAGAGGATCTTACCTCCTTAATTAGGGGCTCTCAACCTCCTCCAGACAAAAGGCCCAGGGTTGAGCCCTCTGATCCCCACTCCTCAGATGAGGCCTCTGATGGCTCTACTCTCTCGGACCACCAGAGGGAGGCTTTTTCGGCCTACGAGGATTCTGATGCAGAGGAATCTATTCCCTCGGCCTCCCCTCCTGAAGAGTTTTCCTTTGGGGAGACCCTACACATCATGAGAGAGCATTTCCAATGGCAGGGCCAGGAATTCTCTGATTCCAGGAAAATATTAAGGACCTTTTTACATTTGCCTCAGCATAGGCCTTTAGCTATTCCTCCTGTTTTGAATGTCATTGATGATGTGTACTCTGACTCTAGCACAACCCCTGATTCTCTCCCTCCGGCTCCTGCCAAACCCGATAGGTACTACAGGGTCCCGGACTCACATGTTTACCTTTACAAGGCCCTCTCTGCTGATCCAGAAACTATTTCCCTGGGCCCTAAAGGGGTTGCAGCTGCCACTGCTAAAAATCCTCTCCCCTCGGAAAGGGAGTCCAGAGCTTTAGAGAGATGGGGTAAAAAAGTGTATACTTCTGCTACTCTTTCTATGAGGGCATTAAATTGTCAGTTTCATATGATACAGTACCAAGAGCATTTGTTAGATGAATTGCATAAAAAACTGTCTTCACCTGACCCCCTAGACCGCAAGTCACTTCAGGATCTGGTACATAACTCACAACAGGTTAGCAACCATTTCTTGCAATGTGGTTATGATGCATTGGAAGCTTCATGTAGGTCAGCTATGACTGGCGCAGAGTCATCGTAGGCATGCTTGGCTGAAGGAACAATCTCTGCCAGACCATGTTAAAGCAAAGCTGCTGGATGCTCCTCTGGAAAAGCAAAAGTTATTTGGCTCCACGGCTCAGGAGGTCCTAAAGAAATTTGAAGAAAAGGCAAAATCCGTACAAACAGTCAAAGATTTTCTCCAAGTACAACAACCAAGATTCAGCAGGAATTGGCCTTCCAAGAATTGGTCCTTTCCAGACACAGAGAGGTTTCAGAGAGGCAAGAACAGGCGTGCCAGAGGTAGAGGGCAAGCTAGAGGCTCCTATAGAGGACGTCGGTGGCAGCCTCCCAACCAGAGAGGTAATGCAGGACCTTCAACTGCTGCACAAGGACAGGCTCAGTGACTTTACTCTGACACCGCCAACCAGGGCTCAATTGGAAGCACCTTTGGGCGGAAAGCTTTCTTTATTCTCAGAAAATTGGCACAGTATTACAAGGGACAAGTGGACACTACAAATAATAGACAAAGGATACAGGTTTCATTTCCACACATTACCAAAAAGAAAGGGCGTGCCAGACCTGCCACCGAATCAAAGGGCAGAGGCTTTGAAACAAATTTCCAGCTCAATGCAAATGAAAGCTATAGAAAAGGTTCCTCTCTCAGAACAAGGCCAAGAATTTTATTCCAGACTATTCCTTGTTCCAAGAAAAGAAAAACAATGGAGGTCTATTCTCGACTTGTCTGCACTGAATACTTATTTCATTGTGCCAAAGTTCAAAATGCTGACTCTACAGCAGCTCCTTCCCATGCTGGGCAAGGGGTCTTGGCTGGTACCTCTAGACCTCAAGGAGGCATACCTGCATGTCCCTATTAGACAAAGTTGCAGAAGACACCTTAGATTTCTTGCAGGGTCAGAGCATTATCAATTCTCAGCATTGCCCTTTGGCTTATCTACTGCGCCCAGAGTATTCAAGAAATGCCTGACATCAGTAATTGCACACTGCAGACTTCAGGGGATCCAAATATACCCATATCTGGACGACTGCCTTATACAAGCGGACAGCCAACAAACTTTGGTAAAACACTTGAATTATGCCATCCACCTACTTCAGGCCTTGGGATATACAGTCAACTTTCACAAATCAAGACTTGTTCCATCCCAAAGAATAACCTTTCTGGGTGCAGATCTAGATACAACCACCCAAATGGCCTTCCTCACAGAAGAAAAACAAAATCAACTACCAGATTACTTCAAAAATCTGACAAGACAAACCCAGCTGACTGCAAGGAAAATCCTACTGGCCCTGGGTTACATGACTTCTTGCATCCTTCTGATTCCGCAAGCAAGACTACATATGAGGAAACTACAATGGTACCTAAGGAGTTTATGGACTCAGCACAGTCACAGCCTGGAAACTTTGATACCACTCATTCCATGCCTTCAAAAGGAATTTCTGTGGTGGGCTCAAGCAAGCCAGTCAAACAGGGGTCTGCCTTTCAGCAAACCAATAGCCAGCCAAACCATTACAACAGACGCTTCAGACCACGGATGGGGAGCGCACATGGAGGGCAGATGCATTCAAGATCTATGGTCACAAAAAGAGCTACACATGCACATAAACCAAAAGGAAATGCTGGCAGTGATACATGCAGTCGAAGCCTTCAAACCCTTTCTGCATCATGGCCATCTGCTAATAAGGACAGACAACACCACGGTTATGTGGTACATAAACAAGCAAGGAGGCAGCCATTCCTATCCTCTTTGCAGGCTGGCAATGAATCTATGGGAACTTTCCTTAAAACTCAATATACAGCTACAATCCCAGTTTGTGCCAGGGAAAGACAATATACTGGCAGACAGCTTAAGCAGAAATATCATGGATGCTGCACCCAGACATCTTTCTACAGATAACACAATCATGAGGGAGGCCGGACTTAGATCTTTTTGCCTCCCCCCCCCCCACAATCATCAACTGAAGAAATTCTGCTCAAGGACATACCACCCACAAGCATGGAAAGTGGACACCCTCTCTTTCAGCTGGACAACTCTAACAGTGTATGCATTTCCACCTCTCCCATTAATGACCAAAGTTTTACTGAAGATCAGGACAGAGCAGCCAAAAGTGATTCTGATAGCTCCGGACTGGCCAAGACAGCACTGGTACCCACTGTTAAAGAGCCTGTCACGCACAAAACCATGGCCTCTTCCTCTATGGCCACTTGTACTGACACAGCACAATTACAAAACTCTGCATTCCAACCTGAAAACCTTGCAACTAACAGCCTGGAAAATACCTTGACTCCTCCTCAGGATAAGCTATCCCAGAGAGGGAAAGATGATATTATGGAAGCTCGCCGGCCTTCCACGAGAAAGGCATATTCAGCAAAATGGAAAAGATTTCACATTTGGAACAGCACAAAGGGCCTAGATGCGACAGTGATGAACATGGCACATATCCTGGAATACTTGGCAGAAATGTTCCACAATGGTCTGTCTTACTCTTCCATTAAAATTCATGCTTCAGCAATTTCAGCAGAGCACAATACTGATCCACCTGTCTTCTCTCATCCTCTCCTAAGACAGTTTCTAAGAGGAATCAAAAACATCAATCCTCCAAGGAAACCACCTCTACCTACTTGGGACTTTAACTTCGTGTTGGAAAAACTAACACTGCCTCCCTTTGAACCAGCAGCATCTGCAGAACTACAGTTCCTGTCTTGGAAGACTGCTTTCCTTCTGGCCATAACCTCAGCAAGAAGAGTATCTGAGTTACAGGCCCTTATGGCAGTACAGCCATTCCTTATTTTTCATCAGGACAGAGTTTCATTGAGAACCAATCCAACATTTATGCCAAAGGTAGTATCCAGGGTTTCATTAAATCAAACTATTCACTTGCCTACCTCCTTTCCAAATCCACAAAACAAAGGAGAGAAACTTCTGCACACCCTGGACATACACAGACAGTTGTGCTACTACTTGGACAGAACTAAAGGTTACAGAAAAACTGACCAGCTGTTGGTAGAATATGCTGCTGGTACACAAGGAAAAGCAATTTCCAAACAGACAATTTCAAAATGGATAGGGAATTGCATTCGTTTTTGTTACTCCTTTCATGGAAAAACTGTGCTAGCTAACATTAGACCTCATTCAACGAGAGCCACAGCCACCTCCACAGCTTTCTTAAGATGGGAGGCTACCAAGGACATTTTAGAAGCTGCTACATGGAGCTCCGTGCATACATTTGCCAAGCATTACAATTTACCTTTATATTCCAGATCCAGTGCAGGCTTTGCTACGGCAGTCCTGCAGGGCATTTTAGCTACACCATCCTTTACATAGTTCCTCCACCCCCAGATTGGCTATGATATTCTACCCATATGTGATGACTCCAGATGCATCCTTGAAGGACATAGTACAGTTTTGTACCTACCATAAATGTAGATGTCCGATAGGTATGCATCTGCAGTCAGGTTTACCCTCCCTCCTTCCCCTCTGTGGTATTTCTTGGGCACTTACCCCTTTTATAGCTAGCTGGGGGATCTATTATGGTGTATTTGTTTATATATATATTATTGTGCATGTTTGGATGTTTAAATGCATCTCTCCAAATTTAGCCTTCCTTAGAGGGCACCTGGCATCTGGGGCAAGAAAAACTGAGGAAAATGGCGTTGGCTGATGCTGTTATACCCCAGGCGCTCTGACGTCGGGGAAAGTGTGACATCAGCCGACGCCGGACCCAGACTTTGGAATCCGGCCGACCGAAGGGCTGCCTGAGGCAGGACAACCCATATGTGATGACTGCAGATGCATACCTATCGGACATCTACATTTATGGTAGGTACAAAACTGTACTTTTTCCTGACAGCCAACCTGCTTGCCATTAAGAAACTGGATAGAATGTAGCAGATCAGGTGACTTATAAACTGGCTCTCGGCTAAGTGACTTTTCATCTTTACCTTTTTCTATAGTTTTTTTTAAATATTTGGATAGTTATTTCTATAGTGTTTTAATAGTTTTATTATTAAAATGGTTACTAGTTTAATTCTTGACTATTTCCCCTGGTTTTTGGTGTTGGCTGTCATCGCTTTTCTCGTCAGGCCTGTTTTTTTTTTTCATGTCACGGTCCCCATCCCTTTGTTGTAAGCTCATTTTTACTTAGAGAGCTTTTTATCCCCTTATAGGTAGCTCATTTAAGTTAGAGGGCTCCTCGTGGCCCGTTTAACTTAGAGGGCCGCTCCCCTACCCTTTCGTTTTCTTCCCGTTATTTGTGAGGAGAGTCCATGTTTTTTCATATACTATAGTGCTAAACTTGGATTGTTGTCGTAGATTATTTTTCTTGTGTGTATAGTCAATATTGTTAGGTTTCCGTTGTTATCCCTTTTATAGGGTTACTCATCAGTATAGTTTTTTTGGTATAAGTGCTGATCAGACATGTCCAAAGAACCAAAACCATATGGTTTCAAGAAATGTGATAAATGTAACCAAAAGATGTCCCTTACAGATGGGCACACCAGTTGTGTTTATTACCTGGGTTGCCCTTCATTTGCAAAAATCTTGTGTTTTTTGTCGTGCTTTCAGCAGTGGAGTGCTCTTAGAAAGCAAAAACAAATAGTGAGACGGCTGCTTAAGACTCCTTTCTCAGAGATTTTGAAAGGGTCTCAGAGCTCTAAATCTTCTAAAAAATCCCCTTCCTCTTCTAAATCAGAGAAGTCAGGTGAAAGGACTGCTTCTTCGGCTCCAGCTTTGGAGCCAGCTAAAAAACTTGTGGCAAAAGAATCTGGCACAGAACCATGGGCTCCCTCTTCAGTTCCGACTGTAACTACGGAGCCAACAGAGTTTCTTTTTAGGAGCTGGTCCCCAGTATTGGAACTGGTAACTCCAACATTAAAATCTCCGCTCCTACAAAGAACGAGATCACCATCTTTATCCTCTCGGTCCTCCAGGAGTTTATCAGATGATGATGTGGAGCAAGTGGTGAAGAGACTTCTTCGAACACAAGTGCTGGCAAAAATTCTGTCGACTCTTGACCCAAAAGGAACTGGAGATGACAAGGACTTCTCTCCCTTCTTCGGTTCCTCCTCCGACCCGACATGGGGTTTTGGAGCCAGAACACTTGGGCCCAATTGTATTGGAACAGTTGGAACAGAGACGACCAACAGGGTAGTCTGTTCCGACATCTGTTCTGACTACCTCGGTTCCGTCGGAATCCGAGGAGTATAGGAGCCGATGTTCTCCAGTCTGGTCCGGGGAGGGGAGTCATATTGGACATTTGTCTGAGCTGATTCTACCTCTTAGGGCTTAGGTGCAGTTGAGTTCAGCTCCTACACTGGCTTCAGAGTCGACCGCTATGCTTCTGGGTCAGTCTTTTGGTTCTTCGGAGCCGGAGACCTCCTCAGAGCAGGGTGAGGGGGCTTTTGATCTGATGGAGAGAGTGCTGTCACCTCAGACTGCTCCACTCGTGGAATGAAGTACTCTTCCCCCAAAAGTGCCTGTGTCAGTCTCAGCACCATTGCTCCCCGCCCCCAAGTGCAAATACCCTAAGCCCCAGGAAGCCCCTGCAGGTGAGACTCTCTCTTCTGAAACTTTCCCAGAATACCCCTCTGAGGAGGTCCCCCAGAAGAGATTGTGCAAGAGGAAGCACGTAGACTCCCCGAATAAGTCTTGTCATCTCAGACACTGACCTGGATGAATCAGAAGGGTCCCCACGGTCCCCCTCTGAAGATGCCTCCTTTGCAGACATCCTGGAGGATTCTTAAACCGAGGTGTGGCTGGAAGCCCACCAGTCCTTCTGAGGATGAGTCGGTAAACCTGGAAGCTTTTGGGTCTCGCCCTACCACCTCTTGTGTTTCTCCACCTTTTGATCAGTTGATTAATGTTATTTCTCAAAAGGCATGGGGCTCTCCAGATACAGTGGAGCCTGTTCCGAGGAGGCCTGATAAATTCATTTCAGCAACCACAGAAAAAGAATTTGTAAAAAAAAAGGCATACCAGTAGATGCTATGGTGGTGGCGGCAGCCAGAAAGAAGGAATTGTCAGAAACTTCCTTGTCTGTTCATCCATCGAATAAACTCCTCCATGCGGCTGATTTCATATGCAGCCAATGGAGCAAGCAGGGCAACAAGTAGAGGGTTTTCCTTAAGGAGACATTCCTGGATGCACTTGTGTAACTTTGCTGAACCCTTCAAGTCTTCCTTCACTAATCCCCCTTTTGATGGCTCATCATTGTTTGGGCCCAAAGTTAGAGAGACCTTAACCAGGTGTGAACAGGAGGGAAAGAGTCTGGCGTAGGAGTCCATTTTTCCATCCCTACTAGACCTTATCCCAAAGGTAAGAGAGGGGGAAAATGTGGTTCCACAAGTCCCCAAGAGTATTTCCCAATGCACGTGTTGACTCTTCTCCCAGGGGCGGAGGGGGAAGTAACAATGGAAGACGCCGACCTCGTGGCAGAGGGGGTCTGCAGAACCAGGGTGACAGGGATTCTTTTCTTAGAAAGCCCTTTCA
The DNA here is from genome assembly GCF_019279795.1 of Protopterus annectens. Taxonomy (NCBI): domain Eukaryota; kingdom Metazoa; phylum Chordata; order Ceratodontiformes; family Protopteridae; genus Protopterus; species Protopterus annectens. The sequence continues at coordinate 426,038,763 of NC_056746.1, forward strand.
GCGCTCCTGAGAGGAGGCCCGCCTGTGTCCGTCTCTGGAGGCAGTTGAGGGTCGCTTATCATTGTACCCAAACACCTGGCTAGAAATCACACAAGACAAATGGGTGCAAACGATCATATCCAGAGGTTATTACATACCCTTTTCCACTTCCCTTTTGGAGAAACAGTCCATTCCAAATATTCCACCCAGTCAGAGGGACTATACAACATTAGCGGTACAGAAGTTGCTAGAAGAAAGTGTCATCCAAAATGTCCCCACAGACCAGACTGGATCTGGAACTTAAGGTTATTTTTCATTCCAAAAAAGACAGGGGACTGGAGGCCCATTTTGGATCTCAGCAGACTATGCAAGTCCATCAAGAAATCAAAGCTCCGGAAGGTGACACTGCAGTCAATATTTCCCTTTCTGGGAAAAGACAATTGGATGTGCTCAATAGATATCTGGGATGCATACCACCACATAAAAATGGACAGGTTATCTGGGAGACACTTATGCTTTCGGCTGGTAGCCAGTTATTACTAGTTTCAAGCCCTGAACTTTGGTCTCACTACAGCCCCCAGAGTGTTCACCAAATGCATGGCAGTGGTTACGCCTCACTTGAGGCGTCTAGGATTCCGTGTGTTTCCATACCTAGATGACTGGCTCCTAACCGCCACCACCAAGCATCTACTATTACAAGCAACAGACAAAACCATTCATCTCTGTTACAAGCTAGGTATTACAGTATATTTCAAAATATCTGCCTTGTTGCCTTCACAGCATCTTATATTCTTAGGAGCAGAATTAGACTCAAGGAAAATGTTGGCCAGACTTACCCACGAAAGGATTCAGTCCCTACACCATCAAATCAAGAACTTGTTATCCAAAACAAAAGTCCAGGCAAAGACTGTCTTGCAGGTTCTGGGCACCGTGGCAGCTGCAATCATTTTAGTATCTCTAGTGCGTTTGCACATGAGAGTTCTTCAGTGGCTACTTTTCTTCCAGTGGTCCATGCAAGATTTACCACTGTCACACAAGATCATTATCACAGAGTCCTGCAAAAAGGACCTATGGTAGTGGCTTCAAATGATTCAGTTGACCATGGGTCATCCATTTGTTTTTCCACAGCCACAGTGACCACAGATCCTTCTCAGAATTGGGGGGGGGGGGACATTGTCTGGGAAAGACTGTCCAAGGCATCTGGCAGGAACACGAGAACCACTTGCATATCAATGTCCTAGAGATGAGAGTGGTGCTCTATGGGTTGCAAGCATTCCAGAACTCTCTCCCGCTAGGAACTATTGCAGTTCAGACAGACAACTTGTCAGTAGTGTGGTACATAAACGAACGAGGAGGAACCAAATCTTATCCCTTATGTCGAGAGGCACAAAGAGTATGGCAATGGGCCATCTCTTCTCAACATTTTCTGACAGCAAGACACATCCCGGGGAAATCCAGCATGATAGCGGACAAACTCAGCAGAGCTATTCTGCTGCCTCATGAATGGTCCCTAAAACAAGAGATTGTGGAAGAGATTTTCTGCAAATGGGGCCAGCCCTGCTACGACCTTTTCACCAAGTCCATGAACGCCAAATGCAGCAGCTCTTTTGCCCTGATTCCCCCTCTGGGGAAGTCACTGAGGGATGCACTCGTACACGATTGGCCCCACGACTACTTTACACCTTCCCTCCCTTTCCCCTTGATACCAAAAGTTCTTCAGAAAGGCAGCACATTGAAAAGCACAGTGATTCTCTCTGTGGACCCACCTCCAGGAGGAACTGTGGATCCTGGACCCAGTTCCAGACCTTCTGAGACATTTCTCAGGGACGCTCCGTCCATCGATCCAGACCCTAAAGTTGACAGCGTGGCTGCTCCAAATCCACAAATAGCCAGGCTCAATGACATCTCCCCGTCAGTTAGACGTATTGATTTCTTCTCATAAGCCATCTACCAGAAAACTATACTCTAACAAATCGATTAGGTTTTCACACTGGGCCTCCAAAAACAATATAGATCCCTTTATGGCTCCCATCACAGCAGTGCTAGAATTTCTTGCTAAACTTTTTAATGAGGGTGCGGCAGCAGCTACAATTAGAGTCCAGCTAGCTGCTATATCTAACTTTCATATTGAGGAATTGGGACTAAAGTCAAGTCCCACAAACTCTGTAAGGCCTTTCTAAAAGGGACTTTCTTGCTAAGACCTCCAGTAAGAGAACCTCCAGCTCCATGGGATCTAAATTTTGTTCTATCCTCTTTAATTTTGCCTCCCTTTGAACCTGCATAGTCATGTGACATAAAGTTTTTGTCATTGAAGACACTTTTCTTGGTGGCCATTACATCCGCCAGACAAGTATCTGAACTCCAAGCTTTATCTATACGTACTCCTTACATAGTTTTTCACAAAGACCGAGTCTCCTTGCATACTAATCCTTCCTTTCTACAAAAAGTGTGCTCAGAGGCCAATCTAAATCAATCTATTGAATTACCAGTGTTTTTCCCAAACTATGGCAACAGGGCAGAATATAGATTTCACCAGTTGGATGTACATAGGCAGTTGCGCTTCTATATGCATAGAAGTAAAGATTTCATAAAGTCGGGCCAATTTTTTGTGTCCTTTTCAGAAAAAAAAGGAAGGATCACCAGTCGCAAAAGTAACACTTTCAAAATGTCTCTCAGATTGTATTTTCTTCACATACACCTCTCCAAAGAGACACAGGCAAAGTGAATGGCCATTCCACAAGATCTATTGCAACTTCCTCTGCCTTCCAGGCCAGACTCCCTTTGGATTCCATTTGTGCAGCAGCCACATGGGCAAAACCTCATACCTTTATCGCTCATTACAAAGTAGACGTGGCCTCCCGGAACAGGGCTTCTTTTGGGTCCACTGTTCTGAAGAGTTTATTCCCTTGAGCCACCCAAGAAAGAATGTACTAGGGACGCTGTCCCAACCAGCATAGAATGAAGGCAACATAAGACAACATAACATTAAGAACTTATGTACTCACCATAAAGTTCCATGTTTGTTGTCCATCTCGCGTTCATTTTTGTGTCCATACCCTCCTTCCCCCTCCTTTGCTCCTGGAGGATCGGACGGATATTCTATTTCTAATTTGATTATGGAGTCTCTGATTACCTTCCGAGTCGTATCTACACAAGTTCATTTATTCTTACATGATATTTATGCTTTCTCTTGCAAACACGATCTGGGTAATCTTCCCTGAGCATCATAGGATAGGGCATAGCCTCAAGCTAGTGGAAGCTCTCAAGCTTTTGAGTTAGGCCGACTCGGAACCAATGCTCAGTTTCAAACCCAAATGGCATAGAATGAAAGTGAGATGGACGAACAAGGAACATTATGGCGAGTACATAACTTCTCATTTAAAAAGCAATGGAATGGAGGTTTCAGAAAGAAAGTCACTACACCCAAATAAAGGACAATCAACCAAGGCAGAATGGCTGTGTAAGGGACCTTGTTCTCCCCTCCCACCCTAGCAGTCCCCTATCCCTTACAGGACATTTGAAGCTCCATTCTGTCTTTGGAAACAGATTATTTCAAATAAGTGGGTTTTGAATATACTACATCTTGGGAATACAAGTGGCATTGGGAGGAAATTCCTCCTTTGCAAGGGGATTCCTCATCCACCAAACCAAAAACTTCCCTTCCCTCCTGTCTTACACCACATGCTGTCTCGTGGTTAATAGAAGCCATTCCTCTTTACCAACTTGGGAGAGGGTTTTGTTTAAGAATACTAGAAACCAGTTCTGGACCTTTCTTTCCTGAATCAGTTTGTCGTAGTGCCCAAGTTCAAAGTGCTATCACTTCACAACCTGTTATCCCTTCTTTCTCATTTCAGATTTTTGGTCATCTTGTATTTAAAAGATGCATATCATCATATTCCTTTTCACCCACATTTTAGGTGTTTAAGGTTTTGTATATCTGGATCACATTAGTTCTGTGCTTTCCTCTTTGGGCTGTCCACTGCTCCGAGTGTGTTCAAAAAGTGTCTAGCTCCTGTCATAACCCACTGCAGACAAACAAAGGGTATCCATGTTCAGATGACTTGCTTATCTTTGCAGAGTAGTTTTCATAGTGTCAGGAGTCTCTCACTTGGGTGATACTTTAACATAGATCAAAAAACTGGATATGGGGTGTCTAGAAAAGGGAAAAGAGCACATTACATAGAAATCAATGAAATTTGTGGGAACAGTACAGCAAAATAATGTTGCAGGAGGAAGAATGAGGTTTAAGGGAAGGCAGTAATTGAGCAGTTTAAATAACGTTGGACTGAGTGACAGTTATAAAGAAAGAAAACATGTAGTATGTAATGTATGTTAAATGAAAAACATGTTAATATGGTTTGTTTTCTGTTGATGTACGTGTGTGCATTAAGTGATGATTTAGTAAAGATGTTAAAGTTGAGATCGCCTTAAAAAGAAGCACTGATGATGTTCTTCATGTTTCACTGTTGCAGTCATTACATTTGGGTTATCTACTTGCTGGTAGCCCTCAGTTGGCCTGATTAACAAAGTCTTGGGTCCTGCGTTGGTTGCTGTCTCTTCTTCCTTGACGTCAGGGGTATAAAACATGCATCTGACATCATTACATCAGTCTTTCTTGCCGTGCGGTGCCCGAAGCAGAAACAGTTTGCAAGTGCGGGTCGGCAGACTCCTGAAATTTTCGTTTTCAAGTTAAAGAACCGAAGTCTTCAACTAAAAGCTAAGTACCCCATTGGGGAACCTTTTTCTTGCTCTAAACTGATGTCAGTAAAAGTAAGTAAATGCATTTCTTCTGAAAAGCAAATACCTCATAAAGATTTTCATTCGTACTGTATTCCTTGCCTGGACCCTGACCACGACGTACCTCGCTGTCAGTTTTGTGCCTTATTTTAAACCACGAACTATCCGTTGTCGGTATATTTGCGCTTCTAAATTTTTTGATGCTCGGTTCAATTATCCTGATATGTCTTCGGTAAGCCATCTGACTACTGACATTCTGAAGAAATGCAAAGATAGACAGAGACATGCCGCCCAGTTCGCCGGTACTCAGTGAGGCACTTTCGCAGCCCCTGATACCCGCTACTTCAGATTCGCAGGCCTCTACTGAGACCCATTCGGAGTCCAGGATGCCGCGAGATGCTTCAACTGTGGAATCTGTGGATGTCTCTAACTTGGATGGGTCCGGAGCCACTGTGCAGGCACCGGCTTCTGAGGGTGTATTCAGGCTTACTTACTTGCATATTAAACCAGTGCCCTCTTCTTCTTGAAGGCCTAAAACTCGAACCATGCCTAGAAAACTGACGCCAAGACTGCATGGTCAGGCCTCTCTGCCTAAAGAACAAATGATAAGAATGACTGAAGACCTTATTACTTTAATCAGGGGAAGCCAGCCTTCCACCTCTAAGACACCTAGGACTGAGTTTGCTTATGATACTTCTGACCAGGATTCTGAAATTTCTGTTTCCTCTGATGACCAGGATTTACCCTTATCTACCTATGAGGATTCTGATGCTGAGGACTCTACTCCCTCTGCTTCCCCCTCAGAGGATTTCTTTTTTGGTGAAGCCTTGCATACTCTCAGGGAGCTTTTTCATTGGGAAAGTCAGGATTTCTCTGATTCTAAAGAGAGGCTTAGGGATTTCTTGCTTTTGCCCCAGCACAGGCCTTTAGCTATACCTCCTGTACTGGACATTGTTGATGATGCCTTTTCAGAATCTAGCATGACCCTTACTCTTTATCTCCTGCTTCCAGAAAACCTGATAGATATTACAGGGTTCCTGACTCTCACAAGTTCCTTTTCAAAAATCGTATTGCGGATCCTGAAATCATTTCACAGGGACCCAAGGGCAATAAAGCTACTGCTACCAAAAATCTTACCCTCCCGCTCTGGTAAGAGACTCCAGGGCGCTGGATAGATGGGGTAAGAAGGTATACACTTCTGCAACTTTGGCCTTTAGGGCCTTGAATTGCCAGTTTCATATGTTAAAAGTATCAGCTGCATATTATTGGATTGCTTAAACAGAAAATGATGACTCCTGATTGTGCTGAAAATAAGGATTTATAGGATTGTATGCATTCTGCTGAACAAGTTGGTAAACATACATTGCAATGTGGTTTTGATTCACTAAAGGCATCTTGCAGGATTGCGGTAACTGGGTCTGTACTTAGAAAGCATGCTTGGCTTAAGGAGCAATCCTTGCCAGATCATGTTAAAGCAAAATTACTGGATGCTCCCTTAAATCAGGGCCAACAGTTTGGCAACAAGGCAGAAGTTCTTAAAAAGATGGAGGAAAAAGCTAAATCTATGCAAATTGTTAGACTTTTTACAAGTACAACCTCCATGATTTAGTAGGTCTTCTAAGAACTGGTCCTTTCCTGCCTCTTCCAGACCTTTTCAGTCCAAACACAGCTCCACCCAGGTTTCAGTCCCAGGGGACGCACAGGACTAAGCAGTGGGGGGGGGGGGGGGGCCTCCACTTACAAATTTTGGGAGTAATAAAATTCCCCCCTATTGTAAACTGTCTCGATCACTTTTTTAAAACTTCCAAGCACTTCTCAACTGACTGCCCCTATGGGAGGAAAGATTGCACTTCATGCAAAGAACTGGGGACTCATTACCCAGGACAAATGGGTTTTAATTACAGTGTCCCAAGAATACAGATTTCACTTCCATACGTCACCGACTCCAAGTGGTTGGCTGGATCTACCTACAAAGCAGTGGGCAGAGGCCCAAAAGCACGTAGTCTCTCTCTCTTAAGCATAGGGGCTATTCAGTTGGTACCAGAAGAGGAAAAGGGACAAGGTTTCTACTCGAGATTTTTCCTGGTACCCAGAAAAGACAATTCATGGTGTCCTATCCTGGACCTGCCTACTCTAAACACCTTTTTGGTGATTCCAAAATTCAAGATGCTGACTCTTCACCAGTTGCTTCCTATGCTAAGCAAAGATGCCTGGTTGGCAACACTAAATTTAAAGGAAGCATACCTGCACATCCCAATCAGGGAATCTTGCCGAAGATACCTACGCTTCAAAGCAGCTACACGCGCACTCAGTTCTCTGCACTGCCCTTTGGCTTATCTACTGCGCCCAGGGTACTCACAAAGTGCCTGGCTCTGGTCATTTTGCAGGCAAAGAAATATTCAAAATATACCAATACCTGGACGATTGTCTAATTCAGGCAGAAAACCAGGACATACTTTTGAATCATCTGGCTTTTGTACAGAGGGTGCTAATTTGTCTGGCTGGAGTACACCATAAACGAAAAGAAATCACACCTGGTACCCTGTCAACAAATTATATTCCTGGGAGCAAGCTTGAATACAACTTCCCAGATGGCTAATCCTCACACCAGAGAAACAAATTTACTTGACAACCTACTTCAAACAAGTGGTCACAAAAACCCTGCTATATCTGCAAGGCAAATACTACAAGCCTTGGGTTCATGGCCTCCTGCATTCTTCTAATTCCATATGCAAGACTGCATATGAGATAACTACAATGGTATCTAAAAAGCTTATGGTGTCAACATTCTCAGGATCTAGAAGCAATGATTCCTATCATTCCTTGTCTATCCCTAGAGTTCCTGTGGTGGGCAGAAGCCTGCCACCAAAACAAGGGACTACATTCACACTACCCCCTGCCGCCCAAACCCTAACAACAGATGCATCAGACTATGCATGGGGGGGCGCACCTGGCAGGGAAGTGCATTTGGGACAAATGGAGCCCAATTCAAATGCACCTTTACATCAATCATAAAGACATGTTAGTTGTACAGAATGCTCTTGACAGCCTTCAAGCACCACATTCTTCCAGGACAAATAATGGTGAAGACGGACAACACCGCTGTTATGTGGTACATAAACAGCAGGGGGGGTACACATTCTTATCCCCTCTGCAGACTAGCCATGGCATTGTGGAACACAGCCTTGAGCTACCAAGTACATCTACAAGCTCAATTCCTGCCAGGAAAACTAAATACACTGACAGGTGGACTAAGCAGAACCCTCATGGACCCACCCGAGTGGAAACTGGAACCAAGTATTTTCAACATGTTGACAAGCAAATGGCGGAGCCCAGATATAGACCTGTTTGTCTCCCCCCAGAACTATCAATTGGAAAACTTTTGTGCAAGGACTCCCCACAGACAAGCTTGGAAAGTGGGTGCTCTGTCCTTCAGCTGGAAAAACCCTTTCAGTTTATGCCTTTCCTCCTCTGCCTCTGCACTCCAAAGTACTACTAAAGATCAAACAAGACAAACCAAGGATGATTTTGATTGCACCAGCCTGGCCACGCCAACACTGGTACCCCCTCCTGCGCAGTGTGTCACTGTTAGCCCCATGGCACCTGCCTCAGACACCTACCCTGCTGTCTCAGCAGCAGAACCAGATTCTGCACTTTCAGCTTCAAACAATAAACCTAGCAGCCTGGCTAATTACCTAAGCTCTCCTTTACCATCCCTCAGTAAACCAGTGATGGATGTCATTTTAGAGGCAAGGAGACCTAGTACTATAAAATCTTATGCTGAAAAATGGAAACGATTCTGTGCCTGGAACCAATCTCAAGGGATGAGCACAGCAGTGCCCAATTTACCTCAGATTTTACAATACTTAACTGAGATGCTTCACAAGGGCATGTCATTTTCCTCAATAAAAATTCACTCTTCAGCCATTTCAGCTCATTATAACATAGAACCTCCCCTCTTCTCTCTCCCACTGTTCAAGCAGTTCCTCAGGGGGGCAAAAAAATTTAAGACCACCCAGGAGAGCTCCAACTCCAGCCTGGGACCTTAACTTTGTATTTGAGAAGCTCACCTTTCCTCCTTTCGAGCCAGCTGCTACTGCAGATTTAAAATTCCTTTCTTGGAAAACAGCTTGCCTTTTAGCCATCACTTCAGCAAGAAGGATATCTGAATTACAGGCCGTTATGGCAGTGGAGCCTTTTATCATCTTTCATGCAGACAGGGTGTCCCTCAGGACCAATCCCTCTTTCATGCCAAAGATGGTATCCAGTGTGGCCTTTAATCAGTCCATTCATTTGCCTACCTTCTTTCCTAATCCACAGAACAAAGGGAAACGGATACTGCACTCCTTAGATGTGCACAGACAACTTAGATTCTACTTGGACAAGTCTAAACCTCAAAGGAAATCTGAACAACTGCTGGTGGCATTTGCTGCAGGGACAGAGGGGAAGGCTATTTCAAAGTGAACTGTCTCCAAATTGATAGGCCATTGCATTCACTTCTGCTGTAAGCACCATGGAAAACCTATCCCACAGGGGATCAGATCCCACTCAACCAGGGCTGCATCTACCTCTACAGCCTTTCTCAGAGGCGTACCTACCTGGGACATCCTAGAAGCTGCCTTCTGGAGTTCTGTACATACTTTCACCAAGCATTACCATTTGCCCATTTTCTGTAAATCCAGAGCTGGCTTTGCCACTGCAGTTTTGCAGGGCCTTATAGCTGGTCCTAATGCTATCTAAATTCCTCCTCCCATCCTTAGCTTTTGGAATCTACCCAAATGTAATGACTGCAACAGTGAAACACGAAGAACATAGTGCAGTTGTGTACGCTTACCATAAATGTAGATGTTAGAGTGTATTCACTGTTGCAGTCCTGGTTACCCTCCCTTCAGCCCCCTGACTTCGTTTGGCTATACCTCTTCTCTCCTTTTCAATGCTTACAAGCTTTTTGGTGTATTTGCTTTTTTGTTTGAGGTATAACCTTGTATATTTATAGATTTAATTGCTTCCCATTAGGGGGGCTCCTGACATCTGGGGCAAAAAAGCTGATGTAATGACGGCTGCATGTTTTATACCCCTGACGTCACGGAAGAAGAGACAGCAACTGATGCAGGACCCAAGACTTTATCAGGCTGACTGAGGGCTACATACAAGCAGATAACCCAAATGTAATGACTGCAACAGTGAATACACTCGGAACATCTACATTTATGGTTAAGTGTATACAACTGTACTTTCTTTGTGTTTCACTGTTGCAGTTATCACATTTGGGATATCCCTGCCAGGGTAGCCCTCGGCCGGCCCGAATACCAGAGACTTAGTATTTCTGCGTTGGTTGCTGTCGCTTGAGGACTGATGTCAGGTCATCCGTAGTATAAAGTAAGGCAGCTGACGTCATTATATCGGTCTTTCTTGCCGTGGAGCCCGAAACAGAAACAGTTCGCATGAGTGCCGGTCGCTACTACCTGGGTTTTCGTTTACTGAATTGAAGTTGAAGTCTTCTAAAGCCAAGTACCCCATTGGGGATTCTTTTTTCTTGCTCTAACCGATGTCAGAAAAAGTTAATAATTGTCTCGCCTGTAGAAAACAAGTACACACCGAGGCTTCCACTCTTAATGCGTCACTTGTTTAGGCCCAGACCACGACGTCCCTTATTGTCGCTTCTGTGCTTTGTTCAACGCTAGAACTATCTGTCGTCGGGCCCTTATTGTAGCCAGATCATTTAGCTTACAGTCCTCGAATTCGGATTTGGCTTCAGTAAACCACCCGAAAACATATCTTCCAAAAAAACATAAAGACAGAGATAGACCGCACAGGTCCAAACCTACTGACGATGCTTCTGTTAAGATAGTCGTCAGTTCTCCAGTACTCAGTGAGGTGCTTTCGCATTCGCAGGCCGCTTACGAGACCCTTTCGGAGTCCGGTATGTTGCAAAACTCTTCTTCAACTAAGGATCCTGCAGTCGTCTCAACCTTGGATGGGTCTGGAGCTGCTGAGCAGGCACTGGCTTCCAAGGAAGTCCTTTGCACTACTGAATCTCGACACAAACCAACGTCTTCTTTTGCGACTACTGTTCTTTCTAAAACTACCGAGTTTCTTAGGCCCAGGGTACGAACCATACCCAAAAAACCAACAACTCACTCTCAGGCGCCTGCTTCCTTGCCTCAGTCTCAAATGCTTAAAATGCCAGAAGACCTTATCATGCTGATTAGGGGAAGCCAAGCTTCCCCCTCCAAAATGGAGAGGTCTGTCCCCTGTAGTTTTTCTTAACAAGAGTCAGATGAATCTAATGCATCTGAATATGAAGACATGCAACCCCTCTCCACTTATGAGGATTCTGATGCAGAGGATTCCATTCCTTCAGCCTCATTCCCCCAGAGGATTTTTCCTTTGGGGAAACCCTGCATACCTTAAGGGAGCATTTCCAGTAGGAGAGTCAGGAATACCCTCAGTCTAAAAAGAGACTCTGGGAGTTCCTAGATCTTCCACAACACAGACCCTTGGCCATCCCCCCAGTCCTGGATGTTGTGGAGAATGTTTTCCTTGAATCCAGCTTGACTCCTGATGCCCTTCCTCCTGCTCTCAGAAAACCAGAACGGTACTGTAGACTCCCTAATTCACACACGTTTCTTTTTAAAAATCCTTCAGCTGACCCTGAGGTCAATTCATAAGGGCCAAACGGGATTAAAACAACCTCTACCAAGAATCCCCCTCAGACAGGGATTCCCTAGCATTGGACAGATGGGGTAAGAAAGTATTCACCTCAGCTGCTCTTGCTATCAGGGCACTAAATTGTCAGTTCCATATGCTAAAATTTCAGCAACATACCTTGGAATTCCTCAAACAAAAAAAATCTTCCTTTCCTGCTTGGGCAGAATCTAAATATTTACAAGAGTTAATCCATTCTGCAAGTCAAGTAACTAAACACCTTGCACTGTGGTTTTGATGCCCTATAGGCTTCTTTCAGGGCAGCATTCACTTAATCTGTCATTAGAAGGCATGCATGGCTTAAGGAATAGCCCCTGCCAGATCATGTCAGATCTAAATTGTTGGATGCCCCCTTGCACAAAGATAACTTATTTGGCACTAAGGCAGAAGAGGTCTTTAAAAAGATGGAAGAAGTAAGGCAGAAGAGGTCTTTAAAAAGATGGAAGAAAAGTCAAAATCTATGCAAACAGTTAAGGATTTCTTGCAGGTCCAGCCCCCTAAGTTCAGCGGGCATTGTCCCTCCAAACACTGGTGCTTTCCTCCTCCCAGTAAACCTGCCCAGCCTAGGCCTCATGGAAGCAGACCCCCCAGACAACAGCCCCAGGGAATGCAGAGATCTAACCAGTGGACTACCTCCACTTCAAAACTAGGGAGCTCTAAGCCACCTCCTTATGGTAAGAACTCGCAGTGACTCAACTCCTCCACCCCTCCCTCTGCCCACCTTGACGTACCCCTAGGAGGAAAACTCTCCTTTCACTCAAGCATCTGGGCCACCATTACCAAGGACCACTGGGTTCTGAACATTGTGTCTCAGGGATGCAAATTTTCCTTCTACACCCTTCAAACCCCAAAAGGGTTCCTAGATTTACCACCAAATCAGTGAGCAGAGGCTCAAAAGCAAATCCTTTCCCTGCTCTCTATGAGGGAGTAGAGCACGTTCTTGCAGACCAGATAGGCCAAGGTTTCTACTCCAGACATTTTCTGGTGCCCAGAAAAGATGGTACCTGGCACCCCATCCTCGATCTATCCATTCTAAACACCTTCCTGGTGGTCCCAAAATTCAAAAGGCTCACCCTCCAGCAGCTGCTACCCATGCTCTCCAAGGCTAGCCACCCTAGATCTAAGAGAGGCCTACCTCCACATTCCCATCAGGGAGTCATGCAGGAAATACCACTGCTTCAGGGCAGGATCTCAACACTTTCAGTTCTCTGCACTTCCCCTTGGCTTATCTGCTGTTCCCAGAGTTTTCACAAAATGTCGGTCTCTGGCCATTGCCTTTTGCAGACAAAGAAATATTCAGATTTACCCATCAGCTCAGCAAATTCTGCACCAGGGAGCATCACTGCATGGCTTGGAAAGTGGATGACCTATCCTTCCACTGGGTCAGCCTTATCAGTCTTTGCCTTTCCTCCCCTACCTCTCATCCCCAGGGTACTGCTCAAAATAAGGGAGGATAAAACCCGGCAGCACTGGTACCTCTTGCTGAGCAGCCTGTCCTCGCTACCCCCCATGGCATCTTCCTCAGATTCCAAACCTCCTGATCCAGAGGGAAAGGGAATTCATGCATCCCTAATTGCAGACACTCAATTTGGCAACTTGGCTTATTCCCTAACCCCGAACCAATCTGCCAACCTCAGTAAACAGGTTCTGGATATTATCCATGAGGCCAAACGTCCTACACCAGAAAGTCTTATGCTGATAAATGGAAAAGGTTCTGCACTTGGATCCAGGCTAAGGGAGCCAATATGGCACGGCACAGCCCTTCCTCCCTCTCATCCTGGATTACTTAGCTGACCTACTACAGAGTGGCTTCTCTTTCTCCTCTGTAAAAATTCATGCCTCTGGTATTTCTGTTCATTTTCCCACTGAGCAGCCTCTTTTCTCACACCCTTTGATCAAACAGTTCCTAAGAGGGGCTAGCAACTTGAGGCCACCCAGAAGGGCACCAACACCAGCTTGGGACCTTAACTTTGTATTGGAAAAGCTCACCCTGCCCCCTTTCGAACCACCTTCTTCTGCAGAGCAAAAGTTTTTTTCCTAGAAGATAGCATTCCTTCTGGTCATCACTTCAGCCAGAAGAGTCTGAGCTGCAAGCACTCATGGCTGTGGAACCCTTCATCATCTTCCATGCAGACAGGGTATCCCTCAGAACTAACCCATCCTTCATGCCCAAGGTGGTGTCCAGTGTGGCTCTCAACCAATTCATTCATTTGCCCACCTTTCTTTGCTAATCCCCAGAACAAGGGGGAAGGGGTCTTCACTTTCTAGATGTGCACAGGCAGCTCAGATTCCATCTAGACAGGACTAAATCCATCAGAAATTCTGATCAATTGCTGGTTAGCTTTGCTACAGGGGAAGAAGGCAAAGCCATCTCCAAACAAACCATTTCCAAATGGATAGCACACAGCATCCAATTCTGCCACAAACAGCATGGAAAGCCTCCCCCCCGGGGGTCAGGACACACTCCACCAGAGCAGCCTCCACCTCTGCAGCTTTCCTCAGAGGAATCCCCACCAGGGACATCCTGGAGGCTGCCACCTTGGAGATCTGTTCACACTTTTACCAAGCATTACCAGCTGCCTCTCTTCTCCAAATCCAGGGCAGGGTTTGTCTCTGCAGTGTTGCAGGGCATCCTAGCCAGCCCCTAGTTTGATTGACTGCTTCTGCCCTTTTCCTCAGCTTCGGGAATCAACCCAAATGTGATGACTGCAACAGTGAAACATGAAGAACATAGTACAGTTCTGTATACTTACAATAAATGTAGATATTAGAGTGTATTCACTGTTGGAGTCCTGGTTTCCCTCCCTCCATCCCCCTTTCTTCTCATTCTCCTTTTATTACCTTTCTAACTTGCTGTTCTTTCCTTACAAGGGAGATATTTGGTATTTATTTTCCACTGGTGGGGTTTCTACCACGAGAACCTGGCCTCCTGTTTGGGGGCTCCTGACAGGTTAGGGCAAGAAAAACTGATGTAATGGCGTCGGCTGCCTTACTTTATACTACTGAAGACCTGACATCATTCCTCAAGCGACAACAACCGATTCAGAAATACTAAGTGTCTGGTATTCGGGCCGGCCGTGGGCTACCCTGGCAGGGATAACCCAAATGTGATGATTACAACAGTGAATACACTCCAATGTCTACATATATGGTAGGTGTACACAACTGTACTTTCCATCTCTAACTAAAGTTGTACCCCCACCCCCTATAATTTTGGATAAGCTTTGACTTTTTCCATTATTTTTACGCCCAGTACCTTTATGCCTGATGGGTATAAAGTTGTTTGGGTCTGATGTGATTCTCCCCTTTGTAAAGTGGTTCTTTATCTTGTTTATTTAGGTCAGGAAATATGTCTACATGTAGACATTTTGTTTAGCATGATTTGTAAGAGTTCAGTCATACTTTCCTTAACTTTTATGTGGGAAATCACTGAATATGGTACCATGGAACTTGAGTTTTTAATGTTACTTGTGACAGCAAATATGTCTGTGTTTGTTAGGAATGTCTTCTCTTCTATTGCACTCTGACATGGTCCTTCACTTATTGTGAAGTTAACAAAGGTACTTGCGGAAAAATATTGGAGATTTACCCATAGCTGTGTTGTCAATTCATTTTTTACTGACGTATTAGTCACAATTTGAATTTTCAGTGTTTATGATGTTAATAAAAGTACCTTGTCTCTCTACACCTTCTGTTCTCGCACACAACTCCAGAGTGCTGACTACTTAACTTTATTTCATCTTACCCTGTAGCAAGGTATCCAAGAATACCTTACTCCATACCATTTCTTTGTATAAATTGTAGGCCTTTCATGCGACCTTCTTTTGGGGTCCAGTGGTTTGGATTATCCCCTTCCACAAATTAGCATTTGACTCCACCCCCCCCCCCCCCCAGGGAGTCCATATTTAGGAATGGTCACAATTGTGAAATTTCACACCATGTAACATGTTAAGTGTATGCACTGATTAGTCGCACCCATCATTCATTCTTCCCACTTCCCTTTCAGTTGCAAAGTTTGGATTTGATCCTTGCTGTTATTAAAATTGTCTAGCTTTTCTCATGCCTTTGATTTTTTTTTCACTGCTGGACGTTTACAACTTGAGTGATAACAGGTAGAAGAGTCTGTACACAGAACTTGTGGGTAAGGGTCCCTCTCAACACTTATGGAGCAGGCTAGTGTATCTGCGTCTAACCATCTTTGGGATGACTGGCTAGAGCAAGGCCATCATTATAGTAAGCCTTTGTTGTCCATGGCTTCCCGTGCCCTCCAGGGGTATAGCAGAGATCTCCTGTTGGGAGCTTCGTCCCTGTGTGTTTTTTTGTTGGAGTTGAGTCTTGGGAGGGACATACTGCTGACTTCACTCTGGGGCTTGCATCCTGGAGTGTTAGCAAGCCTTTCCACATTCTGAACAGCTTGATCCTTTTCTCACCCAGCCTGTCCGTGTCGAGTAACACCACCAATCATCTGGACACAGATCAGTTGTACTCCCAGCTGAAGTTGCTTTTCTTAGGACTTCTTCCTCAGTCCATATTGCATCTTGTTGGCCCTTGTGAAGTCATTGTCATAGGATGATATTGCACTAGTGCTTTTACAGTCCCATGTATGGAAGATCCAGTGCTTGTTCATCCCTTGGTGGGAGTTAGTTGTTGGTGCAGGATTTAACTTTGAAAATTCAATGCAACAGCTGCACCCCCTTGTATATATTGTTTTTCCCAAAACCTCATGCATCCAGTTGGTAGCACAAACCTGTGGAGATGGATGAAGCTTCTGAGTCCAAAGGCTGCTTGCAATCTTTGGGGGTACTGATGCCCCCTTTTAGGGTCTTTACAGCACTCTAGGAATTAACTAGTCTTTCTATCATTTGGTTCCTGGGACCAGTCAGTAAGTGCCCATAGTGTCCATCCTTGCAACATGTTTTTGTGGATGCTCTGTAGATGTGGAAGCATCCTTACTCTGCTGAACCTTCCCTCAGGAAAATCCTCCTCTAGCAGATTGAAGTTTTGTTTAGTAGTCTTGGTGCTGACTTTCATCTGATTTTGGCAGGCCTGCAGTGAGCCCTGAGGCCACATTCTCCTCCTTCCCAGTTAAAGGACTTGGTGGTCTGTGAGGGCAACATGTGTGGCAGGAAAAATTAATTACTATACCACAATGGGGTTTTAGAGTCAGCTGTGCTGGTCATTCTGTAGTCCTTCCTTTTGAATTCCATGAGAATTGTACTCATGGCCCTTCCTAATTTCAGGGTCAGAGAGGAATGTAATTTTGATGAATGCAGTACTTGTGGTGCCTCATTCTGATTCTGTCTGATAGAGGGCATGGCCACATGCCTGCAGTACAGAGTATCATTGAGAATATCCCTCCTGGAGTTGAAATGAGCAAGATTTCATGCAAGGGTTGCTGTCCCTGCTTATTGCCTTCCTGGGTAATAGGCCCATTTTCTCTGTACTGGTGGATTCTGTCCCCTGATTTTTGGGTAATCTCTCTTCAAGAAGATGAGTAGACCTGCCAGCAGCCTACTCCTAGGGCAAGGAGCCTCCTGCCTTTTCCTGCCCACTCTACTGACTAAACACTTCTGAAGAGCCATGGGCATCTTCCTTTGTAACCCATCATACTGAGATTTGGGTGTGAAGCTGGATGCCTCCTAAATCTAGCTTCTGTTGGAGTGTCATTTTCAACAGTTTGACAGAGAACTGTTTGATACAGTTGTCCCACCACTGCTGAGTTTCCGTATACTACTTCATTCTTCTTAGTGGAGCTGTGATGCATTCAAAGACCGTTTCCCTGTGAGCGATAGAGACTGCTGCTTAAGGAGAGTCGAGTCCCACTCCCACCTTCATTTGAAAAAGGTCACTTGGGTTACCTGGCCCACCGTTTGGACGTCTTCTTTCCTAAGGAGACCTTTATTCCAGTCACTCTCTCCTCGTATTGTGCCAGCCAGTTTTGAGATTCTGATTCTTCTCTTTCTGCTTCAAAAGAGCTATCAGTGTGGTCTTTCCCAGTCTAATAGAGAGGCGCTTTCGGCTCCTATGACTCCAGACGTCTTCCTAGACTTTGGGGCCTGAGCTGAGTAGATGATCATCCCACTCCGTATCCTACCTGGACCACGGGTATGAGACTGTCCTATCTGTGATACTGATGGCAAGATTCCTGAGCATTCCTCCTCATTTCCTAGTGGTAGCTCACTAAGATGGCCTCTTCTGACCATGGAGTCCCTTTAGGTTCTCCCGTGAGAGCTATCTACTTTAGACAGATGTCCTTGCTACTGTGGCCAGTTGTCCTTTCCCCTCTGAGAGCCTGCATTGTGTGACCTTTATTAATATTTATTTACCAGGATAGTCTACGTGGGCACAAAGCTCCTTTTCAGCAGAGGCCCAGGAAAAGGTTCCACAGAAAATACATTAACTTTACAAGGGTTACAGTAAGAAAGAGGAGTACAGGTCTAATAAAAATAATGTAAAACTGTCAGTTAATGTTTGGAAGACAAAGGTACATGTTACACTAATGAATAGGTAGTCCTAATTACCAAAACCAAAAGACAAATTAAAGAGAATACCGTAAATTTTAAGATCAGCTAAGCAGAGCTATTTCAGTACAGGAATATGTTTTCATTGTACATATTATAGATATGGCTGTAGGCTTTAATTTAGCAGCAAGAGAGGGTGTGAGGTTTGTTAGCAATCAACAGCAAATAAGTAAGGCAACTACAGTACAATGTACATTATTACAATTGGCTTCTAGGTTTAGGCTTATATACAACATAGGTTGAGGTATGGAGACACGAGGTGTAGTAGAGGTACAGAAGAAAGGTAGTAAGTAGATGGCAGGCTGCCGAGTTGTAAGATGAAGTAGATTGTGCAGATACATGGGTGTGAAAGATAGAAGGACAAAGTGAAGTAAGTTTGAGGTGTATGGGAGAAATGGTTCATTACACACACAAATCCCGATGTCGAAAGAAGCAGGACCCAGTAGTTTAAGTAGTTCACTCAATCGATTTAATATAGAATCAAGATACAGTATACATAAAGCGCTTTTCGTATTCTAAATACAAAGACTTCTTCAGATGTCATCTGAAGAAGTCTTTGTATTTAGAAGATGAAAAGCGCTTTATGTATACTATGTCTTGATTCTATATTAAATCGATTAAGTGAACTACTTAAACTACTGGGTCCTGCTTCTTTCGACATCGGGATTTGTGTGTGTATTCAACAGTTTGCTTGTCTTGTGTCTACTTTAGAAATGGTTTAATGGAAAGGTTTAGAGAAGAAGTGTGGGAAGCAGTGGCTGGTGAGGATTCATAGGAAAAGACCAGTTTGCCAGAAGAGGGTAGATTAAAGAATGTCAATACGAATTAAGTGTAACTGGAAATGTATGTTCTTTGGAGGATGGAGTTTAGTGCATATGTAGGAACAGAGGTGTTACCCTGGTGATATCCTCTCACCCCCCCCCCCCAAATGTGACCATGTTTCCCTCAGATGTTTAAATGTTATGAGGTTATGGGCTTCTTGTAGGGTGAGTGGGGATGGAATTCCAGATTTTAGATACATGGGAGGAATAGAGGGAGTCGCCTGCAGAGAGATTAGAATTTGTGACTAGTAATAGGTGTTAGGATGTGGCACTGAAGGGTAGTTGATGGTGTGTTGTTGCTGAGGCATTTGTCTGACTTGTAGATTAGGTTGTGTGTAATGAGGTATTACCCTGGTGATATCCTGTCACCCCCCCCGAATGTGACCATGTTTACCTCAGATGTTTAAATGTTATGAGGTTATGGATTTCTTGTAGGGTGAGTGTGGGTGGAGTTCCAGATTTCAGATGCATTGGAGGAATAGAGGGAGTCGCCTGCAGAGATATTAGATTTTGTGACTAGCAATAGGTGTTAGGCTGTGGAGCTGAAGGGTAGTGATGGTGTGTTGTTGTCGCTGGGACATTTGACTTGTAGATTAGGTTGTGTGTAGTGACTAGATGAGAGAATATTAGGTTGTCTTGCAGTTCAGTCTACTGAAGTTTTAAAGCTAAGCAATGGTATTTTATTGTAACATTGTTCAAGTACTTGAGATTTGAGTGGCTTGCAGATTTATAAAAATGAGAGTTGGTAAGCTGTGGCTGTTGTTTTCCTAGTGTCATGTGTAAGGTAGGGCTTTATCCTGTAAAGGGGTTATGAGTTTTGGCAGTTTGGTTTCCTTGTAGCTCATGCAGCTTGTGAATAGATAGCTGGTCCTTTCTTTCTTTTATTGTTATCCAGCATGCAGGACTGGCTGAGGTCCTCCTTTAGGATTCTGGATCTTGATGTCCTCCACAGTTTTGACCTGCAAACCTGGGGGTAGGATTGAGGTCCATCTCCAGTTAATTCTAACTTCTCAAGTAGGTCCTTACTCGTCCCTTTTTGACCAGTACTCTGGGCATATGCATGGAAGGTCAGTTGTGCTGCTTCTACTGGGAAGCAGACTGCCTTCCCCTAGGAATTTTTGCATCTGGTTGGAGTTGCCGCAGTGAAGTCATTGTAGTGAAATTATCTCTTTGGGTCATACCTATTGGCTACTTCCTTCTGATCCCCTCAGCAGAGGGAGAGGAGGAGTCACTGAACCAGAGCATGCTTTGCCAGTCTGAAATTAAGGTTCTCTAAGGGCAAGTCCCTCTGTTCCTATTCCTTAGCCTTTTTTCATGTCCTGTCTTGGTTCATGGAGAAAATTTTTGCCCTTTGTTTTCCTTGGTGATTGAGGGTTTACTTTGCTTATGAGCACTTCATAATCATTATTGGGACTGGTGAGGATTGCTCCTCCATTGCTGGGTTTGTGAATCTTTTAAGGTGTCTGGCTAAGGCCCTTTTTTCTACCAGGTCATGCCAGCCTCTGACTGGATCTTGCAAGAGAAGTAGAAAGCTCCTAGTAAACATTCCACCAATGTTCATGTAAGAGTGGTTCTCACCAATAACAGGTACCTTATACAAAACTAGTAGGTCTCTGGTATCAGACAGCTTGCGAGTACCTGCTGCTACTGTGCAGTAACCAGGGCATGGCCCTGTCTTTGGTCTCTGGCATATAGCAAGAATGGGCCCTGGCTGTGGTTGTTGGAATAACTTGTTCTCTAGTGAGAACTGCTGGATGTGCCCTGTGGAGCTCCTGCTTTTTCAGGAGTTTTGAACTCTTGGATTGACTGTCTTTCTCATTTGCTTTTTAACACTGGAAGTTTGGGACCATTATGAACATTGCTATTCCTGGTGTTTCCTCTTCCTCTCATTGCTTGCGTTTTGTGCCTTCAGGAAATCAACTTTAACCACTCTGGTGATTGGGGGGAGGATGCCGTGCTCTAACTTGCCCTGAGGAGATGGTCTGTTACTGGACATATTCCTTAAGATGAATGGGAGTCAGGAAAAGTGTTGGGAGACTCTTCATGAGTGGTGCAGTCTTCTGGTGGAGTAATGGCTGTCTCATTAGGGTTTGGGCTTGGATTGTTCAAATTTGGTAGTTCACTTCTGAGACCTGGGGTGTCTACAATTGCCTTCCTACCTTGGGAGTTGGGAAATGAGGTCTTGTGACCCTTCGTGCAGTACACCCTCTGTTATTGACTGGTCTTGTATGCAGTCAAGGAATAGCTGCTTCTGTTGTTTACATAATTTGCTATTAGAAGTCTTGGTCACTGTAGACCTTCGGGCTCTGAGATGCTGTATTCCTGAGTAATTTTCCCTTCCATAGCATTAGAATTGAGCCTCCTATCTAGGCATTACCATTGACACTGTTTTCTGTCTCCTGCATCTCTGCAGTCTTTTACTGTTTGAGTTACTCCAACCATAGTACCAGTCAAGGGAGAAACTTAATGTTAGCTATGAAAGATACTTTCTTACCTTGTTATCCAATGTTCGGTATAAGAATTATTGCTGCAGTTCATTGATAAGTTGATGTAAACTATCTGCAATTGGACTTCCGTCTTCTAGCCATACTTCAAGAGCAGTTAGACATCCCCAAACCAGGCGTAGTGTTACCTCACACACTAAGGATTTTTCCAGAAGTTCTCCTAGGAGATAGTAACCCCTTCCATCTTCACTTCACTTTATACCCCCCCCCCCAATGGAGTGAATGGAAATCCTTTTCCAAGCCCATTTAGTGAATTACAAGTGTAATACAAGAGAAATAAAAACCCTTTTTGGCATTTGCGTTTTTTGCTGTGCATGTGTTTACTTATAATTTGGCTATATTACAAGTTTTTCAGGTGACTGTCTCCAGTAAGTGTGCTCATGGGAGAGATATTCCTCCTAAAGTTAATGTTTGCAGTGCTTATTTTTTCTTGGAGGAACGTGAAGTTACCAACTGTAGACTTTGTGAAACATTATAAAAAAAGATCATTTCCATTTTTGACGTGCCAGAAACTTGGTAAATCTTGTAAAATTACATGTTCTGCTGTGATGTGCCTTTGGTCTGTTGACTGTCTTATCTCCTATACACTTACAAGCCTGTTTAGTAGCAGATCAAGCAAGAAGTTGCATTTCCTCCCTAGTTGTGGCAGACAGTCCATGTCAGGAAGTGGGCTTGTAGCATGTTGTACTGAGTTTGAATAAATAAGTGCATGTGGCCTTTGTGTATGCAGGCCTGAGGCTGTCCTTCATGCGAAGAGGTGCACCAGGAGATTATAGAAGTTTATTTTTTGGGGGGGGGCACCCCGCTCGGAGGATTATTGAGACTTTCTGAAGGAGAAGCAAAGCTATCATCACTGTAAGACTGCTGTGCCCCTGATGCCACCATCAATCTTCCTGTGTGGTCTTTGAGAAACTACTAGGTACCAGATGTTTACTACTAAAACCCACTTCTCTTTCAGCCACGTTCCTGAGGAGGTATGCAGCTGAACAGGCACATCAGCAGTTGAGGTCTTAGGACTGTACAGGTAAGAGGTTGCTGCTCAAAATTAGCTCCAGTTTGGAAAATCTTTATAGTTTACAATGAAGTTGTGAATCTGTGAAAAATGTTCAACCAAGAACTGGTCTGTTGTCCTACTTTGCATTCCCCTGAAGAGCTGGGTTTAGAGAGCATGGTTGGCCCACTCTGTCTGTCTTGGCCAAAGGGAAAAGGGAGGTTTTCCCCTACTCAAGAACAGAAAACATGATTTTTATTGTCAACTCTTCCTAATCCACAAGAATTCTAAGATCTTTTTTTCTCCTCTTCTACTTTCCCTGTCCCCCACTGGCCACAGTGTTTTGTTTGTACCAGGAAAAAAAAAGTCATGGTTTTCATAGGTGCAAGAGAGAGTGGATTTTTGTCATGTGTACCTTTCATTCCATTCTCTTTACAAGTTGGACAGCTTTCTGCAGTGTCTGCTGCGCTGCTCTTGTACCATATATGTACTTTGACCCTTCCCATACAGTATGTTGTCCTTGTTAAACACACAGCTTATCTTTTCACCAGGAGTCACTTCCATAGTAATGTCCCTTCGGACCATCTTTCAGCCTGTGTGAGCCAGCACATAACACTGACCCCCACCATCCTTTTATAGGCGAATTTTATAGTCGAGCTTTAGTCAAACTATGGTCACATCCTGAACCTTGGCCATCAATGCTGGTAATTCTGGAAGCTTTTTACCACATGTTAAACTCTGCATTTTCAGCCTTCATTTCTGTGAAGTTTTAGGGCATTAAAACAATCTAAGATGCTCCTTCAGACATCCATAGCAGTCAGCAATTTCAGCAAAAAAAAAAAAAGACTTTAGTATGTTTTTTTTTCACCCCGGGGTATTTCCAGTGCATTGACTTTGTAGCTGGAATACAACAGCAGCTTGATTTTGTGTGTGTAAAAATATCTACACACAAACACGTTTGTGTCTGGTCAAAGCTAGCCATCTCCATTTCTGCAAGCATTGCTCTGTTTCATCCTTGGCTTTAGTCTCTTGAGGGGGTCTGTCATCTGGAATGACATTTCATCCGTATGTCTATATTTTAGTGGTGATCAGACGTTAATCAGCATTTTCACTGCAGCTGGTTCAAATTATTGAAAAGTCAATCACACGCACCATAGAGCTGAGTCTTTCTCCTGCAAGAGTAAGGTTCTTGTTTCTTAAGGTTGTTGGTCTCCTCTCACTAGTAGATGCAGATTTGTATACCTTTGTCTGTTTTAGAGTAGCAACAACTGCCTTTTCATCCCTTTTTTTCCACATCCATATTTATACAGTGCCACCATTTTGAGTCTGTTCTCTGAACTCAGTTGTCATCCCTTAATCTTGTGGATGGCATCCCACTATATACATTTGGGTTTCATTGCCTTCCCAAATACCATCCCCGATTTAAGAAGTAGCAGTGATTGAGACCACATCTGAGATAAGTATTCATTAACAGGCTTTGAAGTCAAGTGGAAAAGCGTCTTGTGCACAAATCTTGTAGAGTTGAGACTGTGTTGTCCTTTGCATTGCCAACTCCAGAGAACCACTGGAAATTGGGACTATTAAGACAAGGCACTGTTGTGGTGTGTGCAGTCACTGTGGACTGGCTGCTATCCCTTCAGCAGTGAAGCATATATGATATGGAGTGGGGATGCCTTTTGTCATATTTTTTTCTTGTGATAACTTTCATTCCAGGGGAGTTGGATGCCTTGGAAAACAGATACTCAAGAGCCACATTTCTAGCTTGCTTATGAAAGTTTGGTTTTAAACAAATGTTCAGATCTTCCATGAGTTTTTAACAGGTAGTGATCAAGGAGACTACAGTCCTGTTCAGGTTCTTCTGCCTTTAACGTGGCAAGATGTGGGGGAGTGCAGGTTCTGGATGTGCTTTTTGAAAAGTTGAGAGCAGCTGCTCACCTACATACCTTCCACTCTTACTGATTCTCTACTCATCAGGAAAAGTCCAGGCAACAAGTCCAAGACTCATTTTCACTTAACACCCACTGACCTCATAAAGTATATGATGTCCAGCCTTCCAGGCCTAGGCCTGTGTGAATGTCATCCTGTTCCAAGCAATACATACTTACACACTTTCTAGGAAAAAAAGGATCAGATTTGCCTTGAGAGAGTCTCTCTTTTGGTAGTGCAGAAGTAATTAAATTTGGTAAACAAATCAAGCAGATAAACGCAATAACTAGGTCCTTTGGAGTGCATTTAACCCTTAACTCAGGTGTAGATTTGCCTGACTTGAGCCTTAGAGTCATGCAAGATGACAGGATAGATGTACTAGAGTTGTAAACCCACTCGAGAGAACCCTCTGAAAGATCATTCACTTTCTGAGAACTTGTACATCTATTATTTTTGACAAGTGGGTTGGGTAACAACTTTTCTGTGCATTAGAGAAAACCATATTTAATTTGCAAGGTCATCTAAACCTTTACCGAATAAGCTTTTTTGTTTGTTTTACTAATGATCATTAAAGTGAATCCACTTGGTCTTTAGGAGGTTAAAACCATGATACTTTGCATTCAGTGCTGAAGACATACTACAGTATGTAACTGTGACAGTAGGAAAATAAAAATCTTGTCTGTTTGGTTAGCAACTACAGCTTTAGCCGCACCTCTGAGTTAAATTTGCTGATTTGTTGTGTTGCTTGCTTTTACAAGCCAGCACTTCTCACTAGCATTGCAGCCATCTTTTTTACTTTTCTCCCACCTATCATACATCATTCTCTTCAAAAGCAGAAATGTGATGTATTTGAAAAACATTTTACTGTCACTGCTACCCTGATTATATTATTAGGAAGCCCAGAAAGCTGACTCCTTTATACTTCATGATGTGAAATGTAGAAGTGTTGTGTAAAGCTGAAATGTATGTTCTGCTATGTTACTTTAGTCGTAGCTTATTATAGAAGTAGAATTCTTTCTAACCCTTTCTTCTAGGGATTGTTTGCACGCCGGCGTCAGTTGCTGCTCACAGAAGGACCACATCTGTATTATGTTGATCCTGTTAATAAAGTCCTAAAAGGAGAGATTCCTTGGTCACCAGATTTACGCCCAGAGGCCAAAAACTTCAAAACATTTTTTGTTCATACAGTAAGTACCATGGTTTAAAAAACTTCATTTAAAACTTGATTTTTTGACAAATGTATGTTGTATTACAGTTGCATTACATTTAATTCTAAGCATTTTCAGTAAACATGACTATAACATATTATTTTATAATTGCATTTTATATGAATAGCAGTGCTTTAAACGACCACTTGGCTTGCATTTGATCAACTGTTAACGAGGATCCCAACAGTACCATTTCTGCATAAAACCCGTATTAATTTTTTTCTGATCTTTACACAATTGTTATGTCTAACAGTTTGTTGTCTTTATTCATAGTCCCTGTGACACCCCTACACTGGCCCAGTAATTAAGGAGCCTCAATCCTCACCACTGGCAACAGTGAGGGACGTACACAATGGGAGGATGAGAAGTACACACACAGTTAAGTATAGTTTCCCTTAAGAGCACACAGAGATCACAGTCGGTCTGGGGCTGGTTTCTCCAGATCCCCAATAAGACTCCTCACTGGCACAACTATAGAGTTGAGATCTCAGCTGAGTGGCCAAGCCAAAACCTCCGGCACCCGCTCTGTCCACCCAGTGCTTCGTGTCCCTTCCCAAGTAGCTGACATACACACACACATTTTGAGATGTGATTTATATACAAACACATGTACACACCTGGGAAAGCCTGGCACAGGTTTACTAGCTATGCCCCCTTCTACCCAGACTATAATGCAGTTATAACTGCCACCAGCCAGCTCTTTATCAGCTACTCTAAGGCCATTACCAAAGGGTGACCAATCCTACTGTGTAATGTTACTGTTATCCAAATGGTAAGTATGACCAAGAACAAGGCTATTGGAGTGGCCTATAAAGGTCACCAAATACACATGCAAGTACTCAAGGAGCTTAAATATCTCAAAACAAACCAGCCACAAAGATAGGTGTAAATATGTGTAATAATAAAAGAACAAGACAATGCTCAACACAGTAACTACAGAGTTCAGAATCACAGGAAATATTTTAAAACATTGCAGGACAGTCTCAAATAAACACAGAAAACATCAAAACTAATCTTTACTATATTCCTGTCTATATCTAAGAGATACTATGCCCTAAATAACTTGCTTACAGAGCAAGTCAAATGCAGATGTGCTGAGTGGATGTTTCTAGGTCCAAGAGAAGATAAAAAATGCACAGTCTCCCTCTCTCAGAGTTTTCTTAAATTAATGTCACATCTTACCGCTGGGTTAGCCTGGATTACATCTCTCTTTATCACCTGTTTTCAAGTTCCCAGACTAACAGATAACAGAATTTTAACATCTCTGTGTGAGAAGTACATATCTCCTCAGAAGTTTGTAGAACTTGGAAGTCGTAAAACAGTAAAACGCTTTTACATTTGAAACCTAGTAATTACTTCTGTTTCAAGACAATAGAAAAACCACTAGCTGTTTCACTGAAACTGAGACATAACACAATCGTAAAAACAATTTCAACTTATTTTCTTGAAGTTTTCTAAGTTAACTCTGTATGTTCCGGCTTTATTATTAAAACATACATTTGCACAGGTATATAGTTTGTATACATTTCTGTTCTTTTCCGGTAGGGTACACTGTGGACACATCCTTGAAGCTCACTACATAACATACAGTTCTGTATAAATCATATCAATATTCACAAATGACATAGAATTATTTACAAAATTCCAGATAGCCGGGCTGGCAGTGTCACATTTCTCTTCTCCCCGAAACTCAAGGTAGTTTTTAAGTGACCCTTGAGAAATGTTGCTTGGGAGGGTATAGCCCATCTGGGAATACCTTACCCCGTTCCCTGTTTGAGAGCCCATCTGCATTGGCATTTCTAACCCCACTGCGGTGCTGCACTGCCATATATGCTTTCCACCCTAGGCTGCACCTTATTAAGTTGGCATTTTGCTGGCTGGCTCAATTAGCCATATTAAGGGTTTGTGGTCTGTAACTACAGTGAGTTTCCTTCGATACAGATAAGGCTGAAGATTCTGCAGTGCCCACACTATGGCTAGGCATTCTTTTTCTGCAGCTGCATAGCATTCCTCCCTGGGTTGGAGCCTACAACTGAGATATACCACTGGGTGCTCTTCACCCTCTGAGGAAACCTGCCTAAGTACAGCCCCCATCCCATGGTTTGAAGCATCCACCTGCAGAACAAAGTATTTGCTGTAATCTGGACTGGCTAACACAAGGGGGTCCTCCCAAAGCTCCTTTAAGCTTCTGGAATCCCTACTGATATGGTGGAGTCCACACTACCTTATCTGGCTTAGTTTTCCTTGTCAGGTCTGTGAGGGGAGCAGTTGTGGTACTATTATTGGGCACAAACTTTCTGTAGTACGCTGCTGTCCCTAAGAATGCTCTCACCTGCTTTTTGGTAACCGGTGCAGGCCATGCCTGAATGGCTTCCACTTTGGCAGGTTCTGGCCTGATCTTACCACTCCCCACTCTATGTCCCAGGTAAGAGACCTCTGCTATACCCACCTGACATTTGCTGGGTTTAATGGTCAACCCTGCCCTCAGTAGTCTGCCCAGCACCTCCCTTACTTGCTGAAGGTACTCTTGCCAGGAATGGTTGTAGATAGCAATATCATATAGGTACGCAAGGGCAAAATCTCCTGTTAGGATACGATCTACCAGCCTCTGGAAAGTCGCTGGGGCATTTTTTCATCCCAAAGGCCATCTGTGTGAACTCATACAAGCCAAAAGGCGTCACAAAGGCTGACCTCTCTAGTATTGGGAGTCAAGGGCACCTGCCAGTAACCCTTGGTAAGATCAATGATGATAATATACTTAGCCCCACCCAGCTGCTCTACTAGGGCTTCATCCATCCTAGGCATGGGGTAAGCATCTGACTCTGTGTGACTATTTAATTTCCTGTAGTCCACACAGAACCTGGTGCTGCCATCCTTCTTTGATATCAGCACCACTAGGGAGGCCCAGGGACTGCTGGACTCCTGAATTACCCCTAGTTCCAAAATTTCCTGCATCCTCTCCCTCAGAGTTTATTTGACTCTCTCAGGCACCCTATAAGGGACCTGCTTAATAAGCCTTTGGGATCCTGTATCCACCTGGTGCTGCACCAGGTGGGTGCACCCTGGTTTCCCAGTGAACATGCCCCCAAACACCTGTAACACTGCTGGATTTCTCAAACCTGGGTAGGGGATAGCTTCTGGGGCATTGCTACCCCTTCCAGATATATCAGTCCAAACCTCACTGAGATCAGCAGTCACCAGATCCCCCTCAGACTCCTGCCATCCACTGTAAATACTCAGCACAAGGGCCTCCCTGTCATGGTAAGGTTTCATCATGTTAACATGGTAACAGTCTGTGCTCCTGCCTAGCAGTTCTACCATGTAGTTAAACATCACTGACCATCCTTACCACCTTGTAGGGTCCCTCCCAAGCTGCCTGCAGCTTGTTGTGTCTGACAGGAATGAGAACTATTACCTGCTGCCCTACAGCGTACTCTGTAGCTCGGACATTCCTGTCATACCAGACCTTTTTTTTTTTGTTGGGCTTTTGCCAAGTTTTCCTGGGCCAAGCCCATGAGTTCCCGGAGCCTTGTCCTGAGGTTTAGGATATATGTCACAACAGACTCCTTGTGGGATTCACACTCACCCTCCCACTCATCTCAAATCAAATCTAGAGGTCCCGTCACCCTATTCCCATACAACAACTCAAAGGGTGAAAAACCTATGGATTCCTGGGGCACGTCTCTATAAGCAAACAGATGGGGCAGATATTTGCCCCACTCCCTATTAAACTCGTCTGCAAATGCCCGTAGCAAGGGCTTGAGTGTAGAGTTTAACCTCTCAACAAGACCATTATTCTGGAGTTGGTAGGGGGTGGTCTTTAGGTGCTTCACCCCACAGTACTTCCACAGACAAGCCAGTAGGTCTGACATGAAATTGGCACCTCTGTCTGCTGAAACTCTCTAACAAAGCATTTGCCACCTTTTCTGCCTCAGTGGAGGACAGAACCCCACTGCCTCAGGGTATCTGGTAGCATAATTTACTACCCCTAGGCCTCACAGTATCCATAGCTAACCTCTGAAATGGCACCTGAATCACAGGCAAATGGCATCAAAGGAGCTTTCACCTTGTCTTCTGCCTTGTCCACCTTTTGGCACTGCTCACAGGTCCTGCAGTACCCTGTTACATCTCTGGAAATCCCAGGTCAATAAAGGTTTTGTATAATACGTTTCTTTTTGTACATTTTATGCCCATATGACCTGCAAAGGGAATAATATGGGCTGTGGCTAGAAGTGCCAGACGGTAGGCTCTGGGCACTATCAACTGCTGTATTCTCTCACCCTCTAGCCCTTCCTCAGGAGTCCACTCTCTGTACAGTAATCCTTTGTTCCAGTATACAGATTCCCCCTTCACTTGAGAATCAGGTGCCTGACTAGCTACCTCTCTCAGGCCTTGTAATATAGGGTCTGAGAGCTGAGCCTGTCTCAACTGTTAGTAACCCTTCCCAGCTCTCCTTCCACAGGAAGTCTGGTATCATCTGACAGCAGTGCCTCACTGTCAGCCTGGGTACTACTACTCACCTCTGCCTTTGCAGTCACTCTGTCCAAGGGAACATCAGTACCCACAAGCAGCTGTGGCTCACTTTCAGTCTCACTGCTACAGGTAGCTCCCTCCCTGAAGTAGCCACCTCATCAGTCCTGACTGCAAGTGTGCGATCTGTATGGGTCTCCCCCAGGCTACCAGACCCACATGCTTGTCTCCAAGCCTGACTGCTTGTAACTGCAAGCACACATGGTACTGCATTATCAAAATCATTCTCTATCAGGGCATATCTGCAGCGATATCCTCACACACCTACTTGCTGGCTTCTTTCTCCACCCTCCCAGTCAAGGTGAACCTAGCCAAAAGTATTTGAAATGGTGTCCCTCCTAAAGCACTGACTGGAGTAGACTGCCCAAGCAAGTAGTGCTCCTCTGTAACCATTGCAGGCTTCACAATAGTTAGGTTAGAGGCTCTCTCTCTCTCCTGGCCATGGCCTCTTTCCCCTTCACTAAGATAGGATATAACCTCTTGTGGTAGTTTGGTACCCTTTTTGTCTCGAGGCAATCTACTGTTGGCATTTTGTCATTCCCACTTACTGGCTCTCCCACCTTTTGTTCACCGCCTTGCTTCCATGGACATCTGTGTGTTACATGGCCCCACTG
Organism: Protopterus annectens; assembly: GCF_019279795.1. Taxonomy (NCBI): domain Eukaryota; kingdom Metazoa; phylum Chordata; order Ceratodontiformes; family Protopteridae; genus Protopterus; species Protopterus annectens. Next base: position 426,069,302 of record NC_056746.1, read on the forward strand.
GTTGCATTTAAGACATTTAGCCCTAGGTCCTGGACATGTTCCTAGACTAGTGGCTTCCCCTGCTACTGGCGGACTCTGTTGGGGCAGTGTGGGCTCCCCACCATGGGGTTCCCATAGACGCATGAGCAGCACTGGGTGTTCCTTTCCTGTGCAGTGAGGCTCTACTAGCTAGATATATAGGTCTCCCTCCTTCCCCAACTCATCTGCAGTAGTGCATTGTCTTTCAGCTAACCAGATTCTCATGTACTCAGGCAAAGTGCTAAGGGCCTGTTCCCTCACCTAAAGGTCTGCCAGCCCTTCAAAGGTGGTGACCTGACATCCACTCACCCACCTATGAAAAAAGTGCTTAGTTCAGCAACATATTCACACACTTTCATCTGTCTTGCGTCTGTGCTCTCAAAACTTTTTTCTATAAGCTTCAGGTGTTAACTTAAAACATTCTAAAAGACAGTTCTTTACAACATTATAATTTAAACAATCAGTATTGGACAGTTTAGAAATTGCAGTTAGTTTTACCATGGAGTAAGGGGGTCAGGAATTGTACCCAGAGCTCTTGGTCAACATTATGCTGTTTACATACCCGTATGAATTAAACTTATCAAAATTATCCCCCTCCATAAATTGTGAAAGATATTTACTGACCATTGTTTTCTGTGGGGTTTGGTTACTTCCTTCCCCATTACCTCCATGACTCTAGCGAAGAGTCAGCATCCTTTTCATGTTGCCTCTGCCTGTCGTCCTCAGTTTCCAAGCGTCGCAGTTTCTCATCTTCCTCAGCCTTCAGATGTTGCACTTTCTCATTTTCCTCAGTCTCTAGACATAGCAGTCTCCCTGCTGTCTCTGTTTCCAAAGGCTTGGCCTCTAGCTCAAGTCTCTCTAACTCCAGATGGATTTTTAAGTCCTCTGTGGAATGATTGAGCTGTTCATTTTCTGAGAGTTGTGCATCTCCAAGGCCAGTCTGATTGTCCCCCTGGTTGCTCTTCTGTGATGCAGCTGTGACTAAAGCTGCAGTCATGTTTACTTTAGTCAGGCTGGCATGCACCAGTCCTTTAGCCTGGCACATCTCAGCCAATTGGCTCCTTGTCCGCTTTTCATACTCCTCTGCTGACATGCTTGCCTGCTCTCCCTGACTAACTAAGCTAACAAAAAAAATAAATAAATAAAACAATTGTGATATGAACTCTGAATGTTCACTGTGTGGCTGATTGAGAGTACAAACACCTTCAGTGACCACTGTACACAGGCTACAGGAATTCAATATCCACACCACTACAAGCCAGGTAATATGTGATGTCTCTAACTCACCACTGTCGGCCAATTAATATATGATGTGGATGTCCCACCACTGTTCAGTTAATATGTGACGCCCCTGCAGTGGCCCAGTAATCAAAGAGGCTCGATCCTCACCACTGGCAACAGTGAAGGACGTGCACCATAGGAGAATTACAAGTACACACACAGTAAAGTACAGTTTCCCTTAAAAGCACACAGAGATCACAGTCAGTCTGGAGCTGGTTTCTCCCATCTTTCTCCAGATTCCCAGTAAGACTCCCCACTGGCACAGCTATAGGGTTGCAATCTCAGCCGCGTGACCAAGCCAAAACCTCCAGCACCCTCTCTGTCCAACCAGTGCTTTGTGTTCCTTCCCAAGTAGCTGACACACACACACACACACACACACACACACACACATACATACATACACACACACACACACTTTGAGATTTGATTTATATACAAACACATGCACGCACCTGGGAAAGGCTGGCACAGGTTTACTAGCTATGCCCCCTTCTGCCCCGACTATAGGGTAGTTATCACTGCGACCAGCCAGCTATTTATCAGCTACTGTAAGGCCTTTACCAAAGAGTGACCAGTCCTACTGTGTAATGTTGCTATTATCCAGATGGTAAGTGTGACCAAGAGCAAGGCTATTGGAGTGGCCTTTACAGTGTTATCAAATCATATACAAGTACTCTGAGCTTAAATATCTCTAAACAAACCAGCCACAAAGATAGGTTTAAATATATTTAATAATAAATAAAAGAACAAGGCAGTACGCAAACAACACAGTAACTCCAGAGATGCTCTTCGTGTTTTACTATTACAGTCATCACACTTGAGTTATCTGCCTGCAGGTAGATCTCAGTCGGCCCGAATAGCAGAGACTTAGTATTTCTGCGTTGGTTGCTGTCGCTTCAGGACTGAAATCAGGTCGTCAGGGGTATAAAAACAAGCAGCTGACGCCATTGCATCAGTCTTTCTTGCCGAGGAGCCCGAAGTAGAAGCAGTTTTCACGAGTGCCGGTCAGCCGCTACCTGAGTTTTCGTTTCCAAATTGAATCATCCTGAAGTCTTCTAAAGCGAAGTACCCCATTGGGGATCCGTTTTTCTTGCTCTAACCGATGTCAGAAAAAGTTAACAATTGTCTCGCCTGTGGAAAGCAAATACCACACTGACATTTCCATTCTTACTGCATCACCTATTTAGGCCCAGACCACGACGTACCTCACTTTTGTGCTTTGCTCAATGCCCGAGCTATTCGTCTTAGGGGCCTTGTTGTTGCTAAATACTTCCGCGCTCGATCTCTGTATTCCAAAATGGATTCAGTAAGGAGGAAAACTTGCCCATTATGGAAAAACTGGTCCTCCATCACCAAAGACTGATGGGTCCTCAACATTGTATCCCAGGGATACAAATTTTATTTCCACTCACTGCCAACCCCAAAAGGGTTCCCAGACCTTCTTCCAAACCAGTGGGCAGAGGCACAAAAGCAAGTTCAATCCCTGCTCTCCATAAGAGCAATTCAGCCTGTTCCTGCAGAACAGACAGGTCAAGGGTTCTATTCCAGAATTTTCCTGGTACCCAGAAAAGAGGGCACTTGGTGCCCAATCCTAGATCTTTCCATTCTAAACACCTTCCTGGTGGTACCAAAATTAAAAATGCTCACCCTTCAGCAGCTTCTATGCTGTCCAGAGATGCCTGGTTAGCCACCCTAGACCTAAAAGATGCCTATCTGCCCATCCCTATCAGGGACTCCTCATGCAGGAAATGCCTACGTTTCATGGCAATATCTATGCATCATCAGTTCTCTGCACTTCTCTTTGGCTTATCCACTGCTCCCAGAGTCTTCACAAAATGCCCGACTCCAGCTATTGCCTATTGCAGACAGAGAAAGATTCAAATTTACCCTTACTTGGATGATTGCCTGATTCAGGCAGACAGTCAAGAAAGGCTGTTGCAGCACCTGACATTTGTAAAGAACCTTCTAACTTCCCCGGGGTACACTATCAACGAAAAGAAATCAAAACTAGTCCCCAGTCAAAAGATTGTATTCCTGGGAGCAAGCTTGGACACAGCATCCCAGATATGGCATTCCTTACTCCAGCCTAACAAGCTACTTCACTCAAATGGCCACCAGAACCCAGCTATCCCCAAGGAAAATCCTGCAGGCCCTAGGGTTCATGGCCTCTTGCATTCTACTAACTTCATATGCCAGACTGCATATGAGGAAAGTTCAGTGGTACTTAAAAAGTTTTTTGGTGCCAACATTCTCAGGACATGCAAACCGTCATACCTATCATACCTTGTCTAAGGAAAGAATTTCTTCGGTGGGCGGCAGCATGCAACCACAAGAAGGGACTTCCCTTTACCCAACCCCATGCCGCTCAGACCCTAACTACAGACGCATCAGACTATGCCTGGGGGGGCACATCTGGACGATAAGTGCATTCAGGGCCACTGGAGCCCAAGTCAAATTCATCTGCACGTTAACCAAAAAGAGATGCTAGCTGTTCAGCACACTCTTGACTGCTTTCATATCCCTACTGTTACCAGAACCCCTGCTAATAAAAACAAACGCCACCGCAGTTATGTGGTACATCAACAAGCAGAGGGGAACCCACTCTGCAGGCTAGCCATGGCCCTGTGGAACCCAGCCTTGGACATGCATAGTCAGCTGCAAGCTCAGTTCCTGCCAGGCAAACAAAAACTCTCTGGCAGACTACTTAAGCAGAAATCTCCTAGATCCACATGAGTGGCAGTTAGACCACAGAACTTTCAGCCTGCTAACCCAGAAATGGAGGACCCCGAAGGTGGACCTTTTTGCCTCACCCTACAATCACCAGCTCAGCAAATTCTGCACGAGGACAACTCGCAGCAGGGCCTGGAAAGTAGATGCCCTATCCTATCAGTGGGCAAATCTCTCAATCTATGCATTTCCTCCTCTGCCTCTTCTCACAAGAGTATTACTCAAGATGAGACAGGACAGACCAAGGGCAATCCTGATTGCCCCGGATTAGCCACACCAGCACTGTTACCCACTCCTGCGCAGCCTATCACCGGTGCCACCCTGGCACCTACCCCAGATCGCAACCCTCCTCACTCAGAAGGGGGGACAGATCTTGCATCCGCAACTGCAAATCCTGAATCTTGCAGCCTGGCTTATTCCTTGAATTCTCCCCCAGTGACCAGCCTAAGCAAGCAGGTGCTGGACATCATTCTTGAAGCCAGAAGACCCAGTACAAGGAAGTCCTGTGCTGATAACTGGAAAAGGTATTGTTCCTGGATCCAATCTAAAGGAGAGGACCCAACACTGCCCTCCTTACCTCTAATCCTGGATTACCTAGCAGATCTACTCCACAAAGGCCTATCCTTCTCTTCCATTAAGATCCATGCCTCTGCCATCTCGACTCATTTAACAGTGAGCCACCTCTCTTCTCTCACCCTCTCATCACAGTTCCTGAGAGGGGCAAACAAGTTAAGGCCACCAAGGAGAGCCCCCACCCCTGCTTGGGACCTTAACTTTGTACTGGAAAAGCTCACGCTTACCCGCCTTTGAGCTTGCAGCGTCAGCAGAGTTAAAATTCCTCTCTTGGAAAACAGCCTTGCTTCTGGCCGTCACTTCAGCTAGAAGAGTGTCTGAGGTACAAGCACTTATGGCTGTGGGAACCCTTCATTATTTTTCATGCTGACAGGGTCTTCCTCAGGACTAACCCTTCCTTTATGTCTAAAGTGGTGTCCAGTGTGGCTCTCAACCAATCCATCCATCCATTACCAACCTTCTTCCCTAATCCTCAAAATAAAGGGGAAGGGATCCTGCACTCCTTAAACGTACACAGCTCAGATTCTACCTTGATGGGATTAAACCATTCAGGAAATCTGAAAAGTTACTAGTCAGTTTTGCACCAGGGCAGAGGGCAAGACCATTTCAAAGCAAACAGTTTCCAAATGGATAGCACACTATCCATTTCTGCTACAAACACCATGGGAAACCAACCCCTCAGGGGTTCAGAACGCATTCCACAAGGGCAACTTCTACCGAATTCCTCAGGGGAAGTCCCTACCAGGGATATTCTGGAAGTTGCTACCTGAAGTTCTTTTCACACCTTCACCAAGCATTACCACCTACCTATCTTTTCCAAATCCAGGGGGGGTTTTGCAGCAGCAGTAGTCCTGCAGGACATACTAGCCAACCCCAACTCGTCTTGACTGCCTCCATCCATTCTTCAGCTTTGGGAATCAACCCAAATGTGATGACTACAACAGTGAAACATGAAGAGCATAGTACAGTTGTGCACACTTACCATAAATGTAGATGTTCAAGTGTATTCACTGTTGCGGTCCTGGTTTCCCACCCTCCAGCCCCCTTCTCTTTCTCTCTCTCTCTCTCCACTCTGTCTATTGCTCATCCCTTACAGGGCTATTGGTATTTATTTTTACTGGTGGTGTTTTCCCTATTTGGGGGGCTCCTGACATTTGGGGCAAGAAAAACTTATGTAATGGCATCGGCTGCCTGTTTTTATACCCCTGATGACCTGACTTCAGTCCTGAAGCGACAGCAACTGACGCAGAAATACTAAGTCTCTGGTATTCAGGCCAACTGAGGGCTACCTGCAGACAGATAACCCAAGTGTGATGACTGCAACAGTGAATACACTCGAACATCTACATTTACGGTAAGTGTACACAACTGTACTTTCAGAATCACAGGAAATATTTTATAACAACATTGCAGGGCAGTCTCAGATAAATACAGAAAACGTCTAAACTAATCTTTACTATATTCCTATCTATATCTATGCCCTAAATAATTTACAGAGCAAGGCAAATGCAGATGTGCTGAATGGTGTTTCTAGGTCCAAGACAAGATGCAAAATGCAGTCTCCCTCTCTGAGAGGTTCTTAAACTAATGTCACATCTTACTGCTGGGTTTGTCACCTGCCTTCAATTCCCAGGCTAACAGATACTAACAGAATTTTAACATCTCTGTGTGAGAAGTACTTACTTCTCAGAAGTTTGCAGAACTTGAAAGTCGTAAAATAAAACACATTTGAAACCTAGTAAAACCTAGTAATTATTTCTATTTCAAGACAATAGAAAAACCTCTAGTTCTAGACATAGGGTTCATAGGTAGGTACTAGGCTATCGGCCCTGGGGCCTATACAAGCCCAGTCAAAAAGGTACCCTGGCTTTTGCCACCCAAGAAAATTATTTTCCTGTGCCACTGTCGAGCAGAGCCACAGATGTGATCCCCGGGGTGAATTTCCTATTTCCCATCCAGTCATCAAGATTTTTCTTGAAGAGTGCTAATGAGGAGATTTGTTTGATATAGATAGGTAGTTTATTCCAGAGTATGGGAAGTCTCTGGGACAGGAATCTATCCCTCCAGCATGTTCTGTTTATTGTGGTGACAAGGTTTAGGTCCCTTGAGTGTGTAGCTCGGAGAGATTGGGATTTCTTTCAGTGGAGCATGTCCAACAGCTGTGGGTTTGACATAGCTTTGTATGTTAGGCAGGGATCACCTCTGAGTAGGCGACATGCGACGGAGTAAAGCTGGAGTTTTTTGAGACTGTCTGCATAGGGCATCTGTTTGAGGCCAGTAATCTTCTTTGTGAGGTACTTCTGTGGCTTTCCAGTTGTTGTAGATGTCTTGTGAGGTACATACCAAAAGGGGCGTTGTACTCTATAATGGATCTAATGAGTGATGAGTAGAGGGGAACGATGACCTCTTTTTTTTCTGGATGAGAAACCTTTTGTGATGAGGTGTGCCACGTAGAAGGATTTCCTGACTACTGTGGCGATGTGATTATCAAAGGAGAGACTACTGTCCACCTGTGTCCCAAGGTCTCTTATCACACTTTCGGTGTTAAGTATACTACCGCCTATGTTGTAGTTCATGGGTACAGAGTTTTTACCAAAGGGGATGACAATGCACTTTTTGGCATTGAGCTTGAAGGCCATGGTTTTGACACCAGGCATCTGTCTCAGTGAGGCCCTTTTGTAGGATGTCCACATCGTTAGGAGTTTCGATTATGGCTCCTAGTTTGCAGTCATCTGCGAACCGTTAATAAAGACCTTCTGTGTTAGCCTGTACTTCAGAGAAGTAGATACCAAAGAGGAGAGGACCCAGGACTGAACCCTGTGGTACTCCACTTGTCACTGCTCTGAAGTCGGATTTGGAGTCTGCTACTTTCACAGTGTGGGTTCGGTCAGTGAGCCAGTTGGCAACCCATCTTGTGACATAGGGATTTATACCTAGTTTAGTGAGTTTTATCTATAATTCCAGAGGGGGGGATGGTGTCGAAAGCCTTGGCAAGATTTAGATAGGCTGTGTGAACCACCTTACCCTTGTCTACGGCTTTGGTGACTGCTTGGTTTAGGAGACATGATCTGCCTTTTACAAACCCAGTCTGGGTGGGGTCCAGAGTTTGGAGATTAGCAATGTCTTTATTTGTAAGTTCCATGACGATATGTTCTATGGCCTTGCAGACCAGGCTCGTCAGGCTAATGGGGCAGTAGTTCCTGGGGTCAGTGGTGGCTCCCCCCTTGTGGAGTGGGATAACCGTCACTGTGCGTCATTCAGCAGGCACAAAGCCTGAGGTGAGGCTATGATTGAACATGGTACTTTGGTGGGGTGCCAGTTCGTTCTGTAGTTCATGTAGAACGCAGCCTGGGATGTTGTCTGGTCCCATGGATGCTGTGTTCTTGACTTTGGAGAGAGTGTTTTTTACCTGTGCAGCCGTGATGACAGGAAATTTGCATTCTTCCGGTATAGAGATGGGCTCTTTAGGGGGTGTATCTATTTCACTGAAACTAAGAGATAACACAATCATAAAACAATTTCAACTTATTTTCTTTAAGTTTTGTAAGTTAACTTTGTATGTTCCAGCTTCTACTATTAAAACATACATTTTCACAGGTATATAGTTTATATACATTTCTGTTCTTTTCCAGTAGGGTACACTGTGGACACATCCTTGAAGCTCAGTACATAACATACAGTTCTGTATAAGTCATATCAATATTCATAAAGGACACAGAATTATTTAGAAAATTCCAGATAGCTGGTCTGGCAGTGTCGGTCTCCATTTTGTCTTCCCATTTATTGTAAAATTTTATTTCTTTCCAGTTTTCCCATCTTTATGCTGCTTTCTGTCATCTCCCACTCTCCACCGTAATGCAATCTTGTGCAACTCTGTGCTTTTACCTGGTTCTTAAATTTGTCCTTTATCCATTACTGTCCCCGTCAATATTGCTTGACTTCTTACCTCTCTATCTTCTAACAGCTGCAGTGCTTAACTGTTCTGGATACATCCTAATCTTTCAGGGATGGGGTGAATTCTAACAGGCTGTAGTCACAAGGGAGTTCTTACCAAAGTATATTTTTGTGCATATTTGTAGTGGTTTTCTTCCCACAGTGCTAACACTTTGACTGCCATTGCCCCCTTCTTTTCCAGCTACCTTAGCATTTCATACCATGTGTACAGAAATCATCTGATTACAGAACATTGTTTAAATCCATTAAATCCTTTAGTGTTAAATTTTCTACATTCAGGTTGGCTTATTTTATTTCCTTGCTTCACAACTCCCTTCTTTACAGCTTTTGTCTCCTAGAGCTTTCCATGTACCTTCTTACCTACGCTTTCCTACTTTAACCTTTTCACACCAAACCTTATGAAGCTATGCAAGTCTCCACCTATTTTGTTTTTGATGTATATTCTTCATATCTTCAAGTGTATAGTCATCTCAAGTTGTTGCATTGCCTTCTCACTTCTTGCTGTTCCACGTTATGTATTCAGTTTTAAAATAGTGTGTTCACCCAATTCTGCCTTTCTTAGCATTGAATGTTTTCCAGTATTTTCCAGCAATGTCAGTGGCTCAAAAGGTAGTACATTCACCTTTGATGCTGGAAGATCAGAAGGCTGTGGGTTTTATTTTTACATCAGGCACTTGGATTAATATTATTTGAATACCACCTCAGGTCTCCCCTGAAAAGAAGACACTGACCTAGTAGGATTAACCCAGTCAACAAAAGTGTATGTTAAAAAAATAAAAAGATGTTATGTTGTCCTATCTCATCTTCATTCTTGCTGGTTGAGATCCATGGGTTCGGAGCCAATCCTGTGCTCCGACTCTGCCGCATACCAAAGCTTGAGAACTCCTACTGGCTCGAGGCTACAACCTATCCCAGGATGCCTAGTGGCTGTTCCCCAGATCTCATTTGCCACTTGATGCATCGGGATTGTCTTCGCTGGCTCAGGCTAGTTATGACTTTTGTTATACATTTATTAGACTCACTATTAATACCTTCCCTTACTAAGTAGTGTGCTCGTGTGTGTTGTTTCATTACTTGGGTATGTTCTTAGGCTGTTTCTATTTAGGGCCCTTTTCTTCTTCTATCCCTTTAGAGAAGCCGTTTAATTTGGAGGATTCTTTCTCTTTAGCTCATTTTTTTCTTACAGGGCTTCTTCCCCTTTCCTTAGGAGTCACCATTTAAATTAGACGCATCTCCTCGGATTGGAGGAGACTGTCGTTTAACTTAGAGACTCCTCCTCCTAGTTTAAAAAAAAAAAACTCTTACCCTTGCTTCAGTACTGTTGTTGTTGCTAGTAGTTGGTTTCCTTAGTGTCTTTTATAATGTCTAAAGAATCTGTTAAGGAATCGAGACAATCTGGGTTTAAAAAGTGTGATTCATGCACCCAGAAAATGTCTCTAACGGACGGACACACAAGTTGTGTGTATTGTTTGGGAGGAGTCCACCTGCAGGATGTTTGCTCCATTTGTCATGGATTCAGTGCGAGGGTCCTACAGGAAAGAAAAAAATACTCATTTTAAGAGGTTTGTTTAAAGGCCCTTTTGAAGAAGGTAATCGGGCCTCTAAATCGGACAAGACAAAAAAATCAGCTTCGTCGGCTCTGGTGTCTGAGGCGTCAAGCAGTAAAAAGGAACAAGTATCTTCGGAGCCGAAGTCAGTCTGTTCTGACAAACCTAATCTTCCCTTGGTTCCATCTGAGTCCTCAGAACCATAGCGGAGCCGAAAAAGGAGACTGTCACAGTCATTGGAAACAGTACGCTCGGTGTCGCAATCTCCCTTACTACAGTCTGTGGCAGGTAGTTACAGGTCATCGATCCATTCCTCTCGGTCCTCCAGAAGTTTATCGGATGATGACGTGGAGCGGGTGGAGAAGAGATTGCTGCAGATGTGGGCCCTGGCACAAATTATTTCAAGCCCAGCCCATTGGAATGTGGAGTCGACAACTGTATCTTAGGTGCCATCTATTCCTCCTCTGACTCGGGCGAGATCGGAGACAGAGTTTCAGGAAGTCGTTTTGCTGGAACCGGAGGAACCAGTGATCACCCATGATATCTCTGCTCCGGTGTCTGCTACAATCTCGTCGATGCTGTCTTCTGTCGAGGGATCTGGGAGCAGACACTCCCTGGTCAGCTCCCGGGGGGTGGGGGGGTGGGAGTCAAGTCAGACCCTTTTTGGAACTGACTCTCCCATCGGCACAGGTGAGTTCAGCTCCCATAATAGCCTTGGAGCCACCTTCCTCGGCGCCGGGGAGATTTTCTGGTCGCTCGGGACTGGAGTCTCTCTTGGCCCAGGATTGCAGAGCCTTCGAGGTGATGAGAAGTGTGCTCTCCACTGAGTCTTCTCCACCTTAGGCTCCATTCACTCTTCCCCCTAAAGGACCAGTGTCTACTGCTTCATCATATCAGCCCCAGAGTAGAGAGTCAGTGCCCCAGGAAAACCCAATGGTTGGAACCCCCTCTTTCAACACCTCCCCGAAACATACCCCCGAGGAGGTCCCTCAGAAGAGACAGTGTAGGAGGAAGCACATAGATTCCCCTAAGTCTGTTACTTCTGATACCAACTTAGAGGATTCAGAAGGGTCCCCAGAGATCCTTAACCAGAGGGGCGGCTGGAAATCCCTCTACCTTTCTGAGTATGAGTCTGTATACCTGGCGGCATTTGGCTCTCACCCCTCCACTTCTTGGGTGTCTCCACCCTTCGACCCGCACCTGGGGTGTTGTAAGTCAAAAGGTGTGGAACTCTCCAGAGTCATTGGACCCCGTTCCGAGGAGCCCAAACAAATTCTTTACAGCCCCAGAGTATAGACAGTACTTAACAAAGGGAGTTCCAGTAGATGCGATGGTGGTGGCAGAGGCCACAAAGGAGGAGTTAGCTGAAACTTCTGCATCTGTCCATCCACCAAACAAGGAGTCTTGTATGATGGACAGATACAGGAAGTGTATGTTCTCTTCAGTGGCCTTTACCCTACGCTCGCTGAATTATTTATCACATTTCACCCGACTTAAGAGGGATCTCCTTAAAGAGCTAGGAGATACCCTACAAGGTGCTATAGCCCAGGGTTTATCGGATAAGATAAATTCTCAACTTGTGATCTTAACCTCATTAACAAACTCCTCCATGCGCCTCATCTCCTATGCAGCCGATGGAGCGAGCAGGGCAGCAGGCACAGGAGTAGCTCTTGAGACATTCCTGGATGTGCCTTTGCGAGTTTCCTGAACCCTTCAGATCTTCCTTTATTTGGCACCCCTTTTGATGGCTCATCCTTGTTTGGGCAGAAAGTAAGAGAGACTCTCACCAGGAGCCAACAATATGGCAAGACTCTGCCATTGTATTGAATTTTTCTGCCCCTACCAGACCTTATCCTGAAGGTCAAAAGAGCAGAAAAATGTGGTTCCAGACATCCGAGCCTTGTTGGACGCTCGTGGTGATCTTTCCCCCAGGGGGCAGAGGGGGGAATAACAATGGAAGATGCCGTCCATGCGGCAGATGGGGTCCACAAAACTAGGGAGACAGAGATACGTTCTCCGGTTGGCCCTTCCAGCACTCCTGCAAGGAGGCCCGACTGTCAACCTCTGGAGGCAGTCTGGAGAACACTATCACTCTACGCAGAAGCCTGGCTACATTTGACTCAAGACAAATGGGTACACAGTCCATTATATCCAGGGGATACAACATTCCTTTCTACTGTCCACGTCGTCAAAGTCTATCCCAGACATTCCACCCAGTCAAAGGGATGAAGCAACCCTAGAAATTCAAAGGTTGCTAGAAAAGAGTCATCCAAGAAGTCCCCGCAGACCAGATCGGGTCCGGGATTTACTCAAGGTTCTTTTTAGTTCCAAAAAAGATGGGACTGGAGATCAATTTTGGATCTCAGCAGACTAAACAAGTTGTTAAAGAATGCAAAATTCCAGATGGTAACTCTGCAGTCTGTACTCCCTTTTCCTGGGACAAGACAATTGGATGTGCTCGTTAGATCTTCAGGATGTGTACTACCACATAAAGATGGACAGGCGCTCCGGAAGATTTCTACGCTTCTGGCTGGGAGCAAGTCATCAGTTCAGAAGCTCTGCCCTTTGGTCTCACTACAGCCCCCCAGAGTGTTTGCCAAATGCATGGCAGTAGTCGCAGCTTATCTGAGATGTCAGGGATTCCAGTTGTTTCCATATTTAGACTGGCTCCTGACTGCCACCACCAAGCACCTACTAATCAGAGCGAGGGACGCCACCATCCATCTCTGCTCAGACCTAGGCATTACTATAAATACAGAAAAATCTGCCTTGTTGCCATCACAGCATTTTACCTTTATAGGTGCAGAATTGAACACAAACAACATAGTAGCAAAATTGCTTCAAGAGAGAATACAAATACTATGCAGTCAAGTATCTATCCTACTCAAGAAGAAAAAGGTACAAGCAAGATTTGTCCTCAAGGTCTTAGGCTCAGTGGTGTTGACGATAACACTAGTCCCAGTGACACGACTACACATGCGGATATTACAGTGGCTAATCTTCGCTCAGTGGTCTATACAGGAGTTACCCATGTCTCACAGGATTCTCATTACGGATTCCTGCAAGAGGGACCTACTATGGTGGCTTCAGTCCACTCAGGTAACGATGGGCAGACCATTTGTACTTCCCCAACGTTTCGCCACAGTAACCACGAACGCGTCCCAGATTGGGGGGGGGGCATTATCTAGGACAGACTGTCCAAGGAGTTTGGAAAGATCACGAGTACCATTTGCACATCAGTGTCCTAGAGATGAGGGTGGTGCAAGTATTTCAGAGCTCTCTTCCCCATGGGGACTATTGTGATTCAAACAGACAATGTCGGTGGTATGGTACATCAGCAAACGGGGGAACCAGATCCTATCCCCTATGTCAAGAGGCCCAGAGAGTTTGGCAATAGGCAATTTCTTCTCATTCCTTTCTGACAGCAGTGCACATCCCGGGCAAATCCAGCGTAATAGCAGACAGGCTAAGCAGAGCAGTTCTCATGACTCACGAGTGGTCCCTCAATCAAGAAGTTGGGAGTCGATTTTTTTGCAAATGGGGCCAGCCTTGCTGCAACCTTTTTGCCACTCCATTCAGTGCCAAATGCAGCAACCACTTTGCCCTCATTTCCCCTCAGAGAGAGTCACTGAGGGATGCACCCGTCCACGATTGGCCCCCGGGACGACTTTATGCTTTCCCCTGATGTCCTTCAAGAATGCAACTGCAGTCCTGACAATATGGGTTGTCTTGCCTCAGGCAGCCCTTCGGTCGGCCGGATTCCAAAGTCTGGGTCCGGCGTCGGCTGATGTCGCCTCTTCCCCGACGTCAGAGCGGCTGGGGTATAAAAGCATCAGCCGACGCCATCTTCTTCAGTCTTTCTTGCCGCGCGGTGCTCGAAGCAGAAGCAGTTCGCAAGTGCCGGTCGGCCAGCTCCTGTGTTTTCAGATACTGAAGTCATCAAAAAGCTAAGTACTCCATTGGGGAACTTTTTCTTGCCTCAGCTGATGTCAGATAAAACTGCAAAAGTTAATAATTGCTTGTCTTGTGGTAAACAAATACCTCATAAGGACTTCCATTCTTACTGCCTTCCCTGCCTCGGCCCAGACCACGATGTCTCGGCCTGTGCTTGCTTCAATAAGCGCACACTTAGGCGCCGGGCAGAATTTGCTGAAGACTTTTTTGGGGGAAATTACTCCTATATCATGCCGTCGGAACTACCGACAGCACATATTTCCAAAAAACGGAAGGACCGGGACCGACATTCGCGGCCGCGACTTCCACCGACACCACGCTAAAGCCTACTGCGAGTGCATCGGTCTCTTCGGAGGCGGTAATTCAACCGCTCCAGGCCGACGACACCGCTTTACAGACACTTCCGGTCCCGGAGGCTACCCCGGTGCTGGTTGTTGATTTTCCTCCTGAAACCGAAGCCCAAGATTTGCCTGACACCATACCGGTGGACAAAGTTACTCCAGCACGTGGGGCAGCTAGGCCTCCTGTGTCTATGTCCATCAAGGCCTACACACGTGCTAAGGCTGCCAGCCAGGCTAAGTCTCACCCTCCTAAATCTTTTTCACAGGGTCCCACTTCTGATAAACAGATCATGACTTTAGCTGCAGATCTAATTTCTTTAATCAGGGGCACTCAGGCTCATCCAGACAGAGGTTCTCAGCCGCCTTCAGACAAAAGACCTAGGGTTGAGCAGGCAGATACCCTTTCCACTGATGAAGCCTCTGGTGAGTCAGGCCATTCAGATTCCCAGGAAGAATCCTTCCTGGCCTACAAGGATTCTGATGCTGATGAATCCATTCCCTCTGCCTCTCCTCCTGAGGATATTTATTTCGGGGAAATTCTCCACTCCATGAGAGCATTTTCAGTGGCAGGGCCAGGATTTCTCCGACTCCAGGAAAAGGCTTCGGACTTTCCTTAAGTTACCCCAGCACAGGCCTTTAGCTATACCCCCAGTGTTAGATGTATTGGATGATGTGTACTCAGACTCCAGTACTTCTCCTGATTCTCTCCCTCCTGCTCCTGTCAAGCCAGACAGATATTACAGGGTTCCTGAAACTCATAAACATCTCTTTAAGGCCCACTCTGTTGATCTAGAAACTATTTCTCAGGGGCCCAAAGGAGTGGCCACTTCCATGGCCAAAAATCCTTTGCCCGCAGACAGGGAATCTAGGTCCGTGGAGAGGTGGGGTAAAAAGTTTATACCTCAACCACCCTTGCCATGAGGGCACTTAACTGTCTTTTTCATATGTTTCAGTATCAAGATTTCTTGATGGATGATTTGCAGAAAACGTTAGCCTCTCCTGAGCCTTTAGATAGAAAGGCTTTGCAGGATTTGGTTCATAATACTCAGCAGGTTAGCAATCATTTTCTTCAGTGTGGTTATGATGCACTGGAAGCTTCATGTAGGGCAGCTATGACGGGCCGTCATACGTAGACATGCTTGGTTGAAAGAACAGACATTGCCAGATCATGTTAAAGTAAAGCTTCTAGATGCACCTCTGGAAAAACACAAGCTATTTGGTGCTAATGCACAGGGTGTGTTGAAATCAATTGAGGAAAAGGCTAAATCAGTACAAACAGTCAAAGATTTCCTCCAGGTTCAGCCACCAAGGTTCAGCAGGAATTGGCCTTCGAAGAATTGGTCCTTTCCACACACTGACAAGTTCCAAAGGGGAAAAACAGGCGTGCTCGAGGTAGAGGGCAATACCGAGGCTCCTACAGGGGTCGCCAATGGCAACCAACTAATCAGAGAGGTGGCGCAGGGACTTCTACTGCTCCACAGGGACAATCACAATGACTTGACTTTGACACCGCCGACCAAGGCTCAAAGAGAAGCACCTTTAGACGGAAAATTATCTTTAGTTTCAAAAAATTGGCACGTTTTTACAAAGGACAAATGGATTTTGGACATAATAGACAAAGGTTACAGGTTCCACTTCCATACCTTACCAACAAGACAAGGCATGCCAAACCTGCCACAAAATCAAAGGGCAGAGGCACTCATACAAGTTTCAAAGCTGCTACAAATCAAAGCAATAGAAAAGGTTCCTCCTCAGGAACAAGGCCAGGGATTCTAAGATAAGACTGTTCCTTGTTCCAAGAAAAGAAAAGCAATGGAGACCTATACTGGACTTGTCCGCTCTAAACACTTTTCTCATTGTGCCAAAATTCAAAATGCTGACTTTACAGCAACTTCTTCCCATGCTGGGCAAGGGGTCTTGCCTGGTTACTCTGGACCTCAAGGAGGCATACCTGCATGTCCCAATCAGACACAGCTGCAGAAGATACCTCAGATTATTTGCAGGGTCAGAGCATTATCAATTCTCAGCATTGCCTTTTGGCTTATCTACTGCGCCCAGAGTATTCACGAAATGCCTGGCATCAGTGATTGCACATTGCAGACTTCAGGGGATACAAATATACCCTTACCTGGACGACTACCTTATACAAGCGGACAGCAAGCAAGCCTTGATAAGAAACTTGGACTATGTCATTCACTTACTACAGGCTTTGGGATACACAGTCAACATTCAAAAATCAAGACTACTGCCATCCCAACAAATAATTTTTCTAGGAGCCAAACTGGACACAAACTCACAAATGGCTTTCCTCACAGAAGAAAAACAAGAACAATTACCAGATTACTTCAAAAGCCTAGCAAAGCACACCCAGATAACTGCAAGGAAAATCCTGCAGGCCCTGGGATGTCCTTCAAGGATGCATCTGCAGTCCTAACATATGGGTTGTCCTGCCTCAGGCAGCCCTCAATCGGCCGGATTCCAAAGTCTGGGTCTGGCCTCAGCTGATGTCGCACTTCACCCGACGTCATAGCTCCTGGTGTATAAAGGCATCAGCCGATGCCATTTTCCTCGGTCTTTCTTGCCGCTCGAAGCAGAAGCTGTTCGCAAGTGCCGGTCGGTCAGATCCAGAGATTTCGGCTACCGAAGACTTCTAAAAAAGCTAAGTACCCCGTTGGGGACTCTTTCTTGCCTCAGCTGATGTCAGAAAAAGTAAATAATTGTTTAACTTGTGGGAAACAAATACCTCATAAGGATTTCCACTCTTACTGCCTTCCTTGCTTAGGCCCAGACCACGACGTATCAGCTTGTTTAGCCTGTGCCTCCTTCAACCGACGGACACTTAAACGTCGGTCGGAGTTTGCAGAAGAGTTTTTTGGTCCCGCTTTTGCATATAAAATGCCGTCTGAGACTCCGACTACTCATTTAGCTAAAAAACGCAAGGAAAAGGACCGACACTCGCAGCCCGCGGTTTCGGCTGAAACCACGGTTAGGCCTACCGCGAGTGTCTCGGTTTCGGCTGAAACCGAGTCCTCGATTCTCCCTTCAGCCGCAAGCATGCCTCCGACGACCGAGGCCTCAGAGGCCCCGGCTGAGTCGGCTACAGAAATTCCTACCGAAGAAGCAGGCACACAAGAATTGTCCGACACCATTCCGTTGGACATTTCTACTCCTGCACGTGGGGCAGCTAGACCTCCTGCTTCTATGTCTATTAAGGCCTTCTCCAGGGCTAAAGCAGCTAAACTTTCCAAGGCCTTACCTACAAAAGCTCCCCCTCACAGACCTTCCTCAAGTTCTCAGATTCTCAGCCTCGCTGAGGACCTTATTTCTTTGATCAGGGGATCCCAAACTCACCCAGACAGGGCCTCACAACCCCCTCCTGAAAAAAGGCCTAGGACTGAACCCCCTGAACCTCTTTCCTCTGACTATTCCTCGGATGGATCAGATTTATCAGACCATCAGGAAGGACCATACTCACCTTATGAGGATTCGGATGCAGAAGACTCCATTCCTTCTGCCTCCCCAGAAGAATTTTCATTTGGGAAACTACATTCAATGAGGAACATTTCCAATGGCAGGGTCAGGATTTTTCTGATTCTAGGAAAAGGCTAAGGACTTTTTTACACTTACCACAGCATAGGCCTCTAGCCATACCACCTGTACTATCAGTTGTTGATGATGCATACAATGATGCCTGTTCAGCCCCTGATTCTCTTCCCCCGGCCCCTGCAAAACCTGACAGATATTACAGGGTCCCGGATTCTCATTTCCACTTGTACAAGGCCCACGCTGCAGACCCAGAAACCATTTCTCAGGGCCCCAAGGGTGTTGCAGCTGCCTCTGCCAAAAAAACCCCTACCCTCTGAAAGAGAATCAAGAGCATTAGAGAGATGGGGTAAAAAAGTTTATGCATCTGCTACTCTTTCTGCCAGGGCTTTAAACTGTCAATTTCACATGACACAGTACCAGGAATTTTTGTTAGATCAGCTGAATAAAAAGATTTCCTCTCCTGAACCTTTAGACTGTAAGTCCCTTCAGGAGTTGGTACACAATTCTCAGTAGGTCAGTAATCATTTCTTAAAATGTGGCTATGATGCACTGGAGGCTTCATTTAGATCAGCTATGACTGGAGCAGTGATTCAAAGGCATGCCTGGTTAAAAGAGCAATCCTTGCCAGACCATGTTAAGTCTAAACTCCTAGATGCCCCTATGGAGAAACAAAGTTTATTTGGCTCCCCTGCACAGGAGGTACTAAAGAAAGTGGAAGAAAAAGCAAAATCTGTGCAAACAGTCAAGGATTTTCTGCAGGTCCAACCTCCGAGGTTCAGCAGAAATTGGCCTTCAAAGAATTGGTCCTTTCCAGACACCACCAGAGCACAGAGAGGCAGAAATAGACGCCCAAGAGGCAGAGGTCAATCAAGGGGTGCCTACAGGGGCCGTCAGTGGCAACCTGACAACCAGAGGAGTGCCTCCACAGCTGCGACTGCAACCACTTCCACAGGACAGACACAATGACTTGGCTCTGATTCCGCCTACCAGGGAACAATTGGAAGCACCCTTGGGCGGAAAGTTAGCTTTGTTTTCAAAAAACTAGCATTGCATTACAGGAGACAAATGGACATTGCAAACAATAGACAAAGGCTACAGGTTTCACTTCCTACCAAAAAAGAGAGGAATGCCAAATCTTCCACCAAGCCAGAAGTCAGAGGCTCTAAAACAAGTCATCAACTTACTAAGGATGAGAGCAATAGAAAAGGTACCATCTATGGAACAAGGCCAAGGATTTTACTCCAGACTATTCCTTGTACCAAGAAAAGAAACTCAATGGAGGCCTATTCTCGACTTGTCCGCACTGAACACATTTCTCACTGTACCAAAATTCAAGATGCTGACCCTACAGCAACTTCTTCCCATGTTGGGCAAGGAGTCTTGGCTGGTGACTCTAGATCTCAAGGAGGCATACCTGCACGTCCCTATACGACCAGATTGCAGAAGACACCTCAGATTTCTTGCAGGATCAGAGCATTATCAATTCTCAGCATTGCCCTTTGGCTTATCTACTGCGCCCAGAGTATTCACGAAATGCCTGGCATCAGTAATTGCACATTGCAGGCTTCAGGGAATTCAAATCTACCCATACCTGGACGACTGCCTAATACAAGCGGACAACAAGACAAAAATAATAAAGGATTTGGCCTATGTCATACAACTGCTGCAAGCTTTGGGATACACAGCCAACATACAGAAGTCAAGACTAGTGCCATCCCAAAGGATAACATTTTTGGGTGCAGAACTGGACACAATAACTCAGATGGCTTTTCTCACAGAAGAAAAACAAAAACAACTTCCAGTCTACTTCACGGCATTGACAAGACAAACTCAGCTTACTGCAAGGAAAGTCCTGCAGGCCCTGGGTTACATGGCATCCTGCATAATCTTGATACCACATGCCAGACTGCATATGAGGAAATTACAATGGTACCTAAGAAATGTATGGTCTCAACACAGACACGGTCTAGAAACCATGATACCAATCATTCCATGCCTGAAAAAGGAATTCCTGTGGTGGGCTCAGGCCTGCCAGACCAACAGAGGGTTGCCTTTCCACAAACCACAACCAAGGCAGACCATCACCAAGGACGCCTCAGACCTAGGCTGGGGAGCACACATGGAAGACAAGTGTATCCAAGGCCTATGGTCCCAAGACCAGCTGAATCTACACATAAATGTAAAGGAGATGCTGGCAGTGAAGCATGCAATAGAGGCACTCAAATCATTCCTTCAGCAAGGACCCCTGCTGATAAGGACGGACAATACCACAGTCATGTGGTACATCAACAAACAGGGAGGCACGCATTCCTACCCTTTATGCCAGATGGCAATGGAGCTGTGGAATCTAGGCCTGAATCTCAACATTCAACTGCAGGCCAGATTCGTACCAGGAAAAGAGAATTCACTAGCAGACAAATTAAGCAGAACTACCATGGATGCTCACGAATGGATGCTGCATCCAGATATCTTCAAAACCATAACAAAGAAATGGGGAATGCCAGAAATAGACCTGTTCGCCTCCCCGCTCAACCACCAACTGAAGAAATTCTGCTCAAGAGAATACTACCCACAAGCCTGGAGGGTGGACTCCCTTTCTTTCAGCTGGAAGGCCCTGACAGTTTATGCTTTCCCACCTCTCCCATTGATGTACAAAGTTCTACTGAAGATCAGGGAGGAACAGCCAAAGGTAATTCTGATAGCTCCAGACTGGCCAAGGCAACATTGGTATCCGCTACTGAGAAGCATATCTCGGACGAACCCATGGCCTCTACCTCTATGGCCTTTACTTCTAACACAGAACAACTACAAGACCCTGCATCCAAACTTGAAAACGCTGCAGCTAACTGCATGGAAAATTGCATAAAACAAAACCAACCTGCTTTATCTCAGAGGGTCAAGGACATTATCCTGGAGGCTCGCAGACCCTCCACAAGGAAAACATACTCAGCCAAATGGAAGAGATTCCTCATTTGGAGTGCATCAAAGGGAACAGATGTCACTTGCAAACCTAGCACACATCCTAGAATACTTAGCAGAACTGTTCCACAATGGCCTGTCCTATTCTTCCATTAAGATTCATGCTTCAGCAATTTCAGCAGAGTACAACATGGATCCTCCTATCTTCTCTCAACCTCTCCTCAGACAATTTCTAAGAGGGATCAAAAATGTAAAACCTCCAAGGAAACCACCTCTGCCTGCATGGGATCTCAATTTTGTGCTGGAAAAATTAACACTTCCCCCTTTTGAACCAGCTGCATCAGCAGACTTACAGTTCTTATCTTGGAAAACTGCCTTCCTTCTAGCAATCACTTCAGCAAGAAGGGTATCCGAGTTACAGGCATTAATGGCAGTGCAGCCTTTCCTTATCTTTCACCAGGATAGAGTGTCTCTGAGAACCAATCCTACTTTCATGCCAAAGGTGGTATCCAGGGTATCCTTGAACCAAGCTATTCATTTACCTCGTTCTTCCCTAACCCACAGAACAGGGGAAAAGCTACTACACACCTTAGATGTACATAGACAACTGCGCTACTACCTGGACAGAACTAAGACCAGCAGAAAAACTGACCAGCTTCTGGTAGCATATGCAACAGGAGTGCAAGGAAAAGCAATTATCAAACAGACAATTTCAAAATGGATAGGAAATTGCATTTGATTCTGTTACTCTTTTCATGGAAAGACAACTCCTGAAAATATCAGGCCTCACTCCACAAGGGCTACAGCCACCACTACAGCTTTTCTACGAGGAGTGGCTACCAAAGACATTTTAGAAGCTGCTACTTGGAGCTCCGTGCATACATTTGCCAAGCATTACAATCTTCCTTTATACTCCAGATCCCGAGCAGGCTTTGCAACTGCAGTTTTACAAGGGATCTTAACTACACCATCTTTATCTTAGTGCCTCCTCCCCCAGTTTGGCTATGGTATTCTACCCATATGTTAGGACTGCAGATGCATCCTTGAAGGACATAGTACAGTTTTGTACCTACCATAAATGTAGATGTCCGATAGGTATGCATCTGCAGTCAGGATTACCCACCCTCCTTCCCCTCTATGGTATTCCTAGGGTGCTTACCCCTCTTTCAGCTAGCTGGGGGAATCTATTATGGTGTATTTGTTTGTATGTATATATGTATATATATATTTTGTTTGCTACTGTTTGGAATTTTCAGCATTTATCCAAATTTAGCCTTCCTAGAGGGCACCTGGCATCTGGGGCAATAAACACTGAGGAAAATGGCATCGGCTGATGCCTTTATACACCAGGAGCTATGACGTCGGGTGAAGTGCGACATCAGCCGAGGCCAGACCCAGACTTTGGAATCCGGCCGACCGAGGGCTGCCTGAGGCAGGACAACCCATATGTTAGGACTGCAGATGCATTCCTATCGGACATCTACATTTATGGTAGGTACAAAACTGTACTTTTCATGGCATCTTGCATTCTTCTGATTCCACTGGCAAGACTACACATGAGAAAACTACAATGGTACCTAAAAGTTTATGGTCTCAACACAGCCACAACTTAGAAGCAATTATTCCACTCATTCCATGTCTACAAAAGGAATTTTTGTGGTGGGCACAAGCAAGCCAGCTAAACAAAGCCATGTCTTTCAACAAACCTCAAGCAAGACAAACCATTACAACGGACGCTTCAGATCATGGATGGGGGGGCGCACATGGAGGGCAGATGCATTCAAGGGCAAATGGGCACCCCGGGAATTGCATCTGCACATCAATCAAAAAGAGATGTTGGCAGTGATTCATGCAATCGAGGCCTTCAGAAAATTTCTTCAGCAAGGTCATCTGCTAATAAAGACAGACAACACCACTGTTATGTGGTACATAAACAAACAGGGAGGCACCCATTCTTACCCCCTCTGCAGGCTAACAATGACTCTTTGGGAAAAGTCCCTGAAACTGAACATACAGTTGCAATCCCAGTTTGTTCCAGGCAAGGACAATGTTCTGGCGGACAGTCTAAGCAGAAACATTATGGACCCGTACGAATGGATGTTGCATCCAGTCATTTTTCACAAATAACTCATGCATGGGGAAGGCCGGACATAGATCTCTTTGCCTCACACCTCAATCATCATCTGAAGAAGTTCTGCTCAAGGACACACCATCCTCAAGCCTGGAGAATGGATGCTCTCTCCTTCAGCTGGAATTCTCTAACAGTCTATGCATTCCCACCTCTACCATTAATGACCAAGGTGTTACTGAAGATCAAAGCAGAACAACCGAAAGGCATTTTGATAGCTCCAGAATGGCCAAGACAGCACTGGTATTCATTACTAAGGAGCATAACTCGCACCAAGCCGTGGCCCCTGCCTCAATGGCCTCTGCTTATAACTCAGCACAATTACAGGACTGTTCATCCCAACCTGCAAACATTGCAACTGACAGCTTGGAGGGTTCCATGACTTCTCCCCATATCTCTCTCTCCAAAAAAGTTCAAGAGATCTTACTGGAAGCACGCAGGCCTTCCACCAGAAAAACTTATTCAGCCAAATGGAAGAGATTCAACATCTGGAATGCCAACAAGGGTCAGGATGCATCAGTAATGAGCATCCCACAGATACTAGAATACTAGGCAGAAATGCTTCACAACGGCCTTTCATATTCTTCCATAAAAATACACGCCTCAGCAATTTCAGCAAAATACAACTGTGATCCACCTGTGTTTTCACATCCTTTGCTAAGACAGTTTCTAAGAGGGATAAAGAATATCAAACCTCCAAGAAAACCACCAGTGCCTGCATGGGACCTCAACTTTGTCTTGGAAAAATTAACTCTTCCTCCTTTTGAGCCAGCAGCATCTTCAGAATTGCAATTTCTCTCCTGGAAAACAGTTTACCTGTTGGCAATTACTTCAGCAAGAAGAGTCTCGGAGATACAGGCCCTCATGGCAGTACCTCCATTTCTCATTTTCCATCAGGACAGAGTCTTTTTAAGAACCAATCCTTCATTCATGCCAAAAGTGATATCCAGGGTTTCTCTGAATCAAGCAATTCACCTGCCTACTTTCTTTCCCAATCCTCAAAATAAAGAAGAAAAGCTTCTGCACACTTTGGACATACACAGACAATTGCGCTACTACTTGGACAGAACAAAGGCCAACAGAAAGTCTGACCAACTATTTGTAGCTTACGCTGCTGGAGTACAAGGAAAGGCAATTTCCAAACAAACAATTTCAAAATGGATTGGAGACTGCATCAGATTCTGCTACTCTTTCCATGGAAAAGGTGTGCCAGCCAATATCAGGCCACACTCCACCAGAGCTACAGCCACCTCCACAGCCTTTCTAAGAGGGGTGGCTACAAAGGACATTCTAGAAGCTGCTACATGGAGCTCCGTGCATACATTTTCCAAACATTACAACCTGCTTTTATATTCCAGATCCCGAGCAGCCTTTGCTTCTGCAGTCCTGCAGGGCATTTTAGCTACACCATCCTTATCTTAAATCCTACCACCCCCAGCTTGGCTATGGTATTCAACCCATATGTCAGGACTGCAGTTGCATTCTTGAAGGACATAGTACAGTTTTGTACCTACCATAAATGTAGATGTCCAATAGATATGCAACTGCAGTCAGGTTTTCCCACCCTCCTACCCCTCTGTAATTCTCTTTTTTGGGTCCACTCCCCCTTTTTCAAATTAGCTGGGGATATCTGTTATGGTGTATCTGTTTATTACTGTTGTGCAGATATGGAATTTTTATCCATTCTCTAAATTTAGCCTTCCTTGGAGGGCACCTGGCATCTGGGGCAAGAAACACTGAAGAAGATGGCGTCGGCTGATGCTTTTATACCCCAGCCGCTCTGACGTCGGGGAAGAGGCGACATCAGCCGATGCCGGACCCAGACTTTGGAATCCGGCCGACTGAAGGGCTGCCTGAGGCAGGACAACCCATATGTCAGGACTGCAGTTGCATATCTATCGGACATCTACATTTATGGTAGGTACAAAACTGTACTTTTCCATTGATTCCGAAGGTGATTCAGAAAGCCAAGTCGTTGAGTCGCAGGTTCATTCTCATTGCTCCTTACTGGCCTCGTCCGATATGGTTCCCATTCCTTTGGCCATACCTTCAGGAGGACCCATGGATACTGGACCCAGTGCCGGATCTTCTTATGCATCAGTCAGGAGTGCTCCATCCCGCTCTTCAGAGCCTCAAGCTGAAAGCTTGGTTACTCCACTTCCAATCTTAGCCAGGCTTTCAGAATTATCCCCTGCAGTACGTCACATTCTGGTTTCCTCGCACAAAAAGATGACTAGGAAACTTTACGCAAGCAAATGGTATAGGTTCTCTTGTTGGGCGGACAAAAAACCCATAGATCCCTTTACAGCCCCTATACCTACAATTTTGGAATTTCTAACAAAAGTCTTTAATCAATGGGCAGCGGCAGCCACTATTCGAGTACAATTAGCCCCCATATCAAATTATCATTTGAGAGACCTTGGATCCAATGTAATGTCCCATAGATTATGCAAAGCTTTCCTCGGGTATTTTTCTATTAAGACCACCCTTAAGGGAACCTCCTCCTCCATGGGACCTAAATTTAGTATTATCATCCTTGATCCTTCCTCCCTTCGAACCAGCATCCTGTTGTTCACTAAAATTTTTATCTTGGAAAACAAGTCTTTTTAACAGCAATTACTTCAGCTAAGATAGTTTCAGAGTTGCAAGCTTTGTCTGTCTGCCCTCCATAATTGATCTTCCATAAAGATAAAGTTTCCCTCAGAACAAATCCTTCTTTCTTACCAAAAGTTTGTTCTGAAGCAAATTTAAAGCAATCTATAGAATTGCCGTTTTTTTTTCCTAGCTATGGCAACAAGGCAGAATATAAGCTTCACCAACTGGATGTGCATAGACAGTTGCATTTTTATTTTGCATAGGACCAAAGATTTCAGAAAGTCAGACCAGTTGTTTCCTATTCAGAAAATTAAAACGGCGTGGCAGTCTCAAAAGTTACTTTGTCCAAATGGCTTACTGAGACTATCACCTATGTGTATAATTCTCATAATAAAGAACCGCCAGGGAAAGTTAAAGGACATTCAACTAGAGCAGTGTCTACTTCCATTGCCTTTCAGTCTAGACTCCCATTGGATTCAGTTTGTGCTGCTGCTACATGGGTTAATCCTCACACCTTTTTCTCTCGTTACAAAGTAGATGTGGCCTCCCGGAACAGGGCATCCTTTGGTCCCACTGTCCTGAAGAGTTTATTCCCGTGAGCTACCCAAGAAAAAGATGCTGGAGACTCTGTCCCAACCAGCAAGAATGAAGGCGAGATAGGACAAAACATAAAGATGTTCTTCGTGTTTCACTGTTGCAGTTATCACACTTGGGTTATCTGCCTGCAGGTAGCCCTCAGTCGGCCCGAATTCCAGAGACTTAGTATTTCTGTGTCAGATGCTGTCACTTTTGGACTGACGTCAGGTCGTCAGGGGTATAAAAACAGGCAGTTGACGCCATTATATCAGTCTTTCTTGCAGAGGAGCCCAAAGCAGAAGCAGTTCGCAAGTGCCATTCGGCCACTACCTGAATTTTTGTTTTCAAATTGAATAATCCTGAAGTCTTCTAAAGCTAAGTACCCCATTGGGGATCCTTTTTTCTTGCTCTAACCGATCTCAGAAAAAGTTAACAATTGTCTTGCCTGTGGAAAGCAAATACCTCAGAGATTTTCATTCTTACTGCATCATGTATTTAGGCCCAGATCACGATGTCCCTCTCTGTCAGTTTTGTGCATTGTTTAATGCCCAAGCCATTCTTCGTCGGGGTCTCTTTGTCAGGGTCTCTTTGTCATTAAATTCTTTAGCTATCTCCGTATTCTGAAATGGCTTCGTTAAGCCATCCGACTACAGATATTCTGAAAAAACGTAAGGATAAAGACAGAGACAAGACTGCATAGGTCCAGAACCACCGACGATGCTTCAGTTAAGTTAGTCGCCAGTCCACCAGTACTCAGTAAGGTGCCTTCATAGCCCCTGATGCCCACTTCAATGGATTCGTAGGCCTCTGCTGAGACCCATTAAGAGTCCGGTATGCTGCAAGATATTTCTAAGACTATAGAACCTGCTGATGTCTCTGCCTTGGATGGGTCCAGATCCGCTGCGCAGGCACTGGCTTCTGAGGCAGTTTTTCACTCCACCGTTGTTCGAATCAAACTGACTTTTTTAACCAAAACTACTGAATTTTTTAGGCCCAGAGTATGCACTACGCCTAGAAAACAGATTACCAAAGCACATGCTCATGCTCCCATGACACAAAACCAAATGCTTAGAATGGCTGAAGACCTTTTTACGCTGATTAGGGGAAGTCGGCCTTCCCCTGCAAAGATGTAAAGAATGCTGTCCCCTTCAGCTTCTACAGACCAGGAGTCCGATGACTGTGACGTTTCTGATTATGAAGACATGCCCTTATCTGTCTGTGAAGATTCAGATGCATAGGAATCCATTCCCTCTGCCTCCCCTCCAGAGGATTTTTCTTTTGGTGAAACCTTGCATACTTTAAGAGAGCATTTCCAATGGGAATGCCAAGACTATCCTCAGTCCAAAAAGTGAGTCAGAGAATTCTTAGAGTTGCCTCAACACAGGCCTTTAGCGATACCCCCTGTGCTGGATGTTGTGGATGATGTTTTCATGGAACCCAGTCTTACTCCTGACACTTTACATCCTGCCCCTAGGAAACCAGACAGGTACTACAGAGTACCTGATACTCACAAGTTTCTTTTCAAGAATCCTACTGCTGACCCAGAGGTAATTTCCCAGGGGCCTAAAGGTATCAAGGCTACTACAGTCCAAGAATCCCACCCCTTTGGACAGGGATTCCAGAGCTTTGGACAGATGGGGTAAGAAGGTATATACCTCTGCAACTCTTGCTATTAGGGCATTCAATTGCCAATTTCACATGCTGAAGTACCAGCAACATATTATGGAACTCATTAAACAAAAGGTGGAAACTTTCCCGGACTATGCAGAGAATAAAGAATTGCAGGAGCTTATGCACTCTGCAAGCCAAGTCAGTAAGCATACTTTGCAGTGTGGCTTTGATGCCCCAGAAGCATCTTGTAGGGCAGCAGTCACTGGCTCTGTACTGAGAAGACATGCTTGGCTGAAGGAGCAGATCTTGCCAGACCATGTCAAATCAAAATTACTAGACGCTCCTTTGAATAACGACTGTTTGGCACCAAAGCAGAAGAGGTTCTTAAAAAGATGGAAGAAAAAGCTAAATCTATGCAGACTGTTAAAGAATTCTTACAAGTGCAACCCCCTAGTTTCAGTAGGCATTGCCCTTCAAAACACTGGTCCTTTCCAGCCCCCTCCAGGCCTTCTTAAACAAGACCCAGGGGAAGCAGACCACCCAGACTACAGTCTCAGGGTATGCAGAGATCTAAGCAGTGGAGTGGCCCCACCCCAAAGGAGGGAGTGGTAAGCCACCTCCTTACAGAAAAAGCTCACAATGACTCCCTTACTCCACTTCCCAGCCCTGCCCAATTGCTTATGCCCCTAGGAGGAAAACTTGCCCTTCATACAAAAAAACTGGATGTCCATCACTCAGGACCGATTGGTCCTCAGCATTGTATCCCAGGGGTACACATTTTATTTCCATTCACTGCCAACCCCAAGTGGGTTTCCATACCTTACTCCATACCAGTGGGCAGAGGCTCAAAACCAAATACTTTCCCTGCTCAATATCAGAGTTATTCGTCCTCTTCCAGTAGAACAGAGAGGTCAAGGATTCTACTCTAGACTCTTCCTGGTATCCAGGAAGGAGGGCTCTTGGTGCCCAATCCTGGATCTTTCAATTCTCAACACCTTCCTGGTGGTACCAAAATTCTCAAAATGCTTACCCTGCAACATCTTCCTATGCTAGCCAAGGATGCCTGGTTAGTCACCCTAGACTTAAAAGAAGTCTATCTACACATCCCCATAAGGGAGTCATGCATGAAGTGTCTTCGTTTCAGGGCAGGATCTATGCATTATCAGTTCTCTGCACTTCCCTTTGGCTTACCTACTGTGCCCAGGGTATTCACAAAATGCATTGCTCCAGCCATTGCATATTGCAGGCAGAGAAATATCCAAATTTACCCGTACTTGGACGACTGCCTGATTCAGACAGACAGTCAGGAATTGTTGCTTCAGCACCTTGTATTTGTAAACCTTCTAACTTCCTTGGGGTACACCATCAACGAAAAGAAATCAAAACTGGTACCCAGTCAAAAGATTGTATTCCTGGGAGCAAGCTTGGACACTACAGAAAAGCAATTCTGTCTGACAGACTACTTCAAACAAATGGCCACCAGAACCCAGCTATCGGCAAGAAAAATACTGCAAGCCCTAGGGTTCATGGCCTCATGTATACTGCTAATTCCATATGCAAGACTGCATATGAGGAAACTTCAGCAGTACTTAAAAAGTCTTTGGTGCCAACATTCTCATGACCTGCAGTCATTCCTATCATATCCTGTCTAAGGACAGAGTTCCCTTGGTGGGCAGAAGCATGCAACCACAACAAGGGACTGCCATTTACTCAACCCCACGCTGCCCAGACCCTGACCCCATACGAATCAGACTATGCATGGGGTTTACAAGGCTGGCAAATGTATTCAGGGCCACTGGAGCCCAAGTCAGATTCATCTGCACATCAACCAAAAAGAGATGCTAGCTGTACAGAATGCCCTAACAACTTTCAGATCCCTACTCTTTCCAGGACAACTGTTGATAAAAACAGACACCACCACATCAACAAGCAGGGGGGGAACCCATTCCTACACATTCTGCAGGTTAGCCATGGCCCTGTGGAACATGGCCTTGGACATCCAAGTCCATCTACAAGCTCAATTTCTGCCAGGCAAACAAAACTCACTGGCAGACAACTTAAGCAGAAATCTCCTAGACCCACACAATTGGAAATTGGAACCCAGCACCTTCAGCCTTCTGATTCAGAAATGGGAGACCCCAGAGGTGGATTTCTTTGCCTCCCCCTACAACCACTAACTCAGCAAATTCTGCACCAGGAACCCTCACAGCAGGGCCTGGAAAGTGGATGCTGTATCCTTTCAATGGGAAAACCTCTCAATCTATGCCTTTTCCCCCTCTGCCCCTTCCCTGAGTATTACTCATGATAAAACAAGACAGGCCAAGGACAATTCTGATTGCCCCGGACTGGCCATGCCAGCACTAGTCCCCACTCCTGTGCAGCCTGACAATGGTGCCAACCTGGCACCTACACAAGACCCCAGCCCTGCTCTGTTGGCAGGAGAGGCAGATTTTGCATCCACAATTGTAAACCCTAAATCTTGCAGCCTGGCTTATTCCTTGAACACTCCACCAGCAACCCTAAGCAAACAGGTGCTGGATGTCATCCTTGATGCCAGAAGGCCCAGTACAAGGAAATCCTATGCTGATAAGTGGAAAAGGTATTGTTCTTGGATTCAGTCTAAAGGAGAGGACTTGCCTCTAATCCTGGATTACGTAGCAAAACTATTCCACAGAGGCCTATCCTTCTCCATTAAGATCCATGCCTCTGCCATCTCGGCTCATTACAACTCTGAGCCACCACTATTCTCTCACCCTCTCATCAAACAGTTCCTGAGAGGGTAGACAACTTAAGGCCACCAAGGAGAGTACCCACCCCTGCTTGGGACCTTAACTTTGTACTGGAAAAGCTTGCACTTCCCCCATTTGAACCTGCTGCTTCAGCAGAGTTAAAATTCCTCTCTTGGAAAACAGCCTTGCTTCTAGCCATCACTTCAGCTAGAAGAGTGTCTGAGCTACAAGCACTGATGTGTGTGGAACCCTTCATTATTTTCCATGCTGACTGGATTTCCCTCAGGAGTAACCCTTCCTTTATGCCTAAAGCGGTGTCCAGTGTGGCTCTCAACCAGTCCATCCATTTGCCGACCTGCTTTCCTAGTCCTCAAAATAAAGGGGAAAGGATCCTGCACTCTTTGGGCATGCACATAGAGCTCAGATTCTACCTTGCTAGGACTAAGCCCTTCAGAAAAATCTGACCACTTACTAGTCAGCTTTGCAACAGGGGCAGAGGGCAAGGCCATTTCAAAATAAACCATTTCCATATGGATAGCACACTGCATCCATTTCTGCTACAAGCACCATGGAAAACCAACCCCTCAGGGGGTCAGAACACATTCCACTAGGGCAACATCTACCTCTACAGCATTTCTCAGGGGAGTCCCTACCAGGGACATCGTGGAAGCTACTACCTGGAGTTCTGTACACACCTTCACCAAGCATTACCACCTGCCTATCTTTTCCAAATCCCGGGCAGGTTTTGCTACAGCAGTCTTGCAAGGCCTACTAGCCAGCCCTAGCTCTTCTTGACTGCCTCCACCCTTCTTCAGCTTTGGGAATCCACCCAAGTGTGATGACTGCAACACTGAAACACGAAGAACATAGTACAGTTGTGTACACTTAACGTAAATGTAGATGTTCGAGTGTATTCACTGTTGCAGTCATGGTTTCCCTCCCTCCAGCCCCCTGGTTTTCTCCATCTCTCTCTCTCCTCTCTATGGCTATTACTACTGGTATTGGTATTTACTTTTTACTGGTGGTGTTTTCCCCACCATAACCTAGCTCCCTATTTGGGGGCTCTTGACATTTGGGGCAAGAAAAACTGATGTAATGGCGTCGGCTGCCTGTTTTTATACCCCTGCCAACCTGACGTCAGTCCAGGAGCGACAGCATCCGAAGCAGAAATACTAAGTCTCTGGTATTCAGGCCGACTGAGGGCTACCTGCAGGCATATAACCCAAGTGTGATGACTGCAACAGTGAATACCCTCGAACATCTACATTTATGGTAAGTACACAACTGTACTTTATGTACTCACCATAGCGTTCCATGTTTGTTGTCCAGTATCTCGCCTTCATTTTTGCATCCCACCCATCCATTCCCCCTCCTGGAGGATCTAGAGGACTTTACATTTGGCAAATAAGGTCCGAGTCCCTTCTTGCCTCTTTACCTTTATGACCAATATATTGCATAAATTTTGTTTTTCTGTATGTTAGCATACTCTAGGGAGTAGTCTCTCAAATGAGATCTGAGGAACAGCTGCTAGGCATCATGGGACAGGTAGTAGCCTCGAGCCAGTACAAGTTCTCGAGCTTTGGTATGCGGCCAAGTTGGAGCCGAGGATTGGCTCCAAACCCGTGGATCTCAACCAGCAAGGATGAAGGCGAGATGCAGGACAACAAACATGGAACGTTATGGTGAAGTACATAACTTGTTTTTTCTTGCTTACCTTTCTGGTGTATCTTTCCCAGCCTTTTCCTTTTCACTGTTGAGGTCTCCCTTCTCCCTCAAACCTTTCTTTTAACTGTTGCCAACTGGTACCATAGTATTTCTCACCTTCATAGTTTGATCAGCAGTAAACATGATAATACTTTAGAACAAGTCCGATTTGGCATTCTCATTTCTTACCACCTCCACCCTTATTGCCATTGCTTACTTGTCCTTTATCCTGTCCCTCTTGCCTCTCCAACACCGTCTGCATTTTCTTTATCCACTGGTGTATGCCTGTTACTATATAGGGGATTCTTAACGGAATTAGTTTTGTTACATTCTGCCAAATGTGCTCTGTCCGATACTGATGTATGTGCATTTAGATTGTGTTATTTTATTTGTTGCTACTTTACTGAACTGGTTTACTACTGTTTTGATGTTTTTTTTTCCATTTGAAATGCTTATATGTAAATACTATAAATAAATGTAATACCTCATTTATTTGTCTTTAGCATTTCTATTATTTTCTGCTCCTTTCGGTGCTAAATATTTCATTATTTTGTAGCTGACAGAGACACCTTACTTCTCTTGTGTTTCTCCCCTGTCATCACCAATGATTTGTTACTTTAGGGAAATCAACCTTGTCTGTTCCCTAAGGGTCTGAAACTCCTCAGTCATGTTTAGTAAGGCACTCATTCTTTTCAAGTGGTCATCTACAAACTAACACAATTTCATCTTCCATGGTTTACTTTCTGTCATGCTGCTTAATTTTGACCGTAACTTTTCCATCTGATGTTGTTGATCTTCATTCGTTCATTACTGATGGGTACCTGTTCCGTCCTTTGAATTGAATCGACCTTATAACAAGCTCGTGCCAGCCAAAAAAACTCTTGATGTTTGTGTTTCACTGTTGCAGTCATCACATTTGGGTTTTCTGCTTGCAGTAGCCCTCAGTCGGCCTGATTATCAAAGTCTTGGGTCCTGCGTCGGTTGCTGTCTCATCTTTCATGATGTCAGATAGTCTGGTATAAAGCATGCAGCTGACGCCATTACATCAGTCTTTCTTGCCATGTGGTGCCCAAAGCAGAAGGAGTTCGTAAGTGCCGGTCGGCCGACTCCTGAAATTTTCGTTTTAAAGTTTCAGAACAGAAGTCTTCTACTAAAGCTAAGTACCCCGTTGGGGAAACTTTTTCTTGCTCTAAACCGATGTCAGTAAAAGTCAATAATTATATTTCTTTTGGAAAGCAAATACCTCCATAAAGATTTTTATTCATACTGTATTCTTTGCTTAGGCCCTGACCATGACGTACCTCACTGTCGGTTTTGTGCCTTATTTAAACAACGAACTATTTGTCGTCGGTATATTTACGCTTCTAAATATTTTGGTACTCTGTTCAATTATCCAGATATGTCTCGACTACCGACATTCCAAAAAAACACAAAGGTAAAGACTGAGACAGGCTGCCTAGGTCCAAAGCTGCCGATGACACTTCTCCTAAGCTAGTCGCCAGTTCGCCGGTACTCATTGAGGCGCTTTTGCAGCCCCTGATATCCACTAATTCAGATTCGCAGGCCTCTGCTGAGACCCATTCGGAGTCCGGTATGCTGCAAGATGCTTTAACTGTGGAACCTGCGGATGGTCTCTACCTTGGATGGGTCTGGAGCCGCTGTGCAGGCACCAGCTTCTGAGGGTATATTCAGGCCTTCTGACTTGCATATTAAACCAACACCATCTTCTTCTTCAAGGCCTAAAACTCGAACCATGCCTAGAAAACCGACGCCCAGACTGCATGGTCAGGCCTGTATGCCTAAAAAACAAACGATAAGAATGGCTGAAGGCCTTATTACTTTAATCAGGGGAAGCCATCCTTCCCCCTCTGAGAGACCTAGGACTGAATTTGCTTATGATTCTTCTGAACAGGATTCTGAAGTTTTGTTTCCTCTGATGACCAGGATTTACCCTTATCTACTTATGAGGATTCTGATGCAGTGGACTCTATTCCTTCTACCCCCCCCCCCCCCCCCAAGAGGATTTCTCTTTTGGTGAAACCTTGCATACTCTTAGGAAGCATTTTCACTGGGAAAGCCAGGATTACTCTGATTCTAAAAAGAGGCTTAAGGATGTCTTACTCCTGCCCCAAAACAGGCCTTTAACTATACCTCCTGTACTAGACATTGTTGCTGATGCCTTTTCGGAATCTAGTTTGGCCCCTGATTCTTTCCCTCCTGCTCCCAGAAAACCTGACTGATATTACAGGGTTCCTGACTCTCACAAGTTCCTTTTTAAAAATACTACTGCGGATCCTGAGACCATTTCACAGGGACCCAAGGGCATTAAGGCTACTACTGCCAAGAATCCTACCCCCTCTGATAGAGATTTCAGGGCGCTAGATAGATGAGGTAAGAAGGTATACACTTGCAACATTGGCCATTAGGGACTTAAACTGCCAGTTTCATATGTTAAAGTATCAGTAGCATTTTATTGGATTGCTTAAACAGAAAATTATGTTGATTCCTGACTGTGCTGAAAATAAATCCTGTAGGATTTAATGCACTCTGTTGAACAAGTTGGAAAACATACTTTGCAATGTGGTTTTGATCCACTAGAGGCATCTTGTAGGGCTGCTGTCACTGGGTCTATACTTAGAAGGCCCATGCTTGGCTTAAGGAGCAATCTTTGCCAGACATGTTAATGCTAAATTGCTGGATGCTCCCTTATATCAGGACCGCCTGTTTGGCAACAAAGCAGAAGTAGTACTTAAAAATGGAGGAAAAAGCTAAATCTATGCAAACTGTTAAAGATTTCTTACAAGTACAGCCTCCAAGATTTAGTAGGCATTGGCCGTCTAAGAATTGGTCCTTTCCTGCTTCTTCCAGGCCTTTTCAGTCCAAACCCAGAACCAGCAGAACACCCAGGCTTCAGTCCCAGGGTACGCACAGGACTAAGCAGTGGGGGGCTCCCACTTCCAAATCAGGGAGTAGTAAGACCCCCCCCCCATGGTAAACTGTCTCAATGACTTAACTTTAAAACTTCCAAGCCCTTCTCAATTGAATGCTCCTTTATGGGGAAAGATTGCTCTGCAGGCAGAAAACTGGGAACTAATTACCCAGGACAAATGTTTTTTTTTAAATATAGTCTCCCAAGGATACAGATTTCACTTCCACACGTTGCCAACCCCAAACGGTTGGCCGGATCTACCCCCAAATCAGTGGGCAGAGGCTCAAAAGCAAATCCTCTTTCTCTTAAGCATAAGGGCTATTCAGACTGTACCAGAAGAGGAAAAGGGACAAGGTTTCTACTCAAGACTTTTCCTGGTACCCAGAAAAGGCAACTCATGGCGTCCTATCCTGGACCTTTCTATCCTAAACACCTTTTTGGTGATCCCAAAATTCAAGATGCTAACTCTTCACCATTTGCTTCCTATACTAGGCAAGGATGCCTGGTGGCAACACTGGATTTAAAGGAAGCCTACCTGCACATCCCAATCAGGGAATCTTGCAGAAGATGCCTACGCTTCAAAGCAGGCTACATGCACTATCAGATGTTCGTGTTTCATTGTTGCAGTCGTTACATTTGGGTTATCTGCTTGCAGTAGCCCTCAGTTGGCCTGATTAACAAAATCTTGGGTCCTGCGTCGGTTGCTGTTCCTTCTTCCATGATGTCAGATTGTCAGGGGTATAAAACATGCAGCTGATGCCATTACCCCAGTCTGTCTTGCTGTGCGGTGCCCGAAGCAGAAGCAGTTTGCAAGTGCTGGTCAGCCGACTCCTGAAATTTTGGTTTTCGAGTTTCAGAACCAAAGTCTTCAACTAAATCTAAGTACCCTGTTGGGGAAACTTTTTCTTGCTCCTTACCATTGTCAGTAAAAGTTATTAACTGCATTACTTGTGGAAAGCAAATACCTCATAAAGATTTTCATTCGTACTGTATTCCTTGCCTAGGCCCTGACCATATGACGTACCTTGCTGTCGGTTTTGTGCTTTACTTAATCAGCGCACTATCCGTCGTTGGTATATTTTCGCCTCTAAATATTTTGGTTCTCGGTTTAATTATTCAGAAATGTCATCGGTTAGCCATCCAACTACCGGGATTCCGAAAAAACACAAAGATAGACAGACAGGCCGCCGAGGTCCAAAACTGCCAACAACGCTTCTCCTAAGCCAGTCACCAGTTTGCCGGTACTCAGTGAGGCGCTTTCGCTGCCCCTGATACCTGCTACTTCTGATTCGCAGGCTTCTACTGAGACCCATTCGGAATCTGGTATGCCGCAAGATGCTTCAACTGTGGAACCTGCGGATGTCTCTACCTTGGATGTGTCCGGAGCCACTGTGCAGGCACCGACTTCTGAGGGTGTATTCAAGCCTAAGGGCTTGCATATTAAACTGATGCCTCCGCCTTCATTTAGGCCTAAATCTCGAACCATGCCTAAAAAAACGCCCAGGCCTCTATGCCTAATAAACAAATTATAAGAATGGCTGAAGATCTTATAACTCTTATCAGGGGAGGCCA
Source organism: Protopterus annectens (assembly GCF_019279795.1). Lineage (NCBI taxonomy): Eukaryota > Metazoa > Chordata > Ceratodontiformes > Protopteridae > Protopterus > Protopterus annectens. Next base: position 426,106,009 of record NC_056746.1, read on the forward strand.
ACCTCCCCCTTCTAAGAGACCTAGGACTGAAGTTGTTTATGAATCTTCTGACCAGGATTCTGATTTTTCTGATTCTTCTGATGATCTGGATTTGCCCTTATCTACTTATGAGGATTCTGATGCAGAGGACTCTATTTCCTCTGCTTCCCCTCCAGAGGATTTTTCTTTTGGTGAAACCTTACATACTCTAAGGGAGCATTTCCACTGGGAAAGCCAGGATTTTTCTGATTCAAAAAAGGAGGCTTAGGGGTTTCTTACTCCTGCCTCAGCATAGGCCTTCAGCTATTCCTCCTGTACTAGACATTGATGGTGATGCTTTTTCAAAATCTAGTTTAGCCCTGACCAATATTACAGGCTTCCTGATTCACATGAGTTCCTTTTTAAAAGTCATATTGCGGATCCAGAGACTATTTCACAGGGACCCAAGGGCATTAAGGCTTCTACTGCTAAAAATCCTACCCCTTCTGATAGAGACTCAAGGGCGCTGGATAGATGGGATAAGAAGGTTTACACTTCTACAACCTTGGCCATTAGGGCTTTAAACTGCCAGTTTCATATGTTAAAGTATCAGCAACATGTTATTGGATTGCTTAAACAGAAAATGATGTTGATTCCTGACTGTTTGGAAAATAAAGAATTACAGGATTCAATGTATTCTGCGAACAGGTTGGAAAACATACTTTGCAATGTAGATTTGATTCATTAGAGGCCTCTTGCAGGCCTGCTGTTACACTGGGTCTGTGCTCAGAAGGCATGCTTGGCTTATGGGAGCAATTTTTGCCTAATCATGTTAAAGCTAAATTGTTGGATGCTCCCTTAAATCAGGACTGCCTGTTTGGCAATAAGGCTGAGGAAGTTCTTAAAAAGATGGACAATAAAGCTAAATCTATGCAAACTGTTAAAGATGTCTTACAAGTTCAGCCTCCTAGATTTAGTAGGCACTGGCCCTCTAAGAACTGGTCCTTTCCAGCCCCTTCCAGGTCTTCTCAAGCCACACCCAGACACAGCAAAAACCCCAGGTTTCAGTCCCAGTGGACACACAGAACTAAGCAGTGGGGGGGCCTCCACTTTCCAAATCTGGGAATAATAAGACTCCCCCCCCCCCCCATGGTAAACTCTCAATGACTTCCTTTTAAAATTTCCAAGCACTTATCAACTGACTGCCCCTTTGGGGGGAAAGATTGCTCTTCATGCAAAGAATTGGGAACTCATTACCCAGGACAAATGGGTTTTAAATATAGTGTCCCAGGGATACAGATTTCACTTCCACACGTTGCCAACACCAAGTGGGTGGCTGGACCTACCCCCAAATCAGTGGGCAGAGGCCCAAAAACAAGTACGTTCTCTCATAAGAATGGGGGCTATTCAACTGGTACCAGAAGAGGAAAAGGGACAAGGTTTCTACTCGAGACTTTTCCTGGTACCCAGAAAAGGCAATTCATGGTGTCCTTTCCTGGACCTGTCTACTCTAACTTTTTTGAAGATTCCAAAATTCAAGATGCTGACTCTTCACCGATTACTTCCTATGCTAGGCAAAGTTGCCTGGGTGGCAACACTAGATTTAAAAGAAGCATACCTGCACATCCCAATCAGGGAATCTTGCAGAAGATACCTATGCTTCAAAGCAGGCTACACGCACTATCAGTTCTCTGCACTGCCCTTTGGCTTATCTACTGCGCCCAGGGTATTCACAAAGTGCCTAGCTCCAGTTATTGCATTTTGCAGGCAAAGAAATATTCAAATATTCCCATACCTGGATGATTGTCTAATTCAGGGAGAAAGCCAGGACATACTTTTGAATCATCTGGCCTTTGTATAGAGGGCTCTAACTTGTCTGGGGTACACCATAAACGAAAATAAATCACACCTGGTACCCTGTCAACAAATTACATTCCTGGGAGCAAGCTTTAATACAACTTCCCAGGTGGCTTACCTCACGCCAGAGAAACAAATTAATTTGACAACCTACTTCAAACAAGTGGCCACAAAAACCCTGCTATCTGCAAGACAAATACTGCAAGCCTTGGGGTTCATGGCCTCCTGCATTCTTCTAATTCCATATGAGGAAACTACAGTGGTGTCTAAAAAGCCTATGGTGTCAACATTTTCAAGGCCTAGAAACAATTATTCCTATCATACCTTGCCTATGCCTAGAGTTCCTTTGATGGGCAGAGGACTGCCACCAAAACATGGGACTACCTTTCACACCACCCCCTGCCGCCCAAACCCTAACAGACGCACAGACTATGTATGGGGGGCTCACCTGGCAGGGAAGTGCATTCAGGGCAAATGGAACCCAAGTCAAATGCATCTGCATATCAATCAAAAAGAAATGTTAGCTGTACAGAATTCTCTGACAGCCTTCAAGGACTACATTCTTCCAGGACAACTAATGGTAAAGACGGACAACACCACTGTTATGTGGTACATAAACAAGCAGGGGTTACACATTCTTACCCCTCTGCAGACTAGCCATGGCATTGTGGAACACAGCCTTGAGCTACCAAGTGCACCTACAAGCTTAGTCACTGCCAGGAAAATTAAATACACTGGCAGACGGACTAAGCAGAAACCTCATGGACCCATGAGTGGAAACTGGAACCAAGGATTTTCAACATGTTGACAAGCAAATGGGGGAGCTCAGATATAGACCTTGGTACCTCTCCCCAGAACTACCAATTGGGCAAATTTTTTCATAAGGACTCCCCACAAACAAGCCTGGAAAGTGGATGCTCTGTCCTTCAGCTGTAAAAACCTATCAGTCTATGCCTTCCCCTCTCTGCCTCTGCTCTCCAAAGTACTACTAAAAATCAAAGAGGACAAACCAAGGATGATTTTGATTGCCCCAGACTGGCCGCGCCAACACTGGTACCCCCTCCTGCACAGTGTGTCACGGTTATCTCCATGGCACCTGCCTCAGACTCCTTCCCTGCTGTCTCAGCAGGAGAACCAGATTCTGCACCCTCAGCTTCTCTAACACTGAACCTTGCAGCCTGGCTAATTACTTAATCTCTCCTTTACCATCCCTCAGCAGACCTGTGATGGATATCATTTTAGAGGCAAGGAGGCCTAGTAGTAGAAAATCTTATGCTGAAAAATGAAAAAGATTCTGTGCCTGGAACCAATCTCAAGGGATGAGCACAGCAGCGCCCAATTTACCTCGTATTTTACCATACTTAACTGAGATGCTTCACAAGGGCCTGTCTTTTTTTCCTCCATTAATATCCACGCCTCAGCCATTTCAGCTCATTATACCACAGAATCTCCCCTCTTCTCTCATCCAGTACTCAAGCAATTCCTCAGAGGAGCCAGAAATTTGAGACCACCCAGGAGAGCTCCACCACCAGCCTGGGACCTTAACTTTGTCTTGGAGAAACTCACTCTACCTCCTTTCGAGCCAGCTGCTAGTGCAGACTTAAAAATGTATTTATTGGAAAACAGCTTTCCTTTTAGCAATCACTTCAGCTAGAAGGGTATCTGAATTACAGGCCCTTATGGCAGTGGAGCCTTTCATCATCTTTCATGCTGACAGGGTGTCCCTCAGAACCAATCCACCCTTCATGGCCAAGGTGGTATCCAGTGTGGCTCTTAATCATTCCATTCATTTGCCAACCTTCTTTCCCAATCCACAGAATAAAGGGGAACGGATACTGCATTCCTTAGATGTGCACAGACAACTTAGATTCTACTTGAACAGGACTAAACCTCAAAGGAAATCTGAACAACTGCTGGTGGCATTTGCTGCAGGGGCAGAGGAGAAGGCTATTTTAAAGCAAACCATTTCTAAATGGATAAGCCATTGCATTCATTTCTGCTATAAGCACCATGGAAAACCTATCCCCCAGGGGATCAGACCTCACTCCACCAGGGCTGCATCTACCTCTACAGCCTTTCTCAGAGGCATCCCTACCAGGGACATAGGTTCATAGGTTCATACTAGGCTATCTGCCCTGGGGCATTTATAAGCCTAGCCCGATTGTGTTTGGCTTACGCCACCCCTTGATTTGAGGATACTGTGCTCTTTTTAAAGTTTAGTTTACTGTGCCTCTGTCTAATAGTGACACGGAAGTAATCCCTGGGACAAACCTATGATCCCCCATCCACTCATCAAGATTCTTCCTGAAGAGAGTCAGTGAGGTGCTCTGCCTAACATGAATTGGAATTCTATTCCAGAGCGAAGGGAGCCTCTGGGTTATGAATCTGTCCCTCCAGCATGTTCTATTTATTTCTGTGCTGAGGTTCAAGTCCCTCGAGCGCGTGGCTCTAAGGGATTTAGATTTACTGAGGTGGAGCATGTCTATTAATTCTGGGTTTGACATAGCTTTATATGTCAGGCATAGATCACCCCGAAGTAGGCGGTATGCAACTGAGTAGAGCTGGAGTTTTTTTAACCGAGCAGCATATGGCATCTGTTTCAGTCCCTTGATCCTCCTGGTGAGGTACTTTTGGGGTCTTTCTAATTGCTGCAGGTGTCTGGTGTAAGGTACATCCCAAAGGGGGCATTGTATTCTATGATGGGCCTGATGAGGGATGAATAAAGGGGCACGATTATCTCTCTTGATCTAGATGTGAATCCTTTCATGATGAGGTGGGCTATGTAGAAGGTCTTTCTAACCAATTTGGCAATGTGGTTGTCAAAGGAGAGATTGCTATCAACTTGGGTCCCCAGAGCCCTAATTACCTTCTCTGTACTTAATGGGTTACCACCTATGTGGTAATTTGTGGGCACATTGTTTTTGCCAAAGGGTATGACTATACACTTTTTGGCATTTAGCTTTAGACCATGGCTCTGGCACCAGTTATCCATCTCTGCGAGACCTTTTTGAAGGATGTTTGTGTCAGCTGGAGAGTCGATTATGGCGCCCAGTTTGCAGTCATCTGCGAACTTGGTGAGCCATAGTCCCCCCACGTTGGCCTGTACCTCAGAAAAGTAAATACCGAACAAGAGAGGTCCCAGGACAGAACCTTGTGGGACGCCATTTGTGACCGGTTTCGAGTCTGACATGGCTCCTGCAACTCTGACTCTGTGGGTTCTGTCTTTGAGCCAGTTTGCGACCCATCTTGTGACATAGGGGTTTATATTTAGGCTGGATAGCTTATCTATGATGCCCGAGTGGGGTATTGTGTCAAATGCCTTTGCAAGGTCCAGAAAGGCTGTGTGGACTTCCTTCCCTTCATCTATGGCCTTGGTGACTGTTTCGAAGAAGTCAACCAGGTTCAAAAGGCAGGATCTGCCCTTGACGAAGCCAAATTGGGTAGGATCTAGTGTCTGTATGTCCCCAATGTCTTTGAGTTCCATGATGATCCTCTCCATCGCCTTGCATACTAGGCTAGTCAGGCTTATGGGGCGATAGTTTCCAGGGTCCGCAGAGGCACCACCTTTGTGGAGTGGGACCACTGTTGCTGTACGCCATTCTTTGGGCACATGTCCTGTAGTGAGGCTGAGATTGTACAGCAATTTTACTTGAGGGATTAGTTCTTCTTGGAGTTCATGTAGGACGCAACCCGGGACACCATCTGGTCCCATGGAAGCAGTGTTTTTTGCTTTGGAGAGGGCGGCCTTCACCTGAGCATCAGAGATGTTTGGGTGGCTGCACTCTGCCGGGATAGATACTTGCTCTTTTGGGGGGGAGAAGTTTGCACTGAACCTGTCTGCCAGGATATTGGCGATGTCTGTGGGTTCAGTGTATTTTTTGTCATTTAGAATCAACTCAGAACAAGTCTGGGAGTTGCATCCCAGGTTCCTAACATAACTGAAAAAAGCCTTATGATTGTTTTTAGTGTCCTGTGCAATTTTTCTCTCGAAGCTGGCCTTGGAGGATTTTATGAGGCATCGTAATTTTTTGCTAGTACTGATCAGAGATGCCTTCCCTTTTAGGGATTTTGCTGTATCATGTAGTAGCTGTTGTACAGTTTATTTATGGCTGGGGTCCACCAGACTGGACGCCTGCCTTTGGATGATTGGGTCTTGATTTTGTTTGGGATAGCATGATCCATGCATTCCTGGAGATGTCTGTAGAATGCGTTTATATAGGATTCTGCAGTTTGGGCCGTAGTTTCCACTGGCCCTAGGGCCTTGAAGGATTCCACTTCAGTTTTGAGAAGTGTGAAGTTCGCTTTTGAGAAGTTTTTCACTGTGGTTTTCTGGGCTGGGGTGGGGTCGGGATGTGGATATCCAGTGAAATTAATTTATGGTCTGATCTTACCAATGAGGGATATACTTCTGGTATGGAGCATAGAGTCCCCATGTTGGTAATGATCAGGTCTAGTATGTTTTCCCCTCTTGTGGGAGTGGTGACTAGTTGTTCCATAGCATTTGAGTTTATAAATTCCATGAACCTTTGGGCTAAGGTGCTGGGGCTTGAGTAATGCTCCCAGTCTATGTTTGGGTAGTTGAAGTCGCCCAATATAATGGTGTTCGGAGAGATCTTAGTGTTCTCCAATGTTTTCAGGAAAGCCGAGTGGGATTCCTGACTTTGAGGGTAGTCTGTAGGATGCTATAAACTGAAAAGCAGTCTTGCCCACTGTCAGTTGCACATGGATGGTCTCCGATACTTCGTGCACTGCCACTAACCTGGAGGTATGGATATCCTTGATAAATATGGAAACTCCCCCCTCCTTTTGTGGTTCGGTCTGGGTTTTGGGGCCGAAAAGCATGATATGAGGTATAACCTGGTACTGCTGGGGTGCTCTCTGGAGCCTTGAACCAGGTTTCTGTCACTGCACAGATATCGATGTTCTCCATACTGAGGAGAGCTTCGAGTACATCCATCTTGAGGTTAAGACTTCTGGCGTTTAGCAGCATTACCCTTAGTTTCTTGTTCGTTGTGCTGTCTATGGAGGTGGGTTTGACTTGTGAGCCTTGCCTAAAAAAGGCACTATGGGGGTGGCAAGAGCCTTCGCCAATATCCAAAAGCCCAGGGGTGACAGGTGCAAGCTGTCCCTAGCGAAGCAACGTGGCTTGTCAAGCATGTCATCCCAGGCTGACAGACACTGGATCCCCTTTGAATGACACCAAAATTTTAGCCAG